>NW_003314264.1:466160-588013 GCF_000143415.4 Selaginella moellendorffii
TAGAAACGAGCATGAGAGTGGCGTCGTAAGATTTTCTCATACCTGAGAGACGAGCCTGTTCAAGTTGGTGTACGTCGGGCGCTCGATGTCCAGCGATCGGCGGCAGATGTCGTAGATGGCTTCGTTGTCCAGCAGCACGGCGACGTCGGTGTGCTCCAGAAGCGAGTGTGTGGACAGCACGCTGTTGTAAGGCTCCACCACCGAGGTCGAGACCTGGGGTGACGGGTAGACGGTGAAACCGAGCTTGGATTTCTTCCCGTAGTCCACCGACAGGCGCTCCAGCAGCAGCGAGCCCAGGCCGGATCCCGTTCCACCACCCACGGCGTGGAAGACCAGGAATCCCTGGAGCCCAGTGCAGTTATCGGCCAGCTTCCGGATGCGATCCAGGCAAAGATCTACGATCTCCTTTCCAACTGATAGCAAGAAGATGAACAAGAAATTAGCCAACCTTTGCAAAAGAAGTTTAGATCTTACTGGTGTAGTGACCACGAGCGAAGTTATTCGCAGCGTCTTCCTTGCCACTGATGAGCTGCTCCGGGTGGAAGAGCTGCCTGTAGGTACCAGTGCGAACCTCATCGATGACCGTCGGCTCCAGATCCACGAACACGGCGCGGGGGACGTGCTTGCCGGCACCAGTCTCGCTAAAGAAGGTGTTGAAAGCATCGTCGCCGCCGCCAACCGTCTTATCGCTTGGCATCTGGCCATCCGGCTGCAAAATATCCACATATTTCGTTAGATCCAGGAATTCGCCGCCCGGATCTATGGATCAGGGCCAAATGCAGGTGAGCGGAGCACAGATCTTGCAAGAAACAAGCCATAGAGGGCCAGATCTAGCGAGAAACAAGCCATAGAGGACCAGATCTAGCACAGATCCAGCCAAATCGAGAAAAGATTGCGCGAAATTTCTCACCTGGATGCCATGCTCGAGGCAGTAGAGCTCCCAGCACGCATTGCCGACCTGGATTCCGGCCTGACCGATGTGGATCGAGATGCACTCCCTCATCTTCGCTAGCGATTAGTAGCTTCCGGCGGCAAGAGAAGAGATCGAACGAAGCTCCCAGGCTTTTCGTCTAGGCGTGTTCGAAGACGCCCGTCCGAAAATCCTGCCCTGCCGCTCAAACAATGAAATGCCCCTCTCGCGACTAGAGCTTTTTATGATATTTCACGTCGATTGGATTCTCATTACACGTCCGGATTCCACCGCTGTCAACGTGCGGCCAAGATCTCTGCATCGGCATGACATTCCGGATCACCAGATCCACGGCTGTCAATCAAATCATCCTCTCCATACGTCATTTTCTCTCTACCAAAACTGTCAGGAATTGTTTGTTCTTTCTTTGCTGTCACGAAGTCTTTGCTGTGCCGACGAGGGGAATCTCCAAGGCCGGAGTAGAAACACTCGATTCATCGTTGGCGGTAGAACCGGTCTCCTTGAGACCCTTCTTGATGATCTCGATGAACTTCATTGCATCAGTTTTGTACTGCAAACGAAGAATCAGACTGGAAACGCTAGGACTTTTGTTTTCGCGTACCTCAGATTCAGCACCACTTCGAATCTTCGACGCCATGAACAGTCGCTTCTTGAAGTTAGTTCCTAAAATGTATCAAAGAGTTAGCAAGTGGAGCTCGTCCCAACGAGAGTTTCCGTACCAACTTTGACGCTCAGCTTGCACTTTGATTCCGAGAGCGTTTCCACTGTCCATCTTGCGTGGATCTGTGCAAAGAAGTAGAACCAAAAACGAAAAATCGCATAGTCGAGTGATTACCTCGAACGAGGAACCGAATGGAACGTCATGCGCCTGTTGAATGCTTTCCCAATGCTGGAAGTAACAAGATCACGAGTTAGCTCTAACCGGCGTGGGCATATTTGTAAAAGCACCAGTAGTTTCTTCTCGCCCGAAAAGAAGATGTGCTGTGTGTCAGTCATTGCGGTGTCTGGAGGACACATTGGGCTGTTACACTTTGCTCGATACGTAACTTTCCGCAGAATACCGCTGTACTCCTCCGGATTGCGCCATGGTTCGATCTGAGCTGCAGCGAGTTAGCTAAGAAACGCACACAGAATTAAGTGAACCTGCAATTCAGTGTCTTCGCGCTCTGCTCGATAGCGCGTCGTAAAGTCCGACTTGTCGCTTAGTACGGAAGCAAAAAATTGCTCGGCAGAGCAAGGCAGCATATCCTGCAACAAATAATGTCAGCCAGCTTCAATAGAAATTCACTAACCTCTACAATGTCAACTAGAACATCGTCTTTGATAAAAGGTTGCACCACTTTTGTTTCTTCAATCGGAGTAGTCTCATCCACACTAGACACAAATGGTACGACCTGCTGCTCCTGGTACCTTGTGCTGTGAACTCGCATGAACTTATCCTGAAAATTGATAATCGATTAGTTTCTGCAATGCCAGAGGTCACACTTAGCCAGACCTGCTTCGCGGCTTCCTCATTTCCTTGATAGTTTTTCACAGCGCGTTGGAGAACCCTGTGTGCATGATTCCGGTTCCAAAAGGATGCAAATTTATACTTCGCTCTACCTATATCCAGACAAGAATGTTGTTTAGATCGCTGTAGCTCAGCAGAAACAAACTTGATACCAACCATCTGGACTAGCAAGAGGAGGAACACCCTGACCACCTGTACCAGCCCTCAAAATGATGGTGATCGCGGGGTTGATGAAGGCGTGCTGACTTTTCTTGATCTATAAGCCGAACATAGATATGAAATGGACAAAGTGACAGAGTTTACCTCTTCTACGATATCGTAAGGCAACACGACCTAGAAAACAAAGTAAATAGCCTAGAAAAAAATGTCGCCGGTGACGTACCTTTAGTTGTTTAGCAAAGACATTCGAATGAAAGCATATGTGCCAAGCAGACACGTACATACGCCCATGGTACAAAAATGATCTCTCCAGCGCGCATGAAAACTTGTGCTCAACCATCTGCACGGACAATGTTTTTTAAGAAAATGAAGCAAAAATCATCGTCAAACCATACTTCATCAGGAGGCAGGTCAAAGATTGTCTGCAGCGGCCCCGGCTTTTGACGAACTTCTGTGCCAGTCGGCGATTCTAGAAATCGTCGTCGATTGGTTCCAGCAACAGTCCTGCGATGAGCTAGTATGTGTCATTTTCTCTTCGAAATAGAACATAGTTCCTACCCTGCTGTTGGCACACGGCGAGTACATGTTTGAACGCAAACCTGAAGAGAGAAAAAGTAGTAAGCACCACTAAAACAGGATTTAGCGTTTTGCCTGTCCAGAGGTGCCAACCAAAGAATGCCAAATAGCTTCTGTTTGTCCCTCCTCTTTGATCTCGATGGTTGTCGAGCCAAGTTCTGTGCTTTTCCAGATTATATCCCAGTCGTAAATCGCTATTATGATCTGAAAAAAGCGATAGAAACTCAGTGGTGGAAGAGAGAAAAAACTGTTAACTCACGTACTTGAGCTGGGAGGTCATCAATATAAAAGTCAAATTCTTCTCCCCACATGGGATTTCTTGAACCAGGAACCAAAGAGCTGAAGAAAACACTCGACTTATGCTCAAAACAACAAAAAATAAGTGTAGGTACCTGAAACGCTTTTGAGAACCATAGGTGAGTACCGCGTAAGGATCAGACGTTCCATTTAGATTCGCAGCTGCTATATTCTTCGCCGCTAGAAGTTCCAGCTGCAGGAAAATGAAGACGCTCGTTACGTTGTCACAATGACTACCTGGAAGGGAGCTCGTATACCTTAACGAAGTACATAGGCTGGCTTCCCGCGTCCACTTTCGAAGAGTTCTACAGCAAAAGCCCCAATGCTGCATGTCAAAGAAAAGAAAAGAATATCACATGTGCAAAGCTTAACATCCAGAGCATTACTTTGATCATATGCAGCATCCCAAGCTTTCCAAAGAGAAACAAAAAAAAAAAACAACACAAGTACCAGAAAGAGAAACGAAAACGAAAGACCAAGAAAGGCAAAGAAAGCAAACAATCTTCCAAAGCGGGAGATAGGATTTTAAATACCTCTTTCGTTCTCTCCAGCTCCCTCTCGCGAATTCCCTCCACACCAAAGTCCTCCGCGGCGGAGAGAAAAAATCCCCCGGCAGCTTCTCGCAGACGTTCGACATGCCGCACAACACCAAAAATGAAGATCACCAGCACCGCCGCCGCAAAGGAAACGTTGATTTCTCCCCAGGATGGTAGCAAAACTTGCATCGCTATCTCGACCACGTTTCTCATTCTTCCTTTGTTGCTCGCTAGAGAAGAAATTTACCAAGTCCTCCACACATGAGCTCTCCAGATGCCTTCTTTTTCGTCGCTAGAGACCTTTCTTGCGGTCTTTCCCAGAGAACTAGCGCGAGGTTTAGGGCTCCCGGCAATCCAAACTGGCGTGACACCTCCTAGACCTGTTCCTGCCGATCCCGGTCAAAGCAATCCAATCCTCCCCGAAATTTCACTCGGAATCACGAGCCGCGTGTGACCGCCATTGCCTAGTCTACCGAGATCGCGCGCGGCGGCTGGAGCAGCACCATCCTGACCTACGAGGAAAGCCCGGCCGCGGCGCGAGAGATCATCGCCCGGGAGCAGCAGCGCCGCGCGGATCGTGGAGGAGGCGGGGGAGGAGAAGATCAAACATACCTCTCTCGCGCGCGATTCGCGAAGAGCACACGGCGGAGAGACGCGAGGCGCCCAGTCTCTTGCGTGTTTGCGGCCCCTCTTTAATCTTAAACCGTCCCATTTTTCCCATTTACATTCCCCGGCCCCCTTTTAAACGCTCGCGGATCGACGGCTGCGATCGCCCGGCCGCGAGTTACGAAAGAGAGGGAAATTCTTTCGTTGATCGGACATAGCTAACATTAGCGAGAAGAAAGATTTTTTATTCTCTCTCTCTTCCACGAAGAGGGAAAAGTCCCTGCGTATTTGACTTTAGAAACTTCGACGTGTTAACAAGTGGTCAACCAGTTCTCAGTAACTTTACGAGTTTTTTTTTTTTTTTTTTGTTCTTTTTTCGCTTTCTCTCTCCATTTTTTTCAAGGCTTTGCTTTGTTTGATCGATCGACACTGCAAAAGCGAAAGAGACTATCATCAGCAGCTGTCGCTAGCAACAGTGTTGGATCAGAGATGAGATTGACAGAGAAAAGTACCCGTGGGTTCGATTTTGTTCCTTCATCTTTGCCAAATCTTTGTCACTCAGTGCTGGAGATGATCATTTAGCACAGCATTAGCAACAGTAGTGTTCTTCAGCTTTCACTTTTGCTTTGATCTTCTAAAGGCAAAAAGCCAAAGCAAGAGGACGTACGTACCTTACCTCCAACGCGCAAATGGAACGAGTCAGTCAGTCTTCGTCGGATTCGCTGCTGCGCACAAGACTTCCGCGTTAGAATCATAGAAACAAAACAAAGGAGAAGAACAACAAAGAAAACGCAAACCTTCCAAGCAAGTCGGCCATTCTCATGTTTCTTCTCTGCAGGATTCGCATTGCCGGGGGCACTGTGTCCTTGACGCTGGCCGACGCTTCGGAGATGGACTCCACTTGTGTGCTCGGGCTCTGGGACTCGCTCCGAGACAAGTTGTTTGCCTTTTTGTGGTGCTTGCTGAAAAGCTTTGCCTCGTTTCGGATGGAGCTCATTAACGAGGATGTGGGAATGTGGATGAGAGGATCCTCGTGACGTTGATCCTTGCTCGTTGATTCTCGTGGAGTCGGAGCTACCAGGAGTTTTACGTGTTATTTGAGATTGTAAAAATGAAAGAAGAAAAAGAAGAAAAGCACGCTCACATTCTCGAAGCCATCCACGAACAGCAGCAACGGTTCGTTGTATGTGTTGCGGGCTTGTGTAGATGACAACATCCTTTCTCTGAGCTTCAACTACAAAGATCAAAACGAAGCTTTAGAATGGAACGAGGAAGAGAAGAAATAATCGAAAACTTACCATTGTGAACATCCGAAGAGCAGCCATTGATGGTATGACTGCCAAAATGAAAAACTCTCAGCTTGTTGAAAATGCGTTCTTCCATCAAGAAACGATCGCCTTACCTCTTTGTTTGGCCGATGTTTCGACTGGACGCATTTGACTTCCTTAGATTTGGCGAGCTTGTCGACGCTTGAGTCCCTGGCAAATCCTTCAACAGCAACGCCTTAGAATTTGCTTTTCCTTTTACCAGAGAGATTATCAGCCTGGTTAGAGGATCAAACCGGACGCTAGAGGTGTACCTCTCCTCGTAGCGATGCAAGGCTCCTTTGAAACTCCTCCATCAGAACAGTGAAACGCTTCTCCATGTCTAACGCTGTCCCTTTAGATTCCTGGACAAAAAAAGAAGAAAAAAGAAAAATCACATCACGCACAGAGCTTCCTCTTTGAAACTTACAGCCTCGAGCTTCTTTGCTGCGTGAACTTCCTCTGTGAGCTTTTCCAAATCGTTCCTCATCTTAGAAACCTCTGAAGACAAGAACAAAAAAACGTGTGGGAAAAAAACTTTCGATCGAGCTCTCAAAACTTCCAATCGGTCGTTACCAAGCTTTAGATCATTGAGGGCGCTTTGCGTCGCGGTGCTGAGCTTCTTAATCGGATCATTCTCTACTTCCGAGCACCCTGGGATCGCATTTTCTCGCCTAAGATGAATGAATAAAATATCGCCACTCACCGGAGAGAGTAGGGGAGGCGCGCTTGCTGCCTAAAATCTTCTGCAGCCTGCGAATGCGCGTCTCGTCGGCCTTCCTTTCGCCATTGCCTTCGATACCCATGACAGTTTGAGCCGTTAAGAACCCTAGAATTTGAGCTAACCGAAAAAACTATACTTTCCCCTTTGTACAAAACCTTTAAAAACTTACAAAGATCATCAAAGCTATATACTATTGCTTGTCTTTGGATTCGTTTTGTTGGAGCCACTCCATCTGAATCACCATAGCCGAGTCAAGAAAAATATAACCATAGAAAGACGAAAGAACTCACCTTCCATGCGTAGATTGCGAAAAATACCGCAACATCGGCTGACCACACAGCCGCGAACGATTTCCACACAAACGGGAGCAAAACGTTGACAAGCGGAAGTGCCAAGAACAAATAATTCAAAGCATCCTTCTCTTTAGACGAGCAGTCTCTTGCTCGAAGCGATGGAATTGCTACAAACCCAGCAGAAAAGTTTTCATCAGATAACGAAAAAAAAAGAGAGAGAGGATGGTAACTTACTGAACATCCACACGGACCACATTCCCATCAGTCTCGCAATATCAGGCTCGTCTGAAGGGAACAAATAGTTGTACGCGAGGAGACCTCCAACAGCCATCGAGAGATAGCCCTGGACTTCGAAAACGGTGTACAAAACGCTGCCTGGGACGGCCGGGTTTTTCTTTGCAGTGGACGAACGAGGAGCGAAAGTAGCGGCTGTTTTCTTCACTGCCTGGCGAAAAAACATGAGAGCGCCATGAATTTCAGACCAATCTTTCTGCTTACCTTGGAGAGTTCCTTCTCAACATTGGGACTGGAGCTCGCCTTGGTCTTTTCCTCTGTCTCGACTGTGTCGGGAGGAACAGCGTTCGCTCTGCATGATGGGAATACTCGGCTCCGAAATCTTCCGGGCGCCAAGCACGGCAGTGTTGTTGCCATAGCCATGCCCTCCACCGCTGGTTTATCTGACGTGATAGTTTATTATACGTTATCCTGTTTGCTTAGAGTATGCACTCCCTGCAACTTCAATTCCCAGAAGTTCTTTGTCGTCATCGGTTTCTGAAAGTATCTCCTCCTGTAAATTGCAAAGTGGAGCCCTTGATTGATGATCTCCCTTTCGGAGGAAGCCATACCTCTGATTTTAGTCGCTTACTGTCAAGGAGTCTCTCCACTGTGAACTGTAAAGCTCGTTGCGCTTTGCGAAAGGACGCATGCCTTTTCCGGCATTGCTCGCTAGTTACCTGTGCATGACAGACTACACAGAGAGTCCTCATGTTTTCCAGGTCGCATTCTCCTGGAAAGCAAGGCTGTAAGTATTTCATACTGACTGTCTCTAGCCTCTTACCTCCGCCAGCAAACACTGGTACAATGTGATCGGCATGCCAAGCGTTCCCCTCGATTGGATCTTCGACAAGATTTTGAAGCCTGCAAAAATGCATAAGAAGATGGGGAACAAGAAGAAACAGTAAACGTACAGCGTTTCGTGTGTGCCAAAAGCCGGGGCCTTTTTAAGAATGTAGGCTCTTCGCAAGTTCACATCGAGATTTCGGATGCACTCCACCAAGGCATGACAGTCTAGATTGCAAGTCACGCATACGCCGCGTTCCAGTCGGAACAGTTTCTGCAAATGGTAGCTCCAACGTCAGTAGGTAATAAATGTTCACTCCACGTACCTCACGCATAAAGTGACTGCTAGTCTTCGTCATGTATTCTTCGAAACAATCCGATTTGCAGAACAAGTCCTCCAACGTCGTTGGCTCCCTTGAATCTTGTCTCCTGTGATGAGCTTTATAAGCGTTGCAAAATTGCGTGGGACACTTACGTGCATGGCCTGTGACAGAGTTTGCACAGAGGATTGTCATCTGCCGTCCAAGCTTGCAAGATCGGTCTGGAAGACATATTGCCGCGTAAATAAATGTCTCTCCACGATGCTCCGTCTGGTAACGGGCAAGCCAGTTCACCGATTGGCCTTCGCCGCCTTTTGCTTCCTCCTTTCACCAATCCCTGAGAAAAAAAGGTGAGAAAAGTACATCCTTCTGCTAAAACGTAAGCATACCCCTTGAGCTTCAGTTAAGCGGCTGAGTGCCCTTGATAAAGGTAGCTGCAGTGGTCTTCCATACAGCCTTTTTCGATGAACCGGTCGTAATGTCTTCCATTCTCGAATGAAAGCCATTGAGGCGTCCACAAGAGAAGTATTCTCAAGGAGACAGGTTGGCAGCAACAAATTCCTCTCGGTGCTTGGTATCTGTTCCAGCTTCTCTAAATCCTCGGGTTTGAAATTCTCACTTAAGGCGGTCACGACAGGCGGCTCTTCAAGCGACTTCTTGTACAGATGAACTCGGCCAGTGTTCGAGCTTACCTGGAAAAAAGCCGGTGACATTTCAATCACAACGTGATACCTGTTATGTACCTCAAACATCAACAAGTGTGCATCAAAATTCCAGCTTTCATTGGACGCATTTTGTTGCGCGGTTTCAGACACAACCCGTCTTCCTTCTGGGACTTCATCCGGCAGCAGACTGTTCTGACATCTCCGTAGCAAACTGCACGCTTTCGTATCACCTGACTCTGTTTGATCCATAAGAGTTTCCACCTGGACCAAACAAGCACGTCAATAAACAGCCATGCCAGGAGAGAACTCTAGACCTCTAAACCGGGTATAGCGTCTTCTGATCCGTTCGTCATTGTAGTTACCCTTTCAAGACTTTTACTGAGTGATTGCCAGTGGCATTCATCTGATGTCTCCTGCAGCATGCAAATTTGAACCTCGACTAATAAGTTCAAGAGAAATATACCTTAGCGCAAAATATATAAATGTTAACTGCGCTTTTCTGACCTCTTCGATGTGCTCTGTCCTCCGCCTGCTAACGAACCGATTGTTAATGCAAATGACTTAAAATGCAACTGACCTGTACAAGTTCTGATGCAGTTTTCGGCAACTCCACAAACACCACATTGCGTGCAGCAGACAGATCAAGACCAACACCACCCGCTGTGACCCCGACAATAGCCACCTTTACCTTCAATTCCAGTAACGTGTCAACGGGAAACTAAATAAAACATTTTACCTCATCTTTTTGCCGGAAAATCTCTGTAGCCTTTTGACGGTCTTTCGCATCGGTGTGTCCATCTATCCGAATAAACTCAATTTCTTTTCTTACGATAAATTCCTGTTGCAGCAACTTATAAGCTAAAGTTTACTAATAAGATACAAACCTGTAGCGAGTTCATAACTTTATGGTGATGACAAAATATGATTAGTTTCTGCATTTCTTCTTTCACGGCAGAAAAGGGATTGTTTGAGAGCCAGTCCGTCACACCCTTGAGCTTTGCGATTCCAATTTCTTGCGTATTCAGCTGTCTTTCGTCTGTAGAATTTGATAGTCAAGACAAGTCGACACAAATTTAGAGTGTACAACTACCTCCGTCAGCATCAATAGAAGCCTTCGCTTCCAACATATCGCCGGAGCTTAGTCTCAATCGTATAATTTGTCTTCGCTTTGGAGGCAGCTGCGTCAGAATCTGATCCTTCAGCCTTCGTATCTAGGAGAAACAAACAAATTAAAAACTTCAAACAAATTAAAAACTAGTGGCATATATACCATAACTATTTCTCGTAACAAAATGTTTAGCTCCTCCAGCCGGACGCCTCTTTGGTAATCCTGAAAATAATGGTGAAACTACGTCATAAAATAACACAGTTGACACCTTGTACGCTGCATCACTACTTGAGCTGCAGTAGTTTCGCGCAAAATTATACTTGTTTTTTCCCAATATGCCCGGCCTGTAAACAAGGCAGATGAGCTTTCTTTGTTAAATATTAAAGAAAAAATTCTTACCACAAAGCGTTAACTTGGTTAAAAATATCGAAAGGCCTAGAGAGTGATGGAGTACCGGAAAGAAAGACCGCCCTTGGCGCAGCTCGAGCCACTTCCATCAGCGCTGTAGTCTATAGTTACTATTCAGCCGATATAAAAAATAAAAGTAAACTCGTACCTCTTCGGAATCAGTAGGACGCTTCGAGCATCGGATATTGTGTGATTCGTCAACGATTACCATCTCCCAGCTGCAACGAAGTATGCTCTCCCGAAGCCGTCTTAGCATATTGTAAGATATTACAACAACTTTTGGTGTTTTCAGATCTTTTAAATCGTCTTCTCGTCCAAACACTGCACAGGTAGACAGAGTCAAACGTTTGGAAAGAGAAGTCATCAACGTACCAAGATGAACGTCTGAAGGTGAGAGAAATGGAAGCCATCTCTCTAGTTCTTCGGCCCAGACCAGACGTAGACTAGCGGGACAAACAACAAGTAAAGATCCGTCGTTTAGATAGCATGCCGCGATGGCGATGGCCTGTGTCAAAAAACAAGCCATGAGAACAACAGAAACCGTACTCGAAGATTGATTACCTGAAGAGTCTTTCCGAGCCCCATCTCGTCGGCAATTAGCACGCGTCCACCTCTTCGCAAACCATATCGAATACCATCCCACTGAAAAGGCAATAAGTATTGCTTCAACTTCCAAGGCAGGCCTAGCAAGAGCTTGTCCACGACTGAGTCTGGAGCATGCCTCGGGTGGAAGGGAAGCCACTGGTCAGCGTTTCTTAGTTGATGAGAGCAGCTCCTCAAAGAATTGCGTGTGCTCAATGGTATGTGCTCCAACTTCACTCCAGGCAACCTCTGCAAAACGTCTGTCACGACCTCGTAGTCTCTCAGTCTATAGACTGGACAGCGATTATAATCGTTGCATGATTTCCAGCACACTGGTGGCACCTACAAAGGGGGAAAAAACCATGAACTTTGAGAAGGAAATTCTTTTTATTCTCAAACGATAGCTAGACTTACCGATTCCAGCCAATGGTGCACTCGGCGAAGTACATCAGAGCAACAGGAATGCGGTGGCACTACGAAAAACTCGCGCGCCGAGCAAATCTCGAGAGAAACCAGATGTGTCTTGCCGCATTTCTCACCGGAATTCGCCAAAGCTTCCGCATTTTGAGAAGATCTCTGGCGCCGGGCCAAAGCGGCCGCCCGATTCGCCTCCATTCTCCTGCGCTGCTCCTCGCTGATCTCCATGCCCTACTAGGGCTTGAGGAATTGTGACCGTTTAAAACTTTAGGCCTTTGTATTTTTTGTAAGGAATATTCAGTTACTTCAAGACAATAATTTCTGGTTTTATTGATCTACAAATGATGGAGAGGATCCATCCTTTTTACACTAAAAATGGAACCCTTTCTTGTCCTCCTTGTCCTTGTTCTTTGAATCTTCATGATTCATAGACTTCTTTCTGCAGATGTTGATATTGATGTTGATGTTGTTGTTATTGTTGTTGCTCCTCCTGTGCTTGTGAGACCCATGGACTGGAGGACCTCCATCTTCATGATCATGAACTTCATTTCCATGATCATGATCATCCATCTCAGGAGGATGCATTAGAGAACTGGATGATGGCTCCACTGATGAGTCTTGATCAGCAACACCATTGCCCAAAGACAAGAGCTCCCTTCTACCCAAAGAAGAAGACACTGCTACCTGAAAACTCGCAAAGGCAAAAACTAGGAACAACACCAAAGCAGCCTTCATTTTTGTAGTAGTGATTAATGGAGCTCAATCAACTCTTACTGAATAATCGCTAGACCTTCCAGGCCTTATATATTATGTTATACTCCAGCATGCATTGCCAAGTGGTTGAATGCTTCATGCATTCAACCATTGCTTGATAAAAATCAAAATCTAATATTGTGAACATATAATGTCAGGATGGCCGAGCGGTCTAAGGCGGCAGACTCAAGTTCTGCTCCTCTCACGAGGGCGTGGGTTCAAATCCCACTTCTGACATGAAAATGTACCCTTTATATTTATACATTCACATTCAAGAACAAAAACTATATCACTTTACCTTTACGTTTTGCAGTTTATCGCGTCAAGTCATTGTTTCTCGACTTTGGCAGCATCATCCGATCCTGCTAGAGCATCGTAAGTAAGTAAACTGACAACACACTGCCATGAGAATCCCTTCTCATATGAAACCAGCATGTCCGCATGCTAACCAAAACACTCGTGAATGTTTCTGTAGCATCTGTAAGAATGCCTGTATAGCCTCTGTGCTGTAGCCTGTAGAGCAGTACGCTTCCACCATGAAGTTCCTCGAAAACCAGTTTTTCTCCCCGTCCGGGCTCTCTCAAACACTGCCACACTTTCCGTGCATGTCCACGAGTGCGTTGCCGACGAAAACATCTTGCTCAAGGCCACACTTTTCATGAACTTCTTGCCCCGCTTCCGGAGCCAGGAGAATCGCAGAAACGAAACGCAGCAGTAGGCGTCAGCCACCATCTTCGTGGACTGCATCGCTTTTAGACTGGAATGGCCGCTGATCATCTTTCTCCAAAGCACTGGACAACTGTGAGCCATCCCGCCAAACATCATCCAAGCCTGCACACTCGCGATGTATGCATGTGTACAGCGAAGCGTTGACGAGATCGTTGCTCTGGAAGTCATAAGCAGGGACGAGCTCGGCCAAAAGTCCAACTCTCAGCACAGGTGCTCGGCGATCCCCATCCGGACGAGCTGCTTGTGGATCCACCAGCGCCTTGAGCTGGGTACACAGGCGGACAAAGTAGACGGAGTAATTCCTCTCCCAGGAAGCATAATCCTGCCTGTACTGCGATTGGCGCCGATCGATGACCCAAAATGCAAGTACTCGGAAGGCGAGACAAAGAGAAATCCTACCTGGGGTCACGCACGTCACAAACCAGAAGTCCTACTTTTCTTTGTTGTCTTGAAAGTCAATAAAAGATCGCAACAATCTTTTTGGTAGCAACAACATCATGTAGTGATTTGGAATAAATACTCATCAATGTTTGACTCGATCACTGGAGATATAATAGTTTTAAGCGAGGAATCATCGAAGTTGTCTTCCATTAGAGATTTGGGGCATGGGCCCGATCGTTGCTTACATTCTTGTGGTGCTTCTCTTCCAGAGCTCGACATCATCAGGTATTACTTTTCCTCCACAAAAATCTTTCATTTGAATCAACAGATAGTTTTGTTTGATCGATCTCTATGAATCATGCACAGCTATGTTCAGTTTCATACAAGAAGCCACCGATCTCTCGAGCTCGGATTTGTTTAACTATGACTACATAATCGTGGGTGGTGGAACCGCGGGATCACCCCTTGCCGCGACGCTTTCGAGCAAATACAAAGTTCTCGTGCTCGAGAGGGGGGGATCACCGTACGGCAATCCAAACATCACCAGGATCGAAAACTTTGGAGCAATTCTATTCGGCGACAGCCCCCAATCGCCACTCCAGGTCTTCTTCTCCACCGAGGGCGTACGAAACGGGAGAGCTCGAGTTCTTGGAGGAGGATCCAGTGTAAATGCCGGGGTTTATTCTCACGCCGAGCAATCTTTCATCACTACTCTGGGTCTCAATCCTTGCCTGGTGAATCAGTCCTACCGCTGGGTTGAGAGTGTCGTGGCTTCCATTCCAGATCAACTTGGGCCTTACCAGACAGCGTTCCGGCAATCGCTACTCCAAGCTGGAATCACACCCGACAACAACGCGACGTATGATCACTTGGTTGGAACCAAAACTTCTGGTACCATATTCGATCATTCGGGAACTCGAAGGCCAGCTTCAGACCTCTTTGTCTATGCGAATCCAAGAAACATCAAAATTCTCCTCCATGCCACAGTTCTACGAATTCTCTTCTTGCAAGGTTTGTCTTTGTTTTCGAAAGAAACATTGCTCATATCCCTTCTCTTGAAGGTGTATCGCCAAAAGCGTATGGAGTGGAGTTTAAAGACAAGCTTGGGCGTATCCGGAAAGCTTTTCTTTCCCCCAAGCGATCCAGCGAGGTAATTCTTTGCGCAGGTGCGATTGCAAGTCCACAGCTCCTAATGCTAAGTGGAATCGGACCTGGAAGCCATCTTCAATCCAAAGGCATCAAAGTGATCAAGGATTTCCCAGAGGTCGGGAAACATATGGCAGACAACCCCACAATCTACTTGTTCGTCCCATCGCCATCTTACGTCGAGGTCTCCACGAGTCTAAGCGTCGGGATCACGTCCTTTGGGAGCTATATCGAGGGTGATAGTGGAGGAACGCTAGCGCCCAACGCGAGCTTCCTTGTTGAGAAGGTCAATGGCCCAGCTTCCATGGGCGACCTCTACCTGGCCACCATAAATGTGGATGACAATCCAGTTGTAAGTTTCAACTATTTCCAAGAGCCAAGAGATTTGCAAGTTTGCGTTGCAGGCGTGGATGCAGTGGAGAAAGCATTGCTCTCAAACGCTTACAAACCTTTTCGTTATGATAATCAAACTCTCCCCTCCGGAGGAACAGTGATTTCTCCCAACAGGAGTTATTCAAGTATGGGCGCCATCAACAGCACCCTTGCAGATTACTGCAAAAGAAACGTCGCAACTTTGTATCACTATCACGGTGGCTGCTTGGTAAACAAGGTGGTAGATTCCAACTTCAAGGTGATTGGGGTACACAACTTACGTGTGGTGGATGCTAGCGTTTTATACATCTCGCCTGGAACCAATCCACAAGCCACTCTGATGATGCTTGGAAGGTATATTTAGTTTTATCTTAAGTTTGATTAATTTAGTTTTCTGAACTGATAGGTATGTCGGGAAAAGTATCGTCGACAAGATCCCTCCATGCTAAGAATAATTTCATCTAAACCATACATACATAAATTGCAAAAGTGTAAAAGAATCAAATAGTATTATCTCTAGTGAAAATGCACTAGCAAGTACGTCCCTCAGCCATGAGCTGTTGGAGACTGCGTTCTGGCTGGGCAACAAGAAACTTCTGCGGTTTGTGGAATTGGAAATGAAAAGCGATGAACCATTGGAGAGATGGATCAGGAGATATGGCCTTGCGTGGCCGCTGGAACCGCCAAGACATGGACCTTGCTTTGGTAATGTAATAAAGGATATCAACAGTGATATTTTTAAAATTTATGATATGATTTTATAGTTCTTGATTCTTGTCATTGTTGTGCATACATACTAAAAAAGTAGAAGACTTAAGAAATATGAGTTTACTTGGAGCTAACAGATTGCCCATGTCAGATTTTTTTTATGAACAAAGAACTTATTTACTGCTTTACTTTTATACTCAGGGAAAACTCCTTATAACCATATAAGCCAAGTGATCAACAAATTTTTTTAATTTTAGCAAGTATATGCCACTGTTAATACTGGAAAAAACCTCTAATTCTTATATAGCAAATTTAGCTATCAAACTCTAGATTTGATCATGGGGAATGACAGTTTAGGCTAACATTGTTTTCAGAGGGCAACCAATTACAATTCTTAGTTGCTACCCATGGCAGTACATTTTAAGAATATAACATTAACATAAGTGCATATACCATCTACCTTAATTGTATACTCCTACAACTCAAATAAATATAAAATAAGAATTTATATAAAAAATTTACAAAATTCAAGATTATAACATGTTAAAACTTAGACTTATAGTTTGTAAGAAAAAAAATCTCTTTCTAATGTATTTAAGACAAAAATCCCAAGAATCCACATTTTAAACAGATAAAGAAAGTATATTATTATATGAAGCTATTTTTATTTAATATTAAATTTAAAAATATAATTATAAAATATAATCATAATTGTTATAATATATTGAGAATTATAAAAATTTAAATTATATTAAATAAACTTAAAGCCTTGCACAAACTATCACCAGGATTCTCTCAATCAATTTGGTTTAAATAAAAAGGGACTATTTTTGTCTTCTTCAAGGATCCGCATAAATCAAAAGCAAATGTAAATATTACATGACTACTTTGCTGTCGTACTACTTTACAAGGATACCTTTCGTCGTTAGAATGGCCAAGCATAAGCTGTCCGTGTTCGCCCCATACCCAAGTATAACTGCTTCTCTACAAGCAATTCCATCGCTTGACTCCTACAGTGTTTCGATTTGTGGCAGCAAATGGATAGCGCAGCTTTGAGCGCAGTTTTCTTTAACCAACTTAGCATATACCTTATTCTCTCCAACGTACAAATAAAGGCAGCTGATTACCAGTGCTAAGAATTGGGAGAGAAATCTGGTGAGAGTTTGTATTAATGAGGAAGCATTTAGCTCCAACTTCTTCAACTCTATACCCATGCTCCATAATAAGTGTGACAAAGCTGGGGCTGAAGGAATCAATAGGTGTTCTTGGCATTTTGTGGAAGGTCTTGTTACCACCACTCTAAATTGGAGATTTCTCCTAATGTGTGATTTTATTCAAGTTTACAAAGAGGTCAGAAAATTTTGTTTGATTTCTCTTGTATGGAGATGGTATTCCAAAGTAAAAATTCACAAAATTTGGGAAGCATGGAACCACACCTCATCTGTCATGGAGCCTTCAACCTGTGAACTCAATTTTCTGTCCCTTTCCAATGCTATCAAAGTTGCTTGCCACACCCTGGTTCTCGCGGATAAATTTTCTTTCTTCTCGCTTGTGTCGTTTGCATCCAAATCGTGAGTATGTATCTATTTGTTTATTCCGTATCTTCGAACAATGAGAGATACAGGCAAAGGTGATGGCTGAGTTGTCAAGCTTTTGGACTAGCCAAGCGCAGCCAGCTCGGCAGCCCTTCATCCGAAGAGCTCGACAAAGTGGCTTTTCTACAAGCAATTCCATCGCTCATCTCCTATGGTCAGCAAATGGAGACCACAGCTAACCAGTGGTGAGTCTTCAAAGAAATTTCCTTTTCTCCAGGAAATCAATTCCATCTTCTGGCAGGCATTGGCCAGCTCGGGAAAAGCATCAAACGGACGCTTACATACTGTTTCTCGCAAGTGAAGAGCTTAACTTCCGCGAAGTTTCTCTCGGCTGGAACCATGGTCTTATCTCAAGCGGTTTTTGAAATCAGTGTCCTGCAGAGAATGGGGAAGGGCATGGTCAGCTTGTATCCTCTTAATGTTTTATTTCTTTCTATGTTTCAAAACAGGAATATAATCTGTGACAAATGTTGCGAGCGGTCGAACATGACATTTTACAGAGTACACGTGTTGGAAAACCACAGCACAGAGCCTGGTCCTTTTTATTCATGCTAAATCTCCGGTGTTTTCAGCTGCTGGGGACGAAAGGCTGCCGAGCTGACCGCGCTTCGCTAGTCGAAAAGCTTTGACAACTCGGCCATCTCCTTTTCCTGTATCCCTCATTGCTAGAATAGAAAAGAGAAAGAAATAGATTCACTCACGACTTGGATGCAAAGCACGCAAGGAAGCAAGAAGGAACATTTTACCGGAGAGAACCAGTGTGTGGATTCCACATTGGAAAGAACCAGAACTTTACAGGGAGTTCTTCGACTTACAAAGTCTCAATCTCCAAAGGTGAAAAGCTCCCCGGATTCTTGGAGGGAAAAGAAAAGAAGAAGAAAGTCACAAAAAAGAAGAGAATTGATCTATCTTACCAGTGATAAATGCGGTGTGGTTCCCCAGCAGATACTTCGCAAAACTTTGTGACCTCTAAAAAATTCTATTACTCTTGGAACAACAGCAGCAGCAGCAGCATCCTCAGAATTAGGTTATTTAGTCTGAATAAGAAAATTTGAATGAATTTATCTTATACAATCAGATAAATGCTTCAATATTCTGGATATATTAATTATTTGAACGTTTGCATAAACGAAGATCACTCTCACTCGCTACGTTTTGAAAGCGCACATCTCAAACTCCAAAATCAAAATGGAACTATCGTGGCCCCAAGGTGGAAATCTGCGGGGATTCATTGGAAGCTCCCGAGGAGATCCTGGTGGAGTCATTGCGTAGGAGAGTGAAGACGATCGGTCCAAGTTCTCTGGAACGTGAGCGTTTGAGTACCCTGCCAGCATCGGGACGACGTGAGGCATTGACGGCCGCGCCTGAGGCAAGTCTTGAGTACACATGAGCGCCAGTGTCACCAGCTGCAGCGCCTGGCTGTTGGAAACTTCGTTCTCCAGTTTCGGTTCCACAAAGTCGCGAAATACCCCTCCTGTGTCAGCCTGAAGCTGCCATGCCTGGAAAACAATTCCGCGAGCCTTACAAATCTTAAATACAAACACTAATTTTTTCAAGTACCTCGTCCACCAGCGATCTGTCTCGGTTTCTTTTGCCACTCACGGTTTCCAGAATGACGATTCCATAGCTGTAAACATCGATCTTGTCACTCAGCTGACCATTGAGTGCGTACTCTGGCGTCATGTAGCCACTGCAAGATCATCGAAAGCATGTTGTAAAACATCAAGTACTATGGAACTTACTATGTTCCTGCAGCTTTGGTGGTTAGAACCTCCAGCTGATGGGACGATTCGAACAGCCTTGCCAATCCAAAGTCGGCTATCTTGGCCTCGTAGAACTCATCCAGGAGAATGTTGCTCGGTTTGATGTCCCTGTGTACTATTCGTATTTGTGAGTCTTCGTGGAGATATGCTAAACCACGAGCAGTTCCCAAGAGAATGTTATGGCGAGTTTCCCAGGACAGGGGCTTCTCTACAGCGCCTGAGACACGGCCAGCCAGCTTCAATACAATCTTTAGAAGTATAAAGAGATCAAACGTACCGAACAAAGCGTTTTCCAAACTGTTGTTCTTGAGGAACTCATAGACAAGAAGCCTTTCTGTGCCTTCCATAGAACATCCCAGCAGCTTTACCAAGTTCCGATGCTGCACGCTGCTGATCGCCTTGACTTCGTTCAGAAACTGAAGCTCACCGTGCTTGGAGGTGACGGTGAGCTTTTTGATCGCCACTTCGGATCCATCTGGAAGATATCCCTGTTCAGGAAGAAATCCACGAGTTTCAATTCTGAAAGAACAATAAAAACTCAAGTCTACCTTGTAAACAGCACCAAAGCCACCTTCACCGAGCTTGTGGCTTTCGTCGAAGTTCGCAGTGGATGATTTCAGCATCCGATATGGGACCGTAACTGGTCCCCCGATGCAAGGTACATTGTAAGTCATTGGCTATCGCAGAAATGAAAATTCGTAAGTGCTTCCAAGTAAGCTGGCTTCAAATGAATTTACCAATTTTTCGCCACCACCAATTCATAGCAAGAACTATACCAACACCTAGCAGCACTGCGGCGATTACTCCCACGATTATGCCTACATTTCTTGCTTTGTTGCTACCTTCAGAAAGACAACAAGGTTTAAAAATATAACAAACAATAAGAATGAAAAACAATCACCTCCGCCGGAAGTGGAAACCGCGGTACTGCTGCTTGCGTTGACGGGAACTCCACCAAAAAACTTGAAACTCTCGTACTGCATATTGCATTCAGCCAGGTAGCAACTTCCTCCATCTCTGCCATTGCAAGTACTGGACAATGAGCTTCTGGCTTTCTCCAAGCAGGTCGTGCAGTCAGAAGTGCTCAGATCACGAACACATTGTCCCAGAACGTACGCGCTGTTGTCGGGAGAAGTTCCAGCAACAGCTATCATGAAGCCACCAACACTACCTGGAATACGGTCTCTCAGAAACGCAAAACCGGTGTCTGTGTTCGAACGGTACTGGCTGGAGTTACTGATGCCGGACGAGCAGTTCACCAAAGCCGAGTCGATTCCAGAGTAATTCGAAAAGAAGTAGTGATCTTCGTAGCGTAGAAAACACGTCTCTTCCTTGCACCGTCCCCCCTTTGTAGAATTTCTGACGCAGGATCCATTGAGAGACTTGATGGCCGTCGAAGCGCAGGCATTGCAGTCGTTGGAGGAGATGTCTCCACGGCATTGTAGGAGGCCAAACACTGTGTCAACTGTAGAGCCATTTTTGTTGCTGTTTATGATCACCGTCTTGTAATCCGTGGTGTTTGCCAGAGAACCAAAAGCCTGGATGATATTCCTGCGATACTGCTGGCTAGTAAACGTGTAGAGATCTGAGCATCGTGTGGAATTCTTTGATGTCAGCAGCTGGCCGCTAGCAATTCTGTACGTTGGAATAAAGAGGAGGATGCACAGCTTCCCAATAACCAAGAGCCTAGCCATTGCATTGCTCGAGCTCCGCTTCTCATTTCATTGCCGTGTCAAAAGACTTACTTGAACCAATGCTGAAGAAGTCCACAGAACATAGTTGGCTCCATTATGAAATCTGGATTGTAATGGCAAGAATCATGAACCATGTGGTCCTCAGATAGCGTCAGGAAATCGAACTCGCTCCAGAAAATAGCTTTTTCTTTGAAATCGAAGTGGTTCGTTTCCCCATCAAAACAGCTCCAAAGCTCTAACCGGTTTCGGGCAAGAAGTACTGTTTTTCTTGTTAAGTTTTAAAAAAAAAAAAAACGGAAGGAAAGGATACCGCCTAGCGGGGACTTCCGCGACTGCTGGCCTTGTAACTAATAGCAACGCGTCTGTGAGGAACATCGTTGTGATCCTGCATAGCGTGCATAATTTGAAGCAAAAGATAAAAGCAATTTTGCCTAATGGATTGTGATGGTTTAAGTAACCTATCTGCAGCTTTACAAAGGTAGAAAATACAGTCGAAAAAAAAAAAATGCAGACGTTGAGCCAGTACCACAAGCTGACAGGAAAAAGTTCTTTCTCTACAAATTGATGAAGCTTCGATTTGTTATCCACAAGCCTATCAGAGCACCAATTGTTGCAAGGGAAGATAAAGTTGGATAACTGAAAAAAAAGGGACGAAGTTAGTGAAAGCGAAGAATGTAAATTAGCACACTGATCTTCGGTGGACGCTCTTGTTTTCCCAGGGAGGATCAATCACGATAGGATTGTAACCCGTTAAATACGAAGCTCAAACTTTTGCGAAAAAATACATATTAACAGACTAGCCGATGAATTTTAGAGAAATGGGCTCACCATGAGAAACTGACTTTTTCGGGAGCCAGCGCTTGAAGCGACTTCCTCCGCGGAGGAGCTAGATTTTTAAAGAGCGGGACACATTTCCTGGACTCGAAAGTTTGGAAAGTTGTTAGAAGGAAGCAATAAAAACATTAGTCCGAATCTGTTCCCACCTTTTGAGGAAAGCGTGATATCGTAGAGTGGAGCTTGAAATGTCCCCCAGTTTTACATTGCTTGTTTTGAGTTTTACTATCTCCTTGAGCTTCTCTTGCGCAGCTTCATTGGACATAAATGCCTTGTGAGACTCTAGCAGAATCTCTCCTGCCTCCTGATGAGAAACACGAACAGAAAAGTGATGAGAAAAGTCGATGTAAACGAAAAATGCTCCAAGAACAAACACAAATGAGAAAGACAAAACTAGTACCTGTTGGCGTTGCTGAGCTAGTAGCTCCTTCATTGAAAACATACGTCAATGCACTGCTCACGCTCATAAACCCTACATATACTCCATATCCACGGTGAAAACATTGTCCCTTTTGACGATAATTTATATAAATCTAACATGAGGAGCGTTTTGCAAGGAACTAGAGGTGAATTTCAGCAACTTTTCTTTCGGTTGAAATGAACTAGGTATAAAGCATTAAGTGAAGGAATTAAAATATTAAAATTCTTTTTTATATATTAATATCACATCTTTCCATGGGATTCAAATTTTAAACCTTTATTTATTACCCAGATTAAGTCTTGGATTAAGTTCTCCAGCCCTTTGCGATACAGGATCAATATTAGTTGCTATAACGTTGTAGTAGCCAATACTGATTCTGTTTTGCAAATTAAGGCAAGACACGTAGTTGGTAATGTGGCAGGGGAACCAGGTTGTTAGAAGGGGGATCAGCTGGCACAAAAAACTCAAACTTGCTAAATTTTTTAAAAAGGGTGCACTTTCTTTCCTTTTATACTTCAATAAACCTTTTTTTTAATTTGTTGCTTATAAATTATTGTAAATCCAAAAACTAGTGATATTAATGTGTTACATAAAGGATTGGTGTTTGAGATTATTCGCCCCAACCAGGATAGGCCAGAGATTTATAGTGCTTCCTTGAGGGAAAAAAAAAAAATCTCACCAGGAGCTTTTTCTTTGTTATCCAGCTCCAGGCAAACTACAAAACAGCACAATGGTTGGCATGATGCATTGCATCAGTTTTAGCACCAAATTTACCCTTACTAACCACCTGGGCAAGTACTAATTTTAAAATAACACAACTTTTGGCGTTTCAGATCTTTTAAATCGTCTTCCCGAGAAGATCTGCTCAAGACGCTGCAGCTTTGGCGGTGAGAAATGCGACAGGACACATCTGGTGCCCGGCCAAAGCGACCGCTCGATTTGCCTCCATTCTCCGGCGCTGCTTCTCCATGCTCTACCAGGGCTTGAGGTGACCGTTCAAAACTTTATTCCAGTTTGTTAATTTGTGCTCCTTAAAATCGTGAAGATTTCGTGTGCAAGAGCTCCCGTCTACCCAAAGAAGAAGAAGCTATCTGGAGAGTGGCAAAGGCCAACACCAGAAACAACACCAAAGCAGCCTTCATTATTGCAGTAGAGGTTAATGGAACTTGATCAATTCTTGCTGAATAATTGCTAAACCTTTCAGGCCTTATATATTATGTTATTCTCCAGCATGCATTGCCAAGTGGTTGAATGCTTCATGCATTCAACCATTGCTCGATAAAAATCAAAATCTAAGATTATGAACATATATTGTCAGGATGGCCGAGCGGTCTAAGGCGGCAGACTCAAGTTCTGCTCCTCTCACGAGGGCGTGGGTTCAAATCCCACTTCTGACATGTATAAGTAGTTTTGAAAGGCTATCTAAGAGAAGGCAGTTCTTGTGTAAGTTCGTCAGAAGAAAATATAAAGGCCAGTATCTATGAAAAGCTCAGCAGCCGTGAAGAAGATTGGGAGTTCTTCCAAATGATCAGGGCCAAAAACATGCTCTTGGGTGGTGATGCTGTTGACTTATGCTCAAATGTTAAAATTGAAGTAGACCTTTGACAACTTGTAAGCCTGATCGCACAGCTTATTCTGGGCATCTGGCTCAGCGTATGTCAAACGCTGTAAGGGAAGAGCTAGAAATTGACTGTGCTCTTCCAACATTCGGTGGTCTATAGTATAGTGCATTCTGTGGGTTGGAGTCCTCGTATGATCCAAATTGAAGAAGTCCGGCGGTGACAAAGCCTTCCCTCTCTATAGAGATTGAAAATAGATGCATTTTCAGCTGGAGAGTTACCAAAAACTATAAAGCAGTTGATGAGAGAGAGGTGCGACATGGTCATATACTGTAAACATCTTCTCCTGATGAAAAGTATACATTGTGTCGTGAAACTTTCTGGAGCGGTTTCCGTCTGGCAGCTTCTCCTTGGCTTCTTTCAGGGCTTCTTTCAAGCAGCCAGATCGTCCCAGAAGACAGGTTCTTCAGCTATTGGAATCGCAATCCCTTCTCGTATCCCAAACTGTAATGAATGTTTTGGCGTTTGGCTTCACTTATATTCTTATATAGCTAACGCTGTAGAGCAGAGCTCGTTCTTCTACCTATTGTCAAACACCTTCCGGGGGCCCGGGCCACACGAGTGCGTACATCTTGGCAACGCAGCTAATGGCATCAGCCACGCTCTTCGTGGACTCCAGGGCTTTCAGACTGGAATGGCCGCTGTACGCTGCTATATCATATTGCTTCAAAACTGGACCACTGTGAGCCTCGAACATCATCCAAGCTCGCACACCAGCGAAGAGTTGACGAGGTCGTTTGCTCTGGGAGTCATAAGACCTGTGCAGTCCTCCAGGTGCTCGGCGATCCGCATCTGGACTTGTCATGAAAGTCAGTAAAAAGGTCACAACAATCTTTTTGGTAGCAACAACATCACGTTTTTATTATGCGTGGATAGATCACTCTAGATATATGGTTTTTTAAGCGAGAAATCCATGTAGTTTTTCTTCCATTAAAGATTTGCACATGGGCTCGATCGTTGCCTACATTCTTCTAGCGCAGTTTTGTTTGATCAATCTCTACGGAATATATAATCGTGGGTGGTGGAACCGTGGGATTGCTCCTTGCCGCAACGCTCTCAAGAAAATACAAAGTTCTCATGCTCGAGAGGCGGGATCACAGTACGGCAATGGACGGCAATCCAAACATCACCAGGATCAAAAACTTTGGAGACAGACCAATCTAGGTTTTCTATTAAGGGAATCAAGATAACCATTATGACTTTTGGCTAACTTAGCTCCACTTTCTTATGTGTGAATAAGAATAGTGCCAGGCATACAGCCAGCAGCAGCTAGCATTCCAAAATCCTTGTTTTGTTTCTCTTGTCTTTACATGGTAGATTTAGGATGCTATGTGCTTGATCCTTGGCAAGAGAGCGAGATTGCTGCACAAATTGTTCTTCTTCGTTTCTTAAACTTCTTGTTGCTTTGCCTTGTCATTACACAGGCAAAATCACCCACTGATTCTATCTCGTCCTGCTTACGGCTATTGAGCTGGAGCTTGAGATTCAACATTTGCAAGAAGCCAGGACACTGGGCAAGAGATTGTACAGATGAGGAGGCCAGGAGAGCAAAGGAGGCAAGAAAAGCCTATGGAGAGTGGCTGCCAACTTTGTATTTTCCCAAGCATGTTAAGGCACGAATTCGAACACAGCACTCCTTCGTACACTGAAATTTCTTGTGCGCCTCCCATTCCTCACAACAACATCCACATCAACATCAATATCAACATTTGCAGGAAGAAGTTTATGGATTCAATGAAATTTCCACCCTCAATGTTGGATCCTCTTCTGCATTTGTAGATTAATAAAACTATCTTCCCGGAACACCGCTTAATATTTATTTTGGAGAAAACACTGCACAGTGAACAAAACACACTCCAGAATGCATATTTAGCTGCTCCCCCGAGCACCGGGAAACCGGCACATGCACCCGCCCCGATCGACACCCCTCCTCGCCGGGTGGCCCAGCCAACATTAAAAGCCATATATATATATATATATATATATATATATATATATATATATATATATATATATATATATATATATATATATATATATATATATATATATATATATATATATATATATATATATATATATATATATATATATATATGTATATATATATGTATATATGTATGTATATATGTATATATATGTATATATATGTATATATATATGTATATATGTATATATATATGTATATATATATATGTATATGTATATGTATATGTATGTATATGTATGTATATGTATGTATATATATGTATATGTGTATATATGTATGTATATATATATATGTATATATATATGTGTATATATGTATGTGTATATGTATATATGTGTATATATATATATATAAAGTGCCACTCAGAGCTACATGCAATGCATTTTAGCTCTTGGTATTACAGTCTCTGGTCTCTAGAGTTAAAAACGTGATTGTCATTCATTTACATTCATCCATGTTAACAGTCCTTGCGAATTTGACAAAGTGTGGTTTACAACCTGCCGATCATTATGAAAAGGTAGTATGGGTTTCTGCAACCATGCTATCAATGACATACCTCCAAAATATATTTGACCTCCTATAAATAATACATGTGAAATGTGGGATTTGATCAAGAGAGGAGCAGAATATTGGCATTATATCTTTATAGCATAAGTTTTGAAATTTTATAAAGCAATGGTTGATTGCATGAAATGCATGCATACTTGTAATATATTTAAGGCCTCCATGTTCCAACCATTGGCACTCAGCAAGCATTGATTAAACTCATCAATAACAATGAAGGCTTCTTTGGAGTTGTTTCTGGTTTTTGCTCTTGCCACTCTCCAGATAGCACTGTCTTCTTCTTCTTTTTGTAGAAGGGAGCTTTTGTCTTTGGATGATGGTGTTGGTGAGAAGGATTCATCATTGGTAGAACCAGCGTTGCATCCTGTGATCATGAAGATGGAGGTTCTTCAGTCCATGGCTCTCACAAGCACAGGAGGATCAAGAACAACAACATCAATATCAACATTTGCAAGAAGAGGGGGGGGGAGGGGGGGAAGAAAGGATTCCACTTTTAGTGTAGATCAGATGGAACCACACATAATCCAGTACACACAGCAAAACGCACCAAATAGAAATACACAAAGAATGAAGCTGCGGAACAGCTGCGGAAGGAAAAAGAACAGCTGCGGAAGAAGGAACTCCTCCTCCTCCAATGTAATGGTGCTCTTCCTTCTTTTGCAGCCGCTCTTTCTCCTTCAGCCAATATTCCGCCAGAGAATGATTGCCACTCTGAAAGGCTGAGAGAAAAGATTCCCCAGCCGCTTGGATCTGCGGCTCAAGAAGCCCGATTTGAGCCTCCACCTTAGCCAATTCCTCGTCCATTTTGCTTGTTGAAACCCTATCGTGAAACCTATATATTGGCTAGGGTTAGGGATTCGCCCTAGAATCGTCAGGGACCGCACGATCTTCATCCGACGGCCCGGTGATTATAAACACAAGAGAAAATGTAGCCACAATTTTGTTATTTTACAGTTTCTATATAAGTGTGCTCATCCCTCTGGAGGTGGTGAGTAAAGGGTCTTCCTGCCACCAAAGTAGAGAATGTAGCAGCCACCAATGCCATCCTGTCCTACCGTTAGAGTCAGCCACGTGGCTTGAGTCACATTCCTTCAATTTAAGGTTTTTAGTTTTTTTTGAGAGCTGCTTGTTGTTGGAGTTCTGTCTTTCTTCAAAGTGTTAGGAGAAGAGGCTAGTTTCTCTTCACATGGTATTAGAGGCATATATTAGAATTTTTGGCATGAGTAGTGCTTTAGACACTAGGTATCATCTTTGTCCTCTGGAGAAATGGAGCAATGAATTTCCTTGCTTGCAGAATTCTGGTTTATGAGGTGGGAATTTTGGCTTGTGGTATATGGAATGACAAAATGCCCTAAATTGCAATCATGTTAGGCCCTATAGGTAAATGGCCACAAATTAAGTGTAAGTTTTATTGTGGGGTTGATAGATGAATTGGCATAAGGAGCTGCAAAGGTAGTGGTGTCTTTATCATTAATTATAAGCAACCAAAGTAAATAACTTAAGAAACAATTTATAAAGTTTAAATATAAAAGGAAAATACCCATTACACCCTTTATTTCAATCAATTAAAAGTTTTACGATACCTATCCTTAGGTTTGAATAGTATTAGACTAGGTGACCTTCCAGGAAGCGAAAGCTTTGCTCTTTTGACGCTTTACCCCTCAAGTTGAGCACAATTGAAATAAATTAAATTTGCAAGATGTTAATCAATATATGGTGTAATTCCCTTAACTAACCAATAGAGTCAGAAAACCTTTCTAATACTAAATGTAAATTTCTATGTTGAGTTGTGGCTCTTAGCTTCCCTTTACAAGGCCATGAACTTGCATAGAAGCATAATAGATTGTAAGCAACAAAAAAACGATTTAAGAGACAATTTATGGGGAAAAAACCCATAAATAAGAGTGCACTAATTGGTTAAGGGTTTTGGGATACTTGGGGTTAAGTGTCCTTGGGTTTGAAAGTTAGATGAATTCCTATAAAGAGTTTTGTAACACACTTTATCTCTCTCCTCTTATGCTAACTAGAAAAGGATTCATGATGACAGTATATCCAAATCTCATCTCATGATTATATGCGCTACACTCACCTTCTTTTAGAGATGTCATTGTCCTTGTTAACTATTGACTAACAACCCCTACTGAGTTAAGGGGAACTAACATCTCCATTTCCACACTCAATCTACCAATCCTTCCATTGTGTAAACTAGTTATTCTATATGAGGCAACTAGTCATCCACCCGTACCATAGTCCCACGGTGGATACCTTCGTTTGTGGATACTCCACACAAAAAAAAAAGATGAATGCATGGATGTCCAATACGTACGATTTCAAATTTAGGGGTAAGAATATTTTTAAATAGCCATTAATCAATGGGATTCAAACCCGTGCCATTTGATCGATACCATATATAACACATTTTATCTCTCTCCCCTTAAGTCAACTGGAAAAGGGGCAATTGCTTGATGAAAGAGCCCTTAATGGCTATTTTATCCCTATTTATCCCCCAAGGTTCCAAGGATCCACGGTGATAGTATATTTAAATTTCATCCTATGATCACATGTGCTACAAATTTACATTGATCACTCCTTTTATTCTCTCTGTATTAGTTGGATGACCTCCTAAGAAGTTCAAACTCAGGAGCTTACACTTGATCACTCCTCTTGTTATCACCCTCAAGAAGTTCAAACTTAAGAGTTTACATTAATCACTCCTTCTATTTTCTTTGTATTAGTTGATAAAAATTTGAGTTTATTTTTTATTGTCTAGTTTGATTATTGCCCGTGTGGCAAAATCAATCTTTGTTTTTTATAACAACAATAAAACTAATTTTCATTCTCTATAGCAACAAGTATACAAATGCATATGCATGGTGAGTGTAATTAATCTCAAGTTTGAGCTTTTATTATTGAAAGTGGTTTTTGGGATTGTAAATTTGAGACTTTTTGTTTTTGTTTCATTATTTTTTATTTCTTTCATTCCCTTTATTTTTATGTTATTTCTTTTTACATATGCTTCTATCACTTTTTTCTCCCCATCAATGTTTCTATTGAATATTTTTATTTTGCTCATTTATTCCTTTATTCCCTTTTCAAATCCTTTCAACAATTTTTATATTGTAACAATTGACTAGCTCAAGAAAAAGTATTCTAATCTCTTTAACTTTGAATTATTAACCTCAAGTAAAGGCTAGGATTGGCACTGCTTTGAAAGCTGTTGCTTTGAAAGTGCAGGCTTTGAAAGTGTATGCTTGTGGACACAGATTTGTTGTCAAGTGAGGATAAGGATGAAGACATAGGATGGAATGCTGCAAAGATACTGATTTTAGAGATGCTAGCCAGGATCAAGAAGAAGGGTCCCAGCATTTACAAGCCAGAGGTGAAGTTTTTCGATAATGGTGATGAAATCAAGGAAGAGAAGGCTTTGAAGGAGAGGAAGAAACCAGTGTACCAAAAAGATGTTCTAGCTAAGCAAGTTCTGGAAAATCCTGAGGGGGACAAGGATTGAAATCCTCCACAGCACTCACTTCGTTTATCCGCAGCATCAGGATCCAAGATTCCAATACTTTCAAGGTCCACCCCTGGCACGAAAGCTCGGCTAGAAGGTCGTCTATGTAGCTCAGAAAAAGAGCCAGCCACATTGTCCTCAAGGGATTGTCGATGAAACATTCGCCATTGATAAAGACGACCTTCTTGGAGGTGTTCTTCCAAAGTTGCCGAAGATAGCCAGCCACAGTAGCAAGAGCAGTGGTCTTCCCAGAGCCCAGAGTTCCACACCTGGAGGTGGGTTGTCATTATCCAAAGCGCCATGTCTCAAGGCTGATACGAAACTTTTTATCTCCGTGAAGGCAAAGGAGGCAAATGAGGATGTTTGGGATACTTATGGCAGCTTGTTTATGGCCACAAGCATCCAGAAGCAAGCCACGAGTTTCCAGAATGAGGCAGGAATAGAGGTTCTGTGGCTTGATTTAGGGGCAAACAAACACGTAACACACCATAGGGTCATTTAAATCAGTTCCAGGAAATAGAAGGATTTTCCTAGGGGATGATTACTCGCACAAGGTGGAGAGAGTTTGTGCGATTTACATTTTACTATGTTTCTGGGGTAAACAAGACATTATTTTGACTATCCTGATGGACATCACTTTCAAGTAGTAGATATGTATGATTGCAAACTCATGTTGGAGGAGATATACTAAGCTGTATCATCTGAATGTTAAAGTGGTGCAGCTAGAGTGGACGTAAGGAACGAAGTGGATTTCCAAATATGGCATCAATAGCTTGGGCACACCAATCAGCAAGACATCAAGGTCTGTATTAGGCCAAACATCACGTATTTAGTGGGAGCACAGTTCCTAGCAAATCCAATTACTTGAAGAGGACAGTTGATTATGTTTTGTGCTACATAAAACAAGAGAGTAGCCAACTGCAGCTGATCATAGCACTTTCGAGTAAAGAGGTAGAGTAAATAGCCAAGGAAATCCTTTGGCTTAGGACTTTGCTCAACAGACTAAATTATGAGCAGGGAGAGGCAACAGTCCTTCACTGTGATAATCAAGGAGCCATTGCATTGATGAAAAATCCATGATTTCATCGCAGGACCAAACATATCCAGTTCACCTTTTCATTCATGAAGAGGTAGTGAACAAGAAAGTGGAACTACCACAACAGAGCAGACAAAAGCACAAAAAAGCTCTATTTCGTTAAAGTGGGATTTATTCAGTAAAATGGGACTAGGTACAAATTTTCAAGTATTTGAAAATGACGTGAAATTATATGTTTTTTGTCTAGGGGCTAGACATATCTGGGGCATGGTGACTAGCGCGGTGACTTTGTGTCCAGACTGAGTCCATCTGGTTGTATAATAAATCTCATTGTCAAGGTGAACAAGCCGAATCTGAAGCTAAAGAAGAGTGATGGCATGCGCGCACACACTATTTGTTTGTTCATTGAGCGTGTGGTGAACTTTCCAAGATGAACGTCATTCCTATTAGCCAAACATATAACTTAATGGTGAGAACATTTAGATATTATTCAATGTTATCTTTTTCTAACGAATCTAATTGTGAAGGTGTAGCAAGAGGCATTGCTAGTCTGGAGAAGTCATTTAACTCATTTGACCCTTAGTGTATTTTCATGAAACTAAATAACATTCATATTATTAAGGAATTTCTCTAGTACCTTTTTTTTACGACATAGAGGCTTGCATTTCTTTCAAAGGTGATTTAGTAAAAGGCCTGAGGGCACATGCCATTCTATTTCTCAGACCGGTATTAAGATATACTAGTGCAAAGGGCCACATGCCATCACGCCTCCTCTGATTCAGATTTGGATTGTTCACCTTGAAATAAAATACATTAGAAACTTAGTAAAGGAATATTAATGAATCTCACCTTGAACCCGGGTTATGAATGCTCTTGCTGCATCTCTTGCATGGTCTGGCAAGGTGATGGTGGCACTCTGCTTCCGCATCCAACCATGCACAACATTATCCACCGATATGCTCATGCTGGGATCCCTTGGATTCAGCACCCATCTTTTTTCTAGGCAATCCTTCATATATCCGGAACTTGGCTTGAACCACTCCACAGTTACATTGAAGGAGTTAGTTTCCGCGTCCTCCTCTGCATCAGTGATGCAGCGCCCCACCCATATCATTTGTTTTTTATTACTGGGTCTGACAAGCACGACCATTCCTTTGCAGACCTGTACTGGATTGAATGCTGAATCCGGCTTCTTGTTCCTCGGCCCACAATAGTGATCCTCAACATCGTTATCTGTCACTGCATTTCCAGAGGACATTGTTCCGCTACTATCTGGTGCTCTGGGTTCTGGCCAAAAGGACTCTTCCAATTCTTCATATACAACCGGCGCATTTTGGATAGCAGATATAATCTTCTCCCAGTATTTGAGCAAAGGCTTGCACCTCTTAAAATAGGATTCTCCACCAAACACCAACCCCCTCTTCCAGAAGGCAATATGCTGTCTAATCTCGGCCACTATACTTTCCTGGTCTTTGAGTCCATCCGGGTGCATCGGCCGTGGGGAACCCTGAGGAATCATAGGTTCCCCAGTTATGGGATCTCTCTTGAAGAGTTCAATGCCGTCCACTGGCAGCCACACTGTGTCCCATTCTCTCATCTTGTACCTCATCACTGGAGCACCGTCACGCATGCTGAAATGAAACTGAAGAGGCTTGGAGTGGCCAATCAGCGTTTCGGATCCGTCCCTAATGTAGCCTCTTACAAACCCCTTAAAGTCTGGAACCTCTGTCACAAGTGCAGCTTCAACAGTGCCTTTGATGCAATTTTGGAATTCATCGTAGAGTTGTGGGAGGGTGAGGACATTGGATCGCCGGAGGGACTCTGCCAGGTGACTGAACATGGCATCGACGTCTTCATGAGTGTGCCCAACCATGAGAAAGCCAAGTGTAACCGTTTCAAATATGCCTTTGGCAACAAGCATCGCCAAGTACGCGAAGACGTACATGTTTTTGTTCTCACTACCAGCATTGTCTGTTTGGAGCAGAAGATGGGGTGGAAGGCCACATCAGCCGCAAGAACTTCCTTGAGATTCTGCTTCGTTTGGATGAGGCTGTGCATTCACCGGGCGACCAGCCTCGTCGGAATGGCATGAGGCCTCACGTGATAACCCTACAATCTGACGGCCAACATATTCACTGGGATGGCATGGGGCCCCACGCGATACTGCAAGCCTTTGCTCCTCCTCCAGCTGAACCCTGTATGGGGTTCGATCGACAAGGGCCTTATGCAAGGGTTGGCCGTTCAGCTCAGTCTGCGCACTTTGCAAAGACCTTAAGTGTTTTGCTAGGGACGCAATCATCATGTTTGCACCCCCGCCACCCCATAGAGGTACAAAGAAGTTCCCATAGTTCTGGGCACCATGCCCATGAGCGATTATGCCAAACAGAGACACAGGCAGCTGCATGGATGAAGAGATTGCCTTGGGGGCAGGATTGAGTCGAGGTAAGCACGTCTTTTTCTGGTCCATTTTGTCGTGGATGATGCAGAGGTAAGAGTCAGGTCTCTCCATGGAGAGAATCCTGTTATGATAATATGCAGTCCTGCAGCTTCTCTGCTCGATGTTGTGGTCGAGCCGCCTTCTAACCAACGTCTCTCGCTCTTGAGCGCTGCAAGAATTCTTCGACAAAGCCATTTTGATAGCAGTGCACTTGTCACACTTTGAAAAGCTGGAGTACTTTCCTATACTCACATCCCTGAACCTGTTGCTCCACAATCTACTAAATCTAGATTGGCTCAGCTTCCTGTAGCCATTACTCTGGAGTTCCCGATTCACATCTTCCAATATGGCCCCCTTGGTATACATGGAAGGGAGAACTCGTTGGGTGTCTCGTGTTCCATCTTCCAAGAGGCGGGTTTTATGTGGTTGCTGCTCGCTACATGTCTCGACAAACCTCTTGAAGATTGCCTCTCCATATACAACATGACCCCTGGTTTTGTGCGTACCGTCGTTCCCATGGACTGCTTGTTGAACCCTTTGTTCCTCGAACTCAGTTTTGATTCTGTAGAATGTGCTTCGAGGGACTCCATAAATGATTCTCCATGCCTTCATGCAGACCAAACCCCTCTGGAAGACCATGCCCCCCACCTGATGTTCTGAAGCATCAACAGATGACCGTAATGCCTCATACACAAAATTGCAAGCTGCCTTCCAGGACAATGTCTTGTATCTTGCTCTCTCCTCTTCAATAGCATCCCAATCAGCATGTTGACAGCACCTCCTCTTGCAACAAGCAACTGTCGAGACCATTCGAACCTCCATCGCCATTTTCTGCCTTTTCGGTTCGTTGCTCAGATCCCTTTGGCTGCGCTGTAGGAAGGTGTACTTTCTTTTCCCATGAAGAGATGTTCTGTCATCAGTTGTAGTGGTGTTTGATTGTGAATCCTTCACATTCTCAAACATTAAATGCCTCAATTTCCACCGCACAATGCTTCCAATAGTCAGACTGTTTTCTTCTGTGTCAACAACCTCTAAAATCGCAACTCCAATATCATCCCAGCCCAATTCTTGATTAGCAACCGCATCTCTTGGATCGACAACTGTGGCTAAGCCCTCAGCTACCACCTCCCCCTCAGGGTTGTTTAGAAACACCTTTGCCTGAATCCATGTAGCACGGTTCTTAAGATCCACGGAGGGAACATGCGTCGCACTTGCGCTGTCCCCAACATCTGCTTTCTTCTGCAGATTTTTCAAGGCAACAACAACATTTACCCCGACGACCATCTCTCCTCATTCAATAGCGACCACATTCCCATCGAAGACAGTCTCTACTGATACAGCAGCATTGCCTTCCCCAAGCCTTTGACAGTTTATAACAAAGTTCCGATCCATAGACACAAGGGTCCCTTTTGCAACTCTCTTCCCACCATTCAAAATGTAAACCTTTTCCCCAACCCTGAAGGCCATTCTGAAAGTGCAGAAAAGAAGTTAAGACCATACAAAAAATGATTGGAGAATGGCCTAAATCATAACATACCAAATAGCATGAGGCCACATGCCATTATTCAAACATGCTATTGACACCCACGTGAAATTTCGCATTCACAAAATTGGCATGAGGCCTCATGCCATCTTGATATACACACAGCTGCAGGCAAGTAAAAACATACATGACAATACGCTAGCCATGAAATTGCAAGGGCCCAAGATGGCATGTGGCCTCATGCCATTTCTAAATGTGGTCCTAAACCATTCCATGGTGAACATACCAGGAAGCACAAGTGCCGAATATCAAGAGGAAGCGGTAGCCACACCAAAGACAGTGCCGCTCGCAACACCGCAACTACTCGTAGCGCCGCTCGCAACACCGCAACTGCTTGTAGCGCCACTCGCACAAACTGCCACTCGCATAAACTGCCGCTCGCAATGGCGCTCGCAATGCCGCAACCGCTTGTAGACGCATAAACCACAGCTCACAATGCCGCTTACACAAGCAGCGCTCACTGCGCTCAGCGGAACCAAGAACACGGCGCACAAAAATGATAGACCTAGGAATGAGTTCGAGAATTCAAAAATAACACACGCTTGAACGTCACATCAAATCCTCTGACAAACCAGATCTTATGATTCCTCTGACAAATTTCAAACTGAGTAGCTTCTAGTCTTTGCTGTCGGAGGTTGAACTTTGTCACATCATGTCCTTGCCTCGATCTAGCTGTGCCATGTCAGTGATTCGAACTTTGCCATGCCATGTCAGTGATCCGCGCCAAGATTATTCGCCGTGTAAAGGAATAATTATGCTGTGTGTGTACGTCCATTTATGGCAATATAAGGCCACACGCTATTCAAAGAATAATGCTAGTCGAGCATTTTTTGGTGCATTTTTGGGTTCAAAATTGCATGAGCCCACACGCTATAAAGTTTACCTGTACCAAAAATAGAAACAGCTTTATTTACTTGGGAATTTAAGTGGTTAAGGCATTTTTAAACTTACAAACACATGCCCTACTTACATTCATTTGGTTGCTTAAAATTCAAAAATATTATAAACCTTTCTTTTTGCATTTTCAATGTTTTCAATTATGGTTTTTGATTTTCGCAGGACCAGCCTAGTAATCTATTTGCATCCCGTCATGTTTATAGCTAGCTTTCGTTTGTCCCCTTCGCTGGCCTAAGATACATCTGCTCGGAATCTGCCTCTTACAGCATTTGCCCAGATAGGGCATCTTTCTTCACGCAGCATTTGCCACATGTTTAGGATCTTGGAGCAAAATAACGGTCGGATCTATGGCAAATGCCCCTGAAACATTGTAAGGCTCGTGTGGTCTCATGTGGTGTCCGATCGAGATGCTTCTTTGCAAGGTCATCAAAAAGGACATTGTATACCATTCTGTAAAATCTAGTTGCGATCTAACGGTTGGATCTCCAGGAAACTCAAAACAATCTCGCGCATGTTAGAATATTCTAGGAATATACTCCTATGTGCTCCTGAAAATGGCATGCGGCCCCACACCATTCAAGAGATAACGCCAGATGACGCCGAGCATTTTTTGGTGCATTTTTTGGGATCAAAATTGCATGAGCCCACACGCTTGAACGTTACATCAAATCCTTTGACAATTTATTTAGCTGAACATCTGGCATTTTTGGAAATACAAGATGCTTTGGAATATCCAATCATGCATGGTATAAATATAGCGAGGGTATTAAATGATATCCCAATCATGATCTTTCTTTTGGATTTCGCGTGCATGCAGTCCAAGGAATGATGACGTTGCGGATTTCTTTTGGATTTCACGCATGCGCGCGCCGATCCAGAAATTAATGGTGGCGCCCAAGTCCGAGGAATGATGACGTGGCGGGATTACCAACCGTCGTGACATTTCGCGCGTGTGAGGTTAGGTTTTGCATTTTGCTTCGTACTCGCGCTCGCACACTCGCGCTCGCATCGCGCTCCCACTCGCGCTCCCACTTCTCTACAGGTTTCTCGTGTGCATCGGCGTCCACTTACGCTTGCATCACACTCGCGCTCGCATCGCGCTCGTGTGCATCGGCGTCCACTTCAAGACACACCCAGTTTGTAACTTCGCCGCCAACTCCGCCGCCCACTCCGCCACCCACACGCAGCCCACTTGGCGTCCCGGGAGATTTCAGCGCCACTCTCCAACTGTAAGTGGCAGAGTAGCCTTGCTGCTACAATCCGCTGCACACACAGTGCACATTCGCAAGCGAGTCCGGTTGTCACGCCTCCATTCGGCTTCAAATGGTAAGTCTTTTAGGCCAAGTAGAAAATGGCATGAGGCCACATGCCATTCAGTAGCAACATTGGCATGCACCGATTGGGCTCTCGAGTGCAGTCCGGTTACAGATGGCATGTAGCCTCACGCCATCTTAGGATGCAGCCTCAAGACATCTGATGCAGTGGTGAATGGCGTGTGGCCTCACGTTATTTCCAGCTACTAGCTTTTCATCTGTCAGCTCTAATTGTTGTGCATTTCTGAACAGGCGAGGAATTGCGTTCTTCTTCCAGCCACTGTCAATGTGGATGCAGAGAAGGGGGAGGAGCTCACCAGTTGGACTTTCGGGATGGAAGGCGAGGATCTGAGGCTGTACAACACAGATGGTGGGAGAAAAGAATGCATGGGGATCCTCATCCAAGTGACAGACACTCCATGCAGTTCCATGCAAGAATATGGACTGGCACTTGTGGTAGAGACAGCGTCTGCCTTCAAGATCCACCTTGCACATCCTAGCGGCTTCCCGGAGGGGGGCAGCGGCTATGAGGAATTCCTAGAGGGAGCTAGGGAGAGGTTGTCCAGGAGGCCCACAATTTCAAAGACGCTGCGGGTCTATGAAGATCACATGGAATCCACGGACCTCACCTACGGCGATGTTCAAAAACTATATTCCAACATTGAGCCGTTGAGAGTGACTCTAATTCGCGAAGCAAAGGGGAAGGGGGTCGATCTGGAAACTACCTCGAAGTAGAAAAGGGTGGTCAAGCTCAAGCCGACGTCCGACTCTCCTGCTCCAAAAAAGAAGCTACTCAGTGATGCCATTGCTTCGGGTTCGAACACTACACCCACCAAAAAGAAGAGCCGCAAAGAGCAGAAAGAGCAAGAAGAGGCAGCAAAAATCGTCGCAGATAATAGTACTTGTTACTATTCCAACAAAGTATATACAATCGACGTGAGCCGTATCGACATCCAAAGCAAATACAACCACAGGCTAGTATCTGATGAGTGGGTGGAGAAATTGAAGCAGAAGATGCTGGCAAGTCCAGTAACACCCGACATCGTAGACGTGATCCCCTACTACCGAACAATGAAGGGCGAGACGAGGTTTCCAGACTTGATCAATAGGAAGGTGTTGGACGATCAGAACATCCGGTTCTATGCCGTCTCTGGGCAGCATTCTAGCTTGGCGATGCAAGAGATAGATGTGGATATTATGGTGGGCGAGGAGGTGAAGAAAGTCTTCAAGACAAGAGTTGTCCGCCTGATAAAAGGCAACTCGCCCCTCCGATCTATCATATACATCTCCCACGCGCAGAATGTCAAGCAAGAAACGTGCTACAAATCGGGTCTGCACGAGACATTGGCACGAACACGGAAGCTCTGGGTTCAACTGAAGAAGCCACAAAAACCAGGACAAGGACGTGCACTAGCAACTAGCGCCTGGCAAGTAAGCCTCGTTGCATGTGGCATAGCATGTGGCCTCACGCCATTTCCATTGCAGGAATTCTCGAGTCTTCTCTCGAAAACACTGGGGGTCAATGACACACTCAGCATCCATAACATTCTACTCGCGACAAAAGTTGTTTTTGACAAATGGGTAGATGTGCTGAGGAGGTACCATGACGGGGAGTTGCCAAACTCAATGGGTGTGGAGGACGGCCGGAAGCCCAATGATTTGAAGCTCAACGCCTTGCGTTTCTCGCGGTCTCTAGACGACGACGACCTTCTGACAGTGGCTAATGCTCTTCTACGTGGTGAGGTAGTCTTCAACAAGACCAAAATGACTCCCGGCCATATTGTGACATACGAGGACTTGTGCACGACTCTGAGAGCTCGTGCGCTATTGAAGGATTGGATCTTCGAGCAAGTGGCCGTGGAGAGGGTGAGCATCGACACCACGCAAGAGATGATGGAAGAGCTGGACTTGTCAAATGAAGACATCGACGAGTACGTGAAGGGGGCCCCCAAGTTCATCGATCTGCTGCGGGATGCCACGAAAAGTAAAGCTGAGAAGTTGGATCAGTATCAAAATTTCATTAAGAGGGATGTTGACCGCCGGCTTCAGAAATAGCTCGACCCTGCAGCAGAGGCCTATCGAGAACCTTACCGGGTATACTTGAATTCGGATGAGGATCAAAGGTGGAGGAGCATCGTTTCCCGCGGAGATGAGCAGGTCAAGAACATCTTTTGTGTGATGGACTTCACAAACGAGGAGATCACTCATGCAGACGAAGTCAGCTCCATCATTGACTTAATGGTGGGACTTGCGGAGGTGGAATCTTCAGTCCACTATATGATCTACGACTCCGAATCCTATCACAAGTTCTGGAAGGCCTTGAACGAGGTGAAGGCTCGGTTGAAAGGCAAGGAGATGCGGGAGATCCATGGGATAATGGCTAAGAAGAAGATACCGACGAATGTCCGCATCTTCACACTCGCCCTTGTTATTGGTCCTGCAGTAGAGTGGGACTGGAGTGACTTCCCAGCTTCGTTCGACAAGGCCAATCGAATTGATCTGAGGGAGGTCAATTTACCCGTGCCTGAGGAACTGAAGACGGCTATGGAGCTTTCGAATCCAAAGAAAGCTCCAGGTGCAGCATGGGAAATGCTCAGCTGGGTCTTCAACGCAATAGCGGGTGGGTCACCTGCTTCCGACTCCAAGGGCAAATGCGTTGTCGAGTATAACTGCGGCGGACTATTTTTTCGAGCCGCACTACTCAAGGGTGTCCCGTGTGTTGCGGTGACAAACTCCATTGAAGAGGTGACTTCAATGGAGCATATAATTACAGTTGCCAAAGAAAAACAGTATCTTCTCTGCGAACCTGGTGAGTACACACTTTAAGTTTAAATGTTATCTCACAAGCTCTGTATGTAGGAGCGTGGCCACCCCCAGATGCTGAAATGGCGTTAACAGCTACTGTTGAAGATACCCATGTTGGGCCGAGCTCACAACCTGCACAAGGTAAGGTCACGTGAGGCCTCACGCCATTTTGATTATAGATCGTTGTGAATATTCAGACACGAGGACTGAAAAGCGCACTGGTGGCGCATCGAAGAAGGACAAACAGACAAGCAATAGGAAAAAAGGAGGTACAAATTATATTTGCAATGGCGTGTGGTCTCATGCCATTCCTTGCAGGAGAAACTTCTTCAAAGGCAAAACAGGCAAGCACCAGCCAAGCTCAAACTGACAGTGGTCATAAAAAGCGAAAGCACGTTGGACAGTCGTCGAGATCAGAGGCGTTTGATTCGAAAAGGAAGAAGGGCAACGAAAAGATGATAGGTAATGCCTCGCAGTTATGGCGTGTGTGCTCATGCCATTCATTGCAGATCAAGGGCTGAGTGAAAGCAGGCAGTCACCACCTCCTGACTCAGATTCCTATGGTGGACTCCCCTTCCCCAATCTCAATGGAGAGGTACAATGGATGAGGGATGCTTTTCAAGTCAGGGCCACGTTTTTCTCATCTCGTCGTCTTCGAAGGGTGCAAGAACGTGCAGAAACCATGTTAAGACAGTCGGGTGAGGATTCGGTCCTAGGTCACGCACTAAAACAGGCTATGGATGTCTTGTATTTTGAGATGGAGACTCGGCCAGATGATTTTCCCAAGATGGTCCTGGAAGAACAAGCCATCCAGCCTGAGCAGCCTATGGAAGAAATGCAGGAGGGGGATGAGGAGCCAGAGAAAGATAATGAGCAGGAAGAGCAGAAAGACGAAGAAGAGGATGAAGAAGAGGAGGACGAAGAGGACTTGGATGGTCCTCACAATGGTGACGATCACAATAACAACGACGACGATGATGACGACGATGGCCAGCCTAAGGTGGCCAAAGAGCAGCGGAGGAAAATCATACAAGATAAACCATCAGGTAAATAATAGTACATCCATTCCTAACCTTTTACCATTTCTAACATTGTCCATGTAGGTCGCAGAGCAAATGGTAAGTAGAGATTATTCAGTTGAATTTACAAACTCTAGCCTTTAGTGTCGAGGAAGGATAGTGCCAAGCAAGGGTCGAAACGTATGTCCAATCCTTCAGAATCAGCAGTGCGCCCAAGTGATATCGGTCCTAGTTCCTCAATAGCAGTTGATGGTAAATACAGTATAGTCGATTCAATGTGCTAATGAGTTTGTTTTTAGTAGCACGGGAGGATACCATCTCAATCGAAGGGAGATATTTGGACATGCATATGGATCCGCCAGTGGACTCTACTTGGCTGCAAGAGTCATCAGAGCTGGTGGAGGCTACTATCCATATCAACGCCAAGCAAGCTGACCACGCTCCACTTGATGCTGCCCATACCACTGAGTCAATCTTGTCCACGTATCCAACTGACGGTGACCAGGCGCCATTGGACCCACATGAGGCCGCCCCAACCGCCGAGCCGGTCGTATCCTCATTTCCAACGGACTCAACGTGTGCCCAATCGTCTGACTACGCGCCGTTGGAACCTCCCTACACCGCCCCTGCTGCCTGTTCGGTCATGTCCACTTTGCCAACGGAGGCACCAGCTGAAATGGTGTGTGATCACACGCCATCGGAACCACCCCATGCCACTGTTGAGCCAGTTGTACCAGAGTCTACAGCTGAAATGGCATGTGCCCACACGCCATCGGATGCGATTGACCCCACATTGCAGAGGAGAGTATTTCCGCCCTTCACGTTTCCTCGACCAAAACCCTCTCAACGACCATCGGGAGCAACATTCGCTAATATTGTAGATGGTAAAATTGACTTGTACCATTTTTTATGTTGACGCATTTCATTTCAGAGTCATGGCGAAGGTACTGTATCGTTTTTGATCTGAACGGTGTCCTTTTCTCCCATGAGCGTGGCTCGTCCTCGAATGTCATTGCACCCTCCAAAGCCTGCGGTCGCAAGTTGGTCAAAAGAGACAGATTCACATTAATCACACGGGAGAAACTGCGGGATCTAATAATGACCATGCGACACTTAAAACAGAGGGCCGGGTTCAATTTGCAATTGGGAGTTTGGACATCCATGATGCGCCACAATGCATTAACGTTGCTACAGATGATGCACGATCAGACGCGAGTAATATTACCATTTGACTTTCTCCTAACGCAGGAGGATTGCTTGACTATGGTCCATGTGAGGGGTAGCAAGCCCATCTTCGTCAAGCCAGAGGTTGTAGTGATGAACCGGACTGCTAGCTCAAGTGAAATCCTCATCATCGATGACTCGCCGATTAAAACTGCAGCGAACACGCACACATATGCAGTGCACCCCATCTCTTGCAGTATGGAAACTAGGGAGAAGAAACCGTATGTTCTGGGGGACGTTGCAAAACGGCTTGGAGCGATGGTGATAGAGAACCGGCCAGTCCAGGAGGTGGCTGCAGAAATCAACCAAATGGCAGATGGAACGGTATATCAGAAGCCATTTGATCGGACAGACACCAGTCATCATTTATGGCATGTATATTGTCTAGCCTAGCACTATCCGCATCTCCATAATCTGCTCAACCAGATGGGTTCTTCGACCACTGAACATGAGCGTGGACGTATTAGAGAAGAGATGGCATTACTATTGGGTTTAAATCCTGATAGTGTGGAGAGTGATGAAATTCCAAGATTATTGTATAGGCGTTGGAGGCAAAAAATAACAGTCTGAGATGGCATGTATTTATTTAAAAATGTAACTTATTATGGCATGGGGTTCCATGCCATTGTATTAATATTAAAAGACAATTCTTTGAGAGGATTTGCATTATACTAGAAGTGTTATAGCATGTTATTGGAAGTCTACGAAGTTGTTTTATTAATAATGGGAAAGTAAAGATTGAATGGGGACTTGGGCTCCACCTAGACTCGGAGTAACTGAGCCAATATTAAAAGGATGGAACGAAATTAGACTACGATGACAAGGAGAAGAGAGAGGTGAAGCAGTGGCAGGGGGAGGAGAAGTGATTGAGTAGACATTTCCTTGTTTAAAATAAAATGGCATGTGCCTCAATGCAGTTGAATTTTGTTATATTTATATACTATATAAAGGTTTGGAAACCTTATTTTAGAAGTGGGATAATGACAATTCCCACTTTAACGAAATAGAGCTTAAAAGCACTTCCACCATCAACATTTGGGCAGCATGCACAAGTTCTTGGCATGCAATGTAGAAGGCAAGTGTTACAAGTTTAACTTGAGTGAGCTTCCCTCTATGTCAAATTGACCATTGTGACTTTGGCTGTCTCTTCGACTTTATTATACGTGAATAAGAGCCAGGCATACAGCAAGCAGCGGCTGGCATTCCAGAATCCTTGCTTTGTTTTTTCTTGTCTTTGCATCTTCTTCTCAACTGATGATGGCATATGAAATGGGAGAGCGTGAGTTCTTGAAGGAGGATCCAGTGTAAATGCTGCCCGCACTTTGGGCTGAATCCTTGCTTGGTGAATCAGTCCTATCGCTGGGTTGAGAATGTCGTGGCATCCATTCCAAATCAACTTGGGCCTTACCAGAGAGCATTCCATGGAATCACACCCGACAACAATGCGACACATGATCACTAAGCTTCTGGTACATATTTGATCAAACGGGAACTCGAAGGCCAGCTGCAGACCTCTTTGTCGATGCGAATCCAAGAAACATCAAAGTTCTCCTCCATGCCAAAGTTCTACAAGCTCTCTTTGTTTTCGAGAGAAACATTTCTGCTCATATTCTTTCCTCTTGAAGGTGTGTCGCCAAAAGTGTATGGAATGGAGTTCAAAGACAAGTTTGGGCGTATCCGGAAAGCTTGTCTTTCCCCCAAACGATCCAGCGAGGTAATTCCTTGCGCAGGTGCAATTGCAATTTGCAAGCCCCATAACTCCTAATGCTAAGTGGAATCAGACCTGGAAGCCATCTTCAAAGGCATTAGGATTTCCCAGAGGTCGGGAAACGTATGGCAGACAACCCCACAATTTACTTGTTCGTGCCATCGCCATCTTATGTTGAGGTCTCAACAAGTATAAGCGTCGGGATCACGTCCTTTGGGAGCTATATCGAGGGTGATAGCGGAGGAACACTAGCGCCCAACGCGAGCTTCCTTTTTGAGAAGGTTAATGGCCCAACTTCCATGGGGGAGCTCTACCTGGCCACCATAAATGTGGATGACAATCCAGTCGTTCCAAGAGCCAAGAGATTTGCTTGCAGGCGCGGATGCAATGGTACAAACCTTTTCGTTATGATAATCAAACTCTCCCCTCCGGAGGAACAGTGATTTCTCCCAGCAGGAGCAATGCAAGTATGGGTGCCATCAACAGCACCCTTGCAGATTACTGTAAAAGAAATGTCGCAACTTTGTATCACTATCACGGTGGCTGCTTGATAAACAAGGTGGTAGGTTCCAACTTTAGGTACAAAACTTACGTGTGGTGGATGCTAGCGTTTTCTATATCTCGCCTGGAACCACTTTTGATGATGCTTGGATATTTTGTTATTTCAAGAAAACTTTTTACTAAATGTTTTATATTGCTAAAATATTTTTTATTTAAAACTTGGAAACATAGCTATTAGAGTAAATTGTCAACAATACATTATCCATTTAAACTTTATAATTATTTTAATATTAAAATGTATGTAATTAACTCTTTTTCAAGATTTACCTCAGAATTGAGTGTGTTTCCAAAGGTATTAAAGTTATAATATGAATATATATATATATATATATATATATATATATATATATATATATATATATATATATATATAGATCATTAAAATAATTATCCTACTTAGTTAAATATTTAAGATGGTAATAATTTTATTAAAATAAATTTATTCCAAAGGTATTTAAAGTTTATAATAATATTTTTGAGATATAATTATTTTAAAAAGATGTGTGAGGTCCAAGTGTATGATTATGATGCCATATACTAATATTAGCATAGTGGGATTTTGGTAACCATCAGATTAGTTTCAATTTAGACCACTCGCTTTTGTATATAAATTAGGGGTTTTGGGCTAACTGATATGCACAATTTTTGCATATATTTTTTTATATTCTATGCACTCATATTGATAGAGTTGAGGGACAACTTTAATTGCCATTGAAGAGTACTGAGATTTGGGATTTTTTGTTTAGATTTAACTTTTATATTATCTAAATCTCCCTTTTTTTCTACTTTTTCTTTTGTGTTTGGTTTTTTTAATTCATCTTCATAGTAGAGTAGCAGCCTTTTCCTTTTGACTCTGGAGTAGTAGTTGATACAATTGCTCAATGCTCATATACTAGAGTTCTTCTATGATATATACTATTGGTTCGTATTATTATTGAGATGATATTTGTCATTTAGATGAGTTTCCCATGTGTCTTCAAGGGACAGTGTTGCAGTGGTACAATGGTTTGAGTGCAACCACTCATGAGGATTAGAGTATTCTCTCAGACATTTTTAAACGCACATTTGGACATGTTAATGATTGTGATGATACCTTTTAACAATTGCATCGTGTTCGTCAAGGGTCATCTAAGTTAGTGATGCAATTTGGCATTTATTTCTGAAACCTCTTGTTTTGGGAGGAGCTAAATATGTCAGAGCAAATCAAGCTAAGAATGTTGAGGCCAACACTTTGTGAAGATTTTGTAAGACTTATGCATGCACTTGCTCTAGCCACCCTTGACAATGCCCTTTGGTTGGCACAACATTCTAAAATATTATTTCTTCCACTTCTCGCTACACGTCCTTCAGCTCTATTTCATGTGGGAGATGGTCTTATTCTAATAAAGGTTGATGCTGTAGTTGCATGAGTTCAAGGATAAAGGTGAGGATATGGTCGTGACCGTGATATTCATTGTTGAGCGTGTAATGAAGTTAGTCACACTTATTGGTATTGTTAGTGTTTTTTGGATTGGCGACCTCTATTTCCTAGGTGGAAACTTTGGCATCAATAATATTTTATTGATGTTGTTGTAGTGGAAGGTCTAAACATTGAGATGCATTTGGGAAATAAAAAGTTGCACAAGTAGTAAAGAGACTTATGCAAATAAGTTAATGACCCCTCCATCTTTCTGTGAGACATAAAATCCCTAGGCCCCAAAGTGGAGCTGGAAGGGTGCCACGTGGTAGTGGCCGAAGCGAAAGCCAAACGAGCGTAACACGTTTGGACTAAAAGCTCCGCCTTGAAAGGTCGAGAGCAAGAGTGGAATGTAAGCGACTAAATTTTCCATTCTACTTTAGTCACTTAACCACACCTCCGACCACTTGGAGGAGTCTCATTCACAACCTCCATCAGTCCAATTCAGGACTTGGGACTTGCTAGCCCCAAGAATGGCATCCATGCCACTCAACACTTGCACCTGGTCCAAGTGCTCCTTGTGTCCGGTCCCAAGACCGACACCCAAAGGTACCACTGACATCTCGGCCCGTTACACTAAGGCCATACCTATTCACCTTTGCTGCACTAGTGGTCCAATACCACTTGCATCACAATCCCGTCTCTCCAAGACTGGGCCATCTGTCCACGAGTGGTCATCCTAGATCCACTCCTTAGCATCCTTAGGATGCCCACAGACCTGGGGAATTGCCTTCCCCAAAGTCCCTTTGTCAGTTCCTACCAAGTCCCTTTCTGCCCTTGGCCGTGTTTGCCAACACTGCCACTGGATCGAGGCCCACAGGCCCGACCCCTAAGTCCCATGGTCCTCTGGGACTTCCTCACCACACGACTATGTCCTTGGTCACTACCCCAGAGGACTGCTCCTCTTCCTTTCCATAGTCTAGGCCTTTGGGACAACATTTCGGAACATCGTGGCCTTAGCGAGCCACCTGGGTACTCTCCCCGCCTTTCGCCTTTAGGTGCTCTAGCCATGGGCTTAGAGCGAGGTTCCGTTGAGCCACGCCTGGTATCCAAGTAGGTAGTGCCACCCACACTTTGACTGGGAGCATCGGCCAGTCGATCTCCCGGGGGAACTAGAGCCGGCTCTTGAACACTTCACCAAGCTACCCCGCTTGTCAGTCTGTATTCACTCTAGTCTTGGACTTCCCAGTGGTCAGTTCATCACCCAACACTGGGTCTGGCCTTCCTGGGCCAAACTGGCCTTTCCTGGCCAAACTGGCTCCACTGCAGTCCTCCCCCTTACTATACTTTTGGAGCTCACCAAACCCCCTAGGGTCTGGGAGACGAACGCTTTGGGCTTTCACCCTCTCAGACTCGAACTCGGACTCAGACTCGGACTCGGACTCGGACTCGGGCTCGGGCTTGGTCTCAGCCTTGGCCTCGGTCCCGGTCTCGGTCCCGGTCTCAGTCCCGGTCTCGGTCCCGGTCTCGGTCTTGGTCTCGGTCTCGGTCCCGGTCTCGGTCTCGACCTCGAACTCCATCTCGGGTCCTTCTCGGACTCCATCTCGGACTCCATCTCGGTCCATCTCGGACTCCATCTCGGACTCCGTCTCGGTCCATCTCGGACTCCATCTCGGGTCCATCTCGGACTCCGTCTCGGTCCACCTCAGACTCCATCTCGGACTCCATCTTGGGTCCATCTCGGACTCCATCTCGGACTCCACCTCGGGTCCATCTCGGACTCCGTCTCGGTCCACCTCGGACTCCATCTCGGACTCCATCTCGGGTCCATCTCGGACTCCATCTCGGTCCACCTCGGACTCCATCTCGGACTCCATATCAGACTCCACTTCGGGTCCATCTCGGACTCCGACTAGGGTCCATCTTGGACTCCATCTCGGACACTTCCACGTGTCATGTGTTGGTCCTTTTTGGGTCCCTTTTTGGAGCCTTACTTATTGCTTGCTTCGTGCTCGCTCCTTGAGCACTTTGTTGGGAGTTCCACTCCCGCTCTCGACCTTCCAAGTTAGAGCTTTTAGTCCAAACGTGTTACACTCGTTTGGGCTTTCGCTTCGGCCACTACCACGTGGCACCCTTTCCGGCTCCACTTTGGGGCCTAGGGATTTTGTGTCTCACATGGAACTCCCAACAAAGTGCTCAAGGAATGAGCATGAAACGAGCAATAAGTGAGGCTCTAAAAAGGGACCCAAAAGGACCAAAACATGACACGTGGAAGTGTCCGAGATGGAGTCTAAGATGGACCGAGACGGAGTCCGAGATGGAGTCCGAGACAGAGTCCGAGATGGAGTCCGAGATGGACCGAGACGGAGTCCGAGATGGACTGAGACGGAGTTCGAGATGGAGTCCGAGGTTAAGACTGAGACCGGGACCGAGACCGAGGCCGAGTCCGAGTCTGAGTCCGAGTCTGAGAGGGTGAAAGCCCAAAACATTCATCTCCCAGACCCTGGGGGGTTTTGTGAGCTCAAAAAGTATAGTAAGGGGGAGGACTACAGTGGAGCCAGTTTGGCCAGGAAAGGCTAGTTTGGCCCAGGAAGGTTGTACCCAGTGTTGGGTGATGAGCTGCCCACTGGGAAGTCCAAGACTAGAGTGAACACAGATCGACAAACAGGGTAGCTTGGTGAAGTGTTCAAGAGCCGACTCTAGTTCCCCTAGGAGATCGACTGGCCGATGCTCCCAGTCCAAGTGTGGGTGGCACTACTTACTTAGATACCAGGTGTGGCTCAACGGAACCTCGCTCTAAGCCCATGGCTAGAGCACGCAAAGGTAGAAGGTGGGGAGAGTACCCACGAGGCTCGCGTAAGGCCACAGTGTTCCGAAACGTTGCCCCAAAGTCCCAGATTGTGAAAAGGAAGAGGAGCCGTTCTATAGTGTAGAGACCAAGGATACGGTCATGTGAGAAGGAAGTCCCAAAGGACCGTGGGACTTAGTGGTCGGGCCTGTGGGCCTCGATCCAGTGGTAGTGTTGGCGAACACGGCCATGGGCAGAAAGGGACTTGGTGGGGACCGGAAAGGGGATATTGGGGAAGGCTATTCCCCATGTCCATAGGCATCCTAAAGATGCTAAAGAGTGGATCTAAGATGATTACTCATGGACGGATGGCCCAGTCTTTGAGAGACGGGACTGTGATGTAAGTGGTGTTAAGCCACCGATGTGACCAAGGTGAATAGGCATGGCCTTAGTGTAATGGGCTGATGTGTTGGTGGTACCTTAGGGTGTCAGTCATGGGATCAGACACGTGGAGCACTTGGACCAAGTGCAAAGGTTGAGTGGCAAGGATGCCATTCTCGGGGCTAGCAAGCCCAAGTCCAAAATAGGACTTATGGAGGTTGTGAGTGAGACTCCTCCAAGTGGTCGGAGGTGTGGTTAAGTGACTAAAGTAGATTGGAAAAATTAGTCGCTTACAACTTGGTATCGGAGCTGTTCCTTAGTCTGACTCTTATTAGTGCTCCAAGTATATCACCACTTGTATTGGAATTGGAAAGTCCTAGGTATGGACCTATCCTCGAGGAGTAGCATGTCGAGAGGACATGGCTCTCCACTCAAGTTCATGCATGAACTTGTGCACGATGTGGTGGATGGAAAAGGGCCAGTAAGAGAATGACTTTAGGATCTTGGGAATAGTATGAGGGTTTCCTCAGAGAGTTGAGGATGTGATCCAGATGAGCGTTTGACGCAACAAACGGGCTAATGTAGTTGTGGAAAACAACTATAGTTGGGATCACGGGAAAGATGCAAACTCCAAGACAATAATGGAGTTACAAAATTACCCTCATATAGTTGAGGCTGGTGCTTATGAATTTGAGACCGGAATTAATGACCGTGGAAGGTCAAATACGAAAGAGGACACAAGTCCTTGAAATGGTAGCCAGGGCTACCTCTAATAAATGCTGGAACAACCCAAGGAGTTGGGGGTGTACTTAGAGGATGAGTTGGTATTCTCATCACATGGACAAATGGTCCTAAGTGGCAAAAGGTTGCCCTAAGAGAACAAATCAAGTGTCGGAGTAACACTTGTAAAGATGGCCCTTGTGAGTAGGATTGGTCCCTGTGAGTAGGACTGGTCCTTGTGAGTAGGACTTGAATACAAGAATTTGTATTCCAGTGAGTTGGCATCTCAAAGGTGGGACCTCATGGGTCGTCAAATGACAAAGTCCAAAAAGCTAAAGGACTCAAATAGAGTCAAGGAATAATCTTGAAGGATTGATGAAAGCATTTGGACTGAGGTGTGTTGTACCTCACGAATGATGGGGGGGGATCATAGGATCCAAGGATGAGAACAGAGGGTATCTCATCGATGGCAGAATGTGCCCTGCTAAAGTCTTGGGAAATGTGTACCTAGAAAAAGCAACTTTGGTGCAGAGTTGTGTGCGAACACTATGGTGTAGTGCTAACGGATAGTTGGCATGAGAAATGATTGGGTTGGTCTTGGCAAAGACTTAGACACAAGTGCAAAGTGTCATAAAAGCAGACGCATGGAGCCGATAGTATGGAGACACCAAATGGGCTAATGTGTGATGCCTTGAGGTTATGTTGATGGGTTCATGAGAACCCCTTACCAAGAGAATCCCAATGGACATGGGAATGGCATAGCTTATGCTGGAAGGCATGTGGTTGGAGTGTGGTGACCTAGATAATGATGGAGGTGTGGAAGCACCAAGCAATGAGTTGTAGGACTTAACAACTATGAGGCAACTAAACATGAAGTGTAGGTAATTGGTTAAACGAGTAGAAGGTAACTACCCAAGACTTCTTAATGGCATAAAGAAGTTAAATATACCTTTATCGGGGATAAGTTGTTTATGTTGCGATATAGTAAGTCAATGTCATAAAAGGAAATGCTCATTGTCAAGGATGCTATCATTGGGACACCTAAACTCTCTAGAACCCCAAGAGGTGGTGTTTGGAGTCACAAGGGCATTAGATAAGGCCCAAGGGACTAAGTCCCTAGCGAATGATAGATAGGAAGTGTTATCCAAACGTCCAAGGTTTTAGAGACGGGAGAAATCCATCTACCCGATTTGGACAAAGCCAAAAATGGGATTTTGGCAAGACTAGTAATGGGCATATAAAGGCCCATAAGTAGCAATGTTAATCCCGGTGTGTGGTATTATAAGGTGAGCATGCCCAGATTGAGAAACCACTCCCTAACCTATTAGATAGGTTCATCCCTATGAATACTTGCTAAGGCATGGTAGAAGGTGCAAAGTTATCCTCCTAGTTTGGAGGAAAATAACCAAAGGAAACATATGAGGCCAAAAGGCAAGTAGTATTAGGATGGAACTGAACCATAGAAATCGAAGGGCATAACCAACGGTAGTTATGTAAGTTGGGAGTGGAGAATCAAAAGGGTGCTCAAGGATGTTACTACTAGCAACCACGATGCCATGGAGAGTCTAAAATGTGGAATTATCCATATTAGACCATATGGGGAGTAAGGAGCTTGTGAAGGAGAAGCCTTAGCAAGTTAAGGAACAGAGTTCCTTGAAGGTTCTCAAAGACAATTCTAGGTAGATAAGTACCTAGAAAGCCAAGTGTAAATGGTTCCTAGAGTGTGCAAAATCAGAGTGGCGCAGCAAAAGTGTGGTCTTGAAGCTGGCCATGAGGCGAGGCTATCAAGGTTGGGGAAGTAGTTCCCAAATGTTCAAAGAGAGAGCTTTGAATGAAAGTCAATGATTAAGGACTTTCACACTTATGCATGAACCATGTTACGGTGGCCAGATGACTTGGTAAGTGAGATTGGCAAATCAGGGGAACAAATCCCCTAGTTAAAGGTGTTAACTTCAAAAAGGGTGGCCCATGGGGCCGAGCATGGAGGAGTCCTTGCATGATCACAGACTTGTCAAGTGAAAGGACTTGGCAGTGTGGAGGAACTAGGTTCCTAAGCTGTGATCTATAACATGCTTTAAGTACATGATGGTGCACTGGCGTGGGGAGTCATGCCAAGCATCCTATGTGATGCCATCCGTAGATGCATATATGGAGGTTGGGTTTGAGTCCCGACCCTCTAGTGCTTGGGTTCGAGTCCCAAATTACTAGGGCGTGGTGATGGTTTGGAATATAAGGACACTCATTTTTCGGTGGTCATGGACTCTCAGTGAGGAGACTGGTTTGGGCACACCGCCAAACGAGGGATGCCTCGGAGTCGTGATGCATGGTTAGATTGCTTAATGTGGCTTGGCATATCTAACTTAAACACTTTGGTGCGAATGGCACCAAGGACGTGGTGAATGAGATGGGGACACCCAGTCTCAATTGCTATGGACCCTTAGCCGGAAAGGTTGGCTTGGGTGCACCATCAAGTGTGGGGGATGCCCCTGGGGTCATGGTCAACAACTTAAAGGTCTGGAAGACCTAATACCTATTGGCAAACCTGTTAAGGTGCCAAGGTTAGATCACTAGGTGGTCTTATGGCTAAAACAAGGACAAGGTCTTTGTGAGTTTAAGGGATAAAGTTCCTTCAAAAGTGTTGATTAGAACTATTGATGATGGTGTGGCTTGGTCAAGGTGACCAAGTGGGAAGAACACCCAAGGGAAATGAGCTATGTCAATGCGATGGCATAGTAAGTCCGAGGAAAGTAGTCTCTATAAGAGATCCAAGGGGGGGGGGTCTTAAACGTTGGGTCGTGGATAGAGCTCACAGCAGAAAATGTTAAACAGACGTACTAGGGGTGAACACCCTCTGGACTTGGCAAAGCAAAGTGTTGCTATGGAACCGAAAGGAAACCTAAAAAATGGAGGTAGCGATTCTATGTTGCTGGGTACAACAATCAAGGATAAGAGAAAAAGACTAGTGGTTAAGAAAAGAGCCATGGGAATCATAGGAAAGAATCCAAATGGCAAAGTTAGGCGAGAACACTAATGTATTAGGTGTTAACGGATTGTGGGAAAGGCAATGTTTCCCCAAGGATGGATTCCCAACCACTCCGATTTGGCAAAAGTGGATGCTCCAAAGGGGGGAGCGGTAAGCTAGCCAAATAATAGGGCCGTGGGCAACCCTAGCACAAATTATAATAACTGGAACTTAGTGCTAAAGGTGGCACAATATCAAAAAGAGGATGATGGTGCCCTCAAGTAAAGAACTTCCTAGGATGGGGAAGTGGAGTTGCACCATGTGCAACGTAGGGTGTCGGAGACACCTAGGAAATTGACTCTGAGAAGTCAAAATTAAAAGTTCCAAAGTGCAAAGGTTAGGTTGATGGAATTTGAGACAACTCGAGAATGAGTAGTGGAATTGTGTTAGATAGGGTGTCTCTAACAAGTTTAGCGAGAACTGAACTAATAAAAGGGAACAGACCACCCCAGATGGTCGAGTGAGTCTTTATGTAGCGCACCTTATCTCTCTCCCCTTAAGCCAACTGGAAAAGGGGCAATTGCTTGATGAGAGAGCCCTTAATGGCTATTTTATCCCCCAAGGTTCCAAGGATCCACGGTGACAGTATATCCAAATCTCATCCCATGATCACATACGCTACACTCACCCCCCCTTCAGAGATGTCCATGTCCTCATTGACTATTGACTAACAACCCCTACTGAGCCAAGGGGAACCAGCACCTCCATTTTCGCACTCAATCTACCAATCCTTCCATTGTGTAGATTAGTTATTCCATGTGAGGCAACTAGTCATCCACCCGTACCGCAATCCCATGGTGAATACCTTCGTCCGTGGATACTTCACACAAGAGGAAGGACGTACGCATGGATGCCCAATACATATGATTTCAAATTTAAGGGTAGGAATATACTTTGCTCAAGGGTATATTATACTTTTTTAAGTAGCCACTAATCAATGGGAATCGAACCCATGCCATTTGCTCTGATACCAACTGTAGTGCACTTTATCTCTCTCCCCTTAAGCCAACTGGAAAAGGGGCACTTGCTTGATGAGAGAGCCCTTAGTGGCTATTTTATCCCCCAAGGTTCCAAAGATCCACGGTGACAGTATATCCAAATCTCATCCCATGATCATATGCGCTACACTCTATGTTGAAGAGACTATGCTCCTTAGAGGATAAACAAGGCATGGTGAGCCTTTGGTGTCAAACCATAGACAAATATTAGTTGGGTGCCAAGGATAGAAATGGTAATACATGCGGGTGTTACTTTATAAAACTTTACCATTCAATGAGGACATCAAACTTCGTCTATGGGTGGTGGAGTTGTGAGACACAAAATCCCTAAGCCCCAAAGTGGAGCCAGAAGGGCGCCACGTAGTAGTGGCCGAAGCAAAAGCCAAACGAGTGTAACATGTTTGGACTAAAAGCTCTGCCTTGAAAGGTCGAGAGCGGGAGTGGAACTCCCAACAAAATGCTCGAGGAATGAGCATGAAACGAGCAATAAGCGAGGCTTTAAAAAGGGACCCAAAAGGACCAAAATATGACATGTGGAAGTGTCCGAGATGGAGTCTGAGATGGACCGAGATGGAGTCTGAGATGGAGTCCAAGACATAGTTACGAACACGAACACGGAACATGAACACGAGCCTCAGATTTCAGGAACCCGAACACGGAACACAATCACGGCCCACGATGGCTCACGAATATTCTACTGAATATTCTAAGAATATGTTATTTAAAAATTATATTCTATTTCTTATTATATTATTATAGGAATATGCTATATTTTATTATATTATTCTTAATATTTTTATTTGCACATAAACTACTTCACACTTTTAAACTACTCAAATATCCTGCATCTCATCGTCATCTTCAACCTCATGATCTTCGACCTCACAATCTTCGACATCATCTCCATCTTCCTCTTCCTGTCCTGACTCAAGCTCGTCTTCAGGATGAGGAACTGTCTCCAGGACTTTGTAGCTTACAAACTTGTCGTAATCACGATCATTTTTGCAGGTTAACAACCTGGTGTTGCAAGCCACAAAAACCAGATCCGCTGTTCTGTCCATGGTAAGTCTGTTCCTCTTTTTTGAAGAAACATGCTCGAAAGTACTGAACAATCTCTCCACCGAGGACGACGAGCATGCCTGACTTAGAACTCGAATGGCCAACTTCTAAAGAGCTGGAGTTTCATAACCATAGTCCTCCCACCAACGTACAGCTCCCCTCTTAGTGCGATCAGCCTTAGCATCATATGAGTTGAAAATGCCTCCTATCCTCCAGTAAGTTAAAAGCTCATCACATATCACATCCCTCTCACTGGATGTAAACATGGCCAGCAGATAAGCATTCCAGTCCTTCATGACCTCTCTGTTAGCATGCTTTTCATACTCCTGAAACTCGGGGTCCAACATGTACGCCACCGAGTGCATGAGCGAGTGATACTCATGCCACCTATTAGACATGATCTGATGAAGTTCCCTGTACCTGCCATAATCCGACTGTCCTTCCTCTAAACTTGCATCCAACCTGTTCATGCACTCATATATCTTTCCAATCGCAGGTATATCACCGTCCACAACACGAAGAAGCAGCATAACATCCTTGGACACCTCTAGCATGTCCTTAACCTGTTGCCAGAAACTGTCATCAAAAACCGTTGCATAACTGTCCCTTCCTGCTCTCGACTTCGACTCAGGCCTTGCTCTGTACGCAGGGCATACGAACATCTATTGTAAAGCTTCTCGGAGCTCCACCAGCCTCTCCATCATAATGAAGTTGTAGCTGAACCTGGTATCACAATAACGCAGCAATCACTTGTGAGTAAACTCCGCCAGCAGTGCCACTATATGAGAGTGGTTTCTAACGAAGATCACCAAAGACTTTCCACGCTCCAGAAGTGTTGCCATCCATGGAAGTACACCGAAGTCTTTCAAGGCATTGTTCAAGCAATGGGCAAAACATGCTGCCCATTGAATTTTCGGGTACCTCTGTTGCAAAAGTGCTGCTGCTGCTCTGTTTGCATTTTCCCCATCGGTCACAACCATGACAACGTTCTCTACACCTACAATGTTAATGCCTTCTTCCCAGCAGCGCAGAGTATTTTCAGCTGTTTTTCCTGTTAAGGAAATGTCGATAGCCTTCAAAAAAGCTCCTCGTCCTTGACTATATGCCACAAGCCCCATGATATGCCGATTCCTCCTATCTGCCCACCCGTCTGCGCATATGGTTGCACCCCTCTGCTCCCACTGCTTCCTCAAGGACGCCATCTCAATATCAATGAATCGTTTCTCTTTCACCAAAAGCTCATCCCGGAGATCATCATATTTTGGTGGTGCATAAGGCATACCATGCCTGGCAACTTCCTGTATCATGTTGAGGAAGTAAGGTGACTGAGCCTTGACAAATGGAATGTGTTCATTCCAAAAAAATCTTCCGATAGCCACATCAACTCGGTTCTTCCGCTCAGGATCCATCGAATCAATAATATGGACTTGACTCTATTTGCTAAAAAACAGGGAACTGCAGCCACTTCCACTTGACTGGGATGATACCACCGGTGGAAATCCTTGGACATTGCCATCCATTCTCATAGAAGCACCACCAGATTCATTCGGCCGTTTCTTCCCCCTTGCCCCTTTCTCGGAATCAATAACCTTTTGCATATTGAGCAGATCTGCTTTCTTGTTACCTGGGATGAGAGGACAACTCACAATATCCTTGCTGCCTGGGCCTTCTCCTAACAGATGAGCTCGCACACGATCAACACCACTCAGTTTGTTCACCATTGGGCAGTATTTGCATGACCATAATTTGTGGCCATGCCCCCTGCTCTCAAGAACACTTACCTCATCCCACCATCGCGAAGAAGGATGCTTTTGCAGTATGCTGGATTGCTGCGCCATGCTTGTTTGCCTTGGATTGCTGCTGCTGTGCCCTGAAATGGTGTGCCCTGGCTGGATTGTCGTGTGATGCCGTGCGCCCTAAAACCAGAATATTCCGCGCGAGAATATTCTGAACAGTGGTCCGTGTTACTAACACGGACCACTGTTCACGAACACGGCCGTGGGAACACGACCCATGGCCGTGTTCGTGAAACACGGTGAACACGGCTGGGATCCCAGCCGTGTTCGTAACACGGGTCCAAGATGGACCGAGATAGAGTCCGAGATGGAGTCCGAGATGAATCCGAGATGGAGTTTGAGATGGAGTCTGAGATGGAGTCCGAGATGGACCAAGACGGAGTCCAAGATGGAGTCCGAGATGGACCAAGACGGAGTCCAAGATGGAGTCCGAGATGGACTGAGATGGACTGAGACGGAGTCCGAGATGGAGTCCGAGATGGACCGAGATGGAGTTCGAGGTCAAGACCGAGACCAGGACCGAGACTGAGACTGAGACCGAGACCGAGACCGAGACCGAGACCGAGATCGGGACTGAGACCGAGACCGAGGCCAAGGCCGAGCCCAAGTCCAAGTCCAAGTTCGAGTCCAAGTCCAAGTCCGAGTCTGAGAGGGTGAAAGCCAAAAGCGTTCGTCTCCCAGACCCTGGGGGGTTTGGTGAGCTCCAAAAGTATAGTAAGGGGGAGGACTGCAGTGGAGCCAGTTTGGCCAGGAAAGGCCAGTTTGGCCCAGGAAGGCTGTACCTAGTGTTGGGTGATGAGTTGCCCATAGGGGGCTAGCAAGCCCAAGTCCAAAATAAGACTTATGGAGGTTGTGAGTGAGACTCCTCCAAGTGGTCGGAGGTGTGGTTAAGTGACTAAAGTAGATTGGAAAAATTAGTCGCTTACACTTTCTTTTAGAAGTATCATTAAGGAGTTCACTTGGCACCAGTTCATCCAGCATTTACTTTCTAAGCTTGTTTTTATAACAAGAAGTCTTCTATTATTCTCTTTATGTTCGTTGATACATATTCAAGTTTATCTTCTGTTGTTCGACCTATTACCATACGTTGCCATCTACATTTGCATCATGCAATAAAGTTATTTTTCATTTTTTATGGAAACAATCATACACACACATATGCATGGGATGAGGCAAACCTAATTGTGCATATGGGCAATCTCGAGCTTGAGTTGTAGATATTGTAGGTGGTGTCAAGTCAAGCTTTTGACCTCATCCTTGGTATGGATTAGTTGTAGTGCAATAATGCTAAGTGTAACTTTAAGGCTTCTCCTTTTTATCTTATACTTCTTTATATTTTTTATATTCTTCTCACTTTTGTACCTCTTTGTCTATTTCTACTTTTGTTTCCATCACTTTTGCCTCCCTATTACTTCCTCCTATGTTTCCATCTTATTCCTTTTTTCTATTTTCCGATCCCTCCAATAGTCTTTGTATTATAGCAGTTGACCAGGTCATGAAGGAGTATGTCGATCTTTTTGAATTTAACCTATCATCTAATGCCAAGATTGCCACAAGTCATCCTATTCCAACTGAGGATGCTTGTCCACTCAAGGTTCCGGTTTGTCATTGGTCACCTAAAGAGATCAAGATTTTATATACAAATGTCAAGGAGATGTTGGAAAAGAGTGTTATTTGAAAGTCACAAAATCCTTGGGCGTATGAATCTCATCTTGTGATGAAAGTAGTCGTTTCTGCATCGACTATCATCCATTAAATAAGATGATTGATTTTAAATATGTACCCTCTTCCTCACACTGTTGATCTCTTGGATCATATGGGGAGAAGTTGTTAATTCACCAAGTTAGATTTTGCTTTTGGGTATTGACAAATACCGATGGCTGAAAAAGATATTTCTAAGATTGCTTTTTGTACACCATTTGGTTTGTACAAGTTCTTGGTGATGCTATCTTATTTGAACTTGCTCTAACAAATGATGGATGAGGTTCTTTGTGATATGTTAGAGGTGATTGTTTACTTCATTGATGATGTATTGATCCACTCGAAGGGACGTAAAAGGAACACGTTTATGATATTTGTAAGGTGTTGGAATGGCTATAGAAAGTTGGTTTAAAACTAAAGTGGTCAAAATGTATATATGGGTCTAAGGACATGACTTATCTTAGGTACTTTATTTCTCGTGAGGGTTTGTAAGTTGATCATGACAAACTTGTGGCTATTTTAAAGTTCCTTACTCCAAAATGTGTGAATGATATGCAGTGCTTCTTATGCAAGATGCAGTATCTTAGTCATTTTGTTGATCATTTTTTTTATCACACTACACCGTTGCAAGTGTTACTGAAGTTGTCAATATCATCTTTCATTTGGTTTGCAGACTGTGAGCTGATGTTTGTGAATCTCAAAAAGGTATTGATGACTCCTTTGGTTTTGACGTGTCCTAACTACAATCAACTTTTCATTTTTCATATGGATGCTTCTAATATCGATTTTGGAGGTGTGTTAATGCAAGAGAGCCCAAGTGTGTTTAGTCAGCACCATCTTATTGCATATATCAACTATATATTACATCTAGCAAAAGTAAACTACTCTACAACAGAGAAGGAGTGTTTAACAGTAGTTTGGGGTTTTGAAAAACTTCATGCATATTTAAATGGTTATTGGATGTTACTAAAAGGTGATTATATTGCAATTATTTTATTATTGAAGCGGAAGAACTTGGTTGGCCATACTGTTTAGTGGGCTTTGAAGCTTCAGATATATGATTTTGTTATTATTTATTGCCTAAGGGGCTCTATAGTTGATGCTAATGCCCTTTCTCGAGCTCCTCTTCCTTTTTCATCTCTTTTCATGTTTTCAATGAGTCTATTGTTCTAACATCTGTAAATTTTTTACATAAGGATTCTATGCCGTTGGTAGTTGTTGTACTTGATGTACAGTGTCCACAAAGTGTAGAACAAGATTTACCTTCTTTTGTCAAAGTTCACGAGGCTAAAAAAATTGAGCTGTGGATTCGAAGGCTTCAAGATAGATTTGAGAATTTTGCATCACTAACTGATGACTTGCTATTTCAGCATTTACATTTCCAATATCGCCTTGAGGATGGTCTTCTTTATTTTATGGGGACAAATCCTGATGATCATTTATGGCTAGTGGTGCCTTCAATTTTTATTCTATGCTTTCTCCATGTTTACCATGATTCTCCTATTTTAGAGGGTATATGGGACATCATCATATGAACGAGAAGCTATGCAAATCTTTCTAGTAGCCGAAGATGCAACATGATATTATCCAATATGTGCATAGTTGCATTTAGTGCCAAACTTGTAATATTCCCCCTTATGCTGCAGAACGATAGTTGAAGTTAATTGCAATTTTCTGTTCATTTGAGTTGGCGGCATTTGATTTAATGGGACCATTTCCAAGATCGACTATTGGCAATGAGTATATTAACATTATTGCTTCTGATTATTTAATTCATTGGTTGGAAGTCGGTGCTCTTGCTAGGGTGCCTACAACTACTATTGAATACTTCCTCTTTAATCGAGTGGTATTTTAGCATTCTTGTCCGGAGTAAATTTTTTCAGATAATGCTCTTGCATTTATGGTTGAGGCATTTCACGCTTTGATGTCTTGGTTGGTGTAAGCTCTTGAATTTAGACTTCCCAAGAGGTTATCTGTAGCGCATGTGATCATGGGATGAAATTTGGATATACTATCACCATAGATCCTTGGAACCTTAGGGGATAAATAGGGATAAAATAGCCATTAAGGGCTCTCTCATTAAGCAATTGCCCCTTTTCCAGTTAGCTTAAGGGGAGAGAGATAGAGTGTGGTACATGTGGTATCGGAGCAAATGGCATGAGTTCAATTCCTATTGATTAGTGGCTACTTAAAAATATAATATACCCTTGAGCAAAGTATATTCCTACCCCTAAATTTGAAATCGTATGTATTGGGCATCCATGTGTACATCCTTCCTCTTATGTGGAGTATCACGGATGAAAGTATCCACTGTGGGACTACGGTACGGGTGGATGACTAATTGCCTCATATAGAATAACTGGCCTACACAATAGAAGGATTGGTGGATTCAATGCGAAAATGGAGGTGTTCGTTCCCTTTAGCTCAATAGGGGTTGTTAGTTAATAGTCAATAAGGACATTGACATTTTTGAAGGGGGGGTGAGTGTAGCGCATATGATCATGGGATAGTCAATGAGGACATTGACATTTCTAAAAGGGGGGTGAGTGTAGCACATGTGATCATGGGATGAGATTTGGATATACTATCACCATGGATCTTTGGAACCTTGGGGGATAAATGGGGATAAAATAATCACTAAGGGCTCTCTCATTAAACAATTGCCCTTTTTTTAGTTGGCTTAAGGGGAGAGAGATAAGGTATGTTAGATCACCTAGCCCAATACTATTCAAACCCAAGGACACTTAACCTTAAGCATCTCGAGACCTTTAACCGATTGAAAAAAGAGGTGCACTGTTATTTATGGGCCCTTTCTTTTTATATTTAAACCCCATGGATCATCTCTAAAGTCATTCTCTTTGGTTACTTATAATTAGGGATATGCCACACTTTCACAAGTTAGTCAGATAGTTTGGTGGAACAACTTATTCGGACTTTCAAAAGGATGATCACGAAATATGTGAACTTTCAGCATTCGAATTAAGATAGTTATTTGTCGTTTCTTGGTATGTGCACATCATAGGGATCCAGAGTTCTATTGGTGTTTCACCATATAAACTCTTATATGGTTATGATCTAATATTGCTAACAAAGTTGGGTTTACCTTCGTGATCGGTGTAAACTACCAATGCTAGGTCGTGGGATTAATATTTGACAAGCATTCTTCCACTTGACTAAATAAAGTCTGCCGAACACTTGGGCCATGTATAAGTGGGACAACAATAACACTCCCATCATTACTCATTTGTGGAGTATAAAATGGATGATTTGGTGTTAGTCTGTTTTCCCTATGGTACGGTATATGGTTTATCTAAAAAGCTCCTTACTTAATGGAAAAGACTATATCAAGTGTTATAGCAAGTTGGACCACAAATTTATGAAGTTTAGCATGACGTTCAATAGGCTTATCCTCCTAAAATTATGCATGTACAGCAGCTAAAATACTTCATATAAAAGGATTAAGAATAACACCTATAGATCCACTAATGCCTCCTCCTAATGTTCCTCCAGATCCTACCTATCCATAAGAGAACCTTGAAGTTTTCCATCATTCCGAAAGGAAGGGATGATGTGAGGTCCAAGTGTACAAGTATAATGTCGTATACCAATATTAGTATAGTGGGATTTTTGTAGTTGTTGGATTAGTTTCAATTTAATCCACTCGCTCATGTATATAAGTTAGAGTTTTTAGGCTAATTGATATACATATTTTCTGTATTTTATTACCATATTCCATGTACTCACAATTGTATTATTTTTTATGATTATTATATATAGTAAAATTAAATTTTACAAGGATTTGATTGCTAAATAAAACTATAGTTAATATAAATTTTGATATTATGGTAGTAGTATATGCAAAAATAACTTTATAAGATAAATTCATATGGTTATATATTATAACTAATTTTTTTCATAAAATATAGCAGCTAAAAATGATTTCAACAAAGAAAAACTAATTGAAGTTTTTGCTATTATTCATAACCATCGTAGTTTTTAATATAACAATTTTATCAATTGTGTATACTTCTTTGGCTCAAAGAACTCAAATAAAAACTAAATAAAAAAAGGAATATAAAATTTACAAAATAAAAAACTAATTGTTTCTTTCCTTTTTAACATTAATATTTTTTTTAAAAAAGGAATTTTATTATTAACTAAAGTTATATTTATTTCATAAAATTTTTTATGAAATATTAATTACAATTAAAAAGGAAAAGTGTATTTATAGTTTCAATGATATAACAAAATTCAAATGCAAAATGCAAACCTCCAACATACACGAGGTCTTGCCCATTCTCTGCAGGATACTGCTTACAAAAACGGTTTAGAGTGTGTGGTACCTGTAAGATCGAGACCATGGTTCCAGCTGAGAGAAATTTGGCGGAAGTTAAGCTCTTCGCTTGCATTTTATCTGTTCCCCCCAGAAGATGGAATTGATTTCCTGGAGGGAACAAGTTCAAAGCTGCGTTGTGGTCTCCATTTATCAAAACACCATAGGAGTCGAGAGATGGAATTGCTTGTGGAGAAGCCACTTTGTTGAGCCGCGCTTGGCTAGTCCAAAAGCTTTGACAAGTCGGCCATCACCTTTTTCCTATATCCTCATTGTTAGAAGAGAATAGAGAAATCAATAACTTGGATGCAAAGCACGCAAGCAAGCAAGAAGAAAACTTTTAGCAAAGAGAACCAGTGTTTGGTGCATTCCACAGGCAACTTTGAAAGCATTGGAAATGGCCAGAACTTTACAGGGAGTTCCTCAACTTACAAAGTCTCCAGGAGAACTGATTACATTGGTATACACTGTAGGCAATAGATAGATTCGTCAAGTCTACAACTTAAAGTCGCAAGAGCTCCAAAGCATCCGTGCTCAGCCCGAGAACCTTGCTGCACTCAGGCGTTTTCAGAATCGTGTCCAGGACTTCGTTCCATTCGCGTGATTCCTCGCTGTTAGACAACAGAGCTCGTGCAACCTCAATAAGTTGTGCACGCTCCTTTTCAAGACTAACTCGCTCTTGAAGCGAAGCTAATTTGGCTTCCAGTGTCAATCTGGAACACGAGAAACGACGCGTCGCGAAACGAGCACAAACCAAAAGGCTTACCGTGCTTCCTGCGCGGCCAGCCTAGCTAGCGTCTGGGCGCCAAGATCAAGCGATCTCGATCTCTCTTCTTTTCTTCTTTGGTGGCAGGACGATGGCAAATGTGACGGTGGCTTACTGTATAACAATCACGAGACGCATCCCGAAAGGAGCTAGCGTTGAGGCCTTGATTCCACTGGCCAGGGCGAGAATCCAAGCTGAGATCCATGGTGAGGCTGGAGATTTCTCCTTTTACCCTACACCATATGCCAATGTATCTGCATCGGAGTGGTGCAAAATCGGAGGTATGGTCTGTTCTTTTCTTCTCTTGGCTTGAATTTGTGCACGGTTTTGTTCTTTCCAAAACCTGGACAGGAGAACGTGGAAGATGCCAAGCTCTGGGGCAAACTTCCACTCCTGGAGAAAGTGAGAATTCTTGAACTGCAAATGGAATCCAAAGATGAGGCAGTACAGATCGAGCTGGAAGATGATCCTTCTCAGGTGTGTTCCACGTTTGTTCGTTTCTCACAGGGAGGAGAGGATCAAGTTTGGCGCTGGATTTTGCGAACTCTCCACTCAGACATACATCAACAAGTGGATCAAAGAAGCATGGAGCCTAATAAGAACTCCCCCCGAAGCTAAGCGTTTTCTAATGGACCGAATTGGCATAGCATCTGAGGATGAGTGGACTTTTTCCTGCGTTTGCGTGCCAAAGACTGACCGTGGTAATCACTGGAAGAACGGCGGGCTGATTATATTCCTGCCGGATGAAAGGACGAGGGACCTTACGGAAGGCACACTCTTGAAAGAAGCTCGACTCTATCGACTTCATCTGGTAGTTTCTTTTGAATTTTTGTTTACTAGCGTTTTGATTTTGTTTATCCCAGGCTGAGAAGGTCAAAGAATCCACTGGAAAAACTCAAGAGGAGCTGTCCACTGGAAAAGTTCGTAAGAAGCTAAAAAAATCCATTGGAAAGGATCAAGAGGAATCCGGAAAAGCTCAAGAGATTTCAGGTATTTGACGTCCTGCATGTTGTCCTTTTAACGAACAGAACGATGGCTCAGATGACCTTGGAACTGCTAGTGAAACGTTTATGGCAGTTGTAGCTCCAGGTAAGGGTCTACGTTTCTTTCCTTCCCTTACAGAAGTTTATTCAGAAGCACCAACCATTAAACGGCCCCAGCCGGTGACGGAAAACGAAGAAAACCTTCTTGTTTCTGGTGAGTACACCTTTACTTTCTTCGTATTTCTGTTTTTTAATTTTATTATCAGAAATGGCGACAATTGTTCTAGACAAGCAAACTTCTGAATACTGGAAGCAGATGAAGGAGATCGTTCTGGCCTGTCCTGAAAGATCTGAAGGTAATAGCTTCTCTTTTCAGCATTTCATTCTTGACCACATTATTTGCAGAGAGCGTTGCCCAATCTTTCGCCATCTTTATGGAAATCCGCGACATCTCTTGTGCTCGAAGGTGTGACTGTCCTATCTTCTTTCGTTTTCTTCCCCTTCGGTAGTACTAAGGCTGTTTTTACACAGCCAAAGTTGTCCAGTCCCAGGAGGCAGCACCTCATGAGGAAGCGCCCCAGGAGGAAGCGCCAGATGTGATAGCTCAGCTTTCTCAAAGGATCAAGGACACTGAGGAGAAGCTAAACAGGCTCGCCTCTGAGAACCAGCGACTCAAGTATCTCTTGTCGGACGAGCTGCTGATTCGTGTTCTGCACGAATTTGTCAGGAACAAGGTTCGTAGCTTGCAAAAATTTCCAGACTTCCAAGCCCAGTACCTTGGGAAACTGTGGAACCTCACGGAGTCGAGCATCTGGAAAGTTCCGAGCTACAAACACTTTCTGGAAGCTCGGGGGTTGTCGCCGAAATGTCCTGGCTCTGACTCGCTATGGGCCGAATACTGATCAAGAGAGCGGGAATTTTGCAGCACACTCTGCTTCGGCTTTGAAACTGGCAGTTGTGGTGCAGAAGCGATCGGTTCCTTACAAGCAGTTGTTCAGTTTCGTATTTGATGCCTCTCCTGGTAAGTTTGTTTACGTCTCCTTTTCAATATGTTTACGGGTAATATTTCTTCCAGAGGATGTCATCAGGAACGAAGATCCTGCACTTTTACTGGTCTGAACTGTGCGTGCAGTTACCAGAGTTTTGTTTCTATGAGTTTTGTACATTTGCTGACGTCGATACGAATATCAGAATCGCATCTCCAATGCTAAGCTTGGCCGATCCATCATTTGTAGCATTTCACGATGCTGCAGTGAAAAGTTACAACTGGAGTCTAGGCTTACAACAGGGGTCATTGGCTTGGACTTGTGATTGAAACCAGGACTGAAATCTAGACTGGAAATGCTTGCTTTCATCCGCATGATGCCCAGTTTGCGTATATGCTACAATTTAATCCTAACATCATATTCTAGCTTGGGCCACATAGAACTCGCTAAAGCTTTGTTTCTTGCAATCCAGAAGGGAATCTGGTATCTTGGATCGCACTACTGCCTGCGACACTATGCTACACTCTGGCATGTAATAGAACGAGAGTTTGGGGTACTCTAGATGCTGTACTTTCACGACAGAGTATCACGTATTTCAAATCTTTCTGAGGAGCTTGCAAACAACAGTTGGAGCCTTGCAATGTTTTGCCCGTATCAAGCAAACTAAATTGTGGTGGGGAAGGGTTTCATATAACTTCTGCAAGTATATTCCATGAGATTAAAATGGAAAGTTAAAAGTATATGGTTAAACTTTACTAAATTACAGCAAGTAATAAAAATTTAAATTTTAAATAAGCAAATGTTTATATATTCTGTGGGAATTGTATTCGAGCATACCGAAGTTATAACAATGTCCTACAGGTCAATTGCAAAATGCAAACGTGAAGCCACTGCCACAACATACACGACTTCTTTGGCATTGTCCAACTACTACTCTACAAGGATGCCTCTCGTCGTTTACATGGCCAAGCCCAAGCTGCCCGTGTTCGCCCCATCCCCACGTATACAGGTCACCAGCAGCTGAAAACATTAGACCTTTAGCATCAACAAAAAGATCAAAGCTCTCCACAAACCATCAACAGCGGCAGAGTGCTCGGATCCAGCAGATATGGAAACTACTCTGTGTTTTTCCAACCCTTGTACTCTATAAAACTTGATGTTCGACCTTTCGCTTATGCTGCAACATTTGTCACTGATTATATTCTTGTTTTGAAACGAACAAAGAAATAAAGGAAAAACGAACCATCTAGAGGATCCGAGTTGACCATGCCGATTAGTCCCCCAAGAAATAGCTTCCCCGTCCTCTGCAGGACACTGCTTACAAAAACGGGTTAAAATGGTACCAGAGTGTGGTACCTGTAAGACCAAGGCCATGGTTCCAGCCGAGAGAAACTCGGTGGAACTTAAGCTCTTCACTTGCGAGGAACGGTACGTAAGCACCCGATTGATCATCAAATGCTTTTCCCCAGAGATAAAGCTGGCCACTGCCTGCCAAAAGATGGAAAATACTTCCTGGAGAAACAAATTTTCTTTGAGGACTCACCACTCAAAGCTGCACTGTGGTCTCCATTTGCTGCCACAATCGAAACACTGTAGGAGTCGAGCGATGGAATTGCTTGGGGAGAAGCCACTTTGTTAAGCTCTTTGGACGAAAGGCTGCCGAGCTGACCACGCTTGGCTAGTCCAAAAGCTTTGACAACTCGACCATCACCTTCTCCTGCATCCCTCATTGTTAGAAGATAAAAGAGAAAGAAACAGATATATAGATTCACTCACGACTTGGATGCAAAGCACGCAACCAAGCAAGAAGAAAAATTTTACCGGAGAGAACCAGTGTGTGGCGCATTCCACAGGCAACTTTGAAAGCATTGGAAAGAGCCAGAACTTTACAGGGAGTTCCTCGACTTACAAAGTCTCCATGGCCGAGTTGTCCAAAAGCTCCATCTCCACAGGTGAAAAGCTCCCCGGATTCTTGGAGGGAAAAGAAAAGAAGAAGAAAAGTCACAAAGAAAGAAGAAGAGAATTGATCTATCGTACCAGTGACAAATGCGGTGTGGTTCCATCCAGCAGCTACTTCACAAACTCTGTGACCTCCAAAAAATTCTACTACACTTGGAACAGCAACAACAGCGGCAGCATCCTTCTCGGAATCGCCCTCGTGACCAATCAATCCTCGCCCCCACGTCGCCACACGTCCTCCATCTCCATACAAGTGAGATCAATCCAGAGTCAAACAAAATCTCGCGAACACCATACCCAAAATCGCTGCGGCATGGGCGCCTCCACAAGCCATGTCCAGAATTCGAAGTGGCGGATCCATGGCTTGTGGCAGCAGTGCGTCGATCATCGTCCCCAATCCAAGCTGGCCCTGCGTTCCCGCCCCCCAGCTCCACACGGCCATAGCCAAGCCCTAAAATTCAAATCTGGAAGAGGTCACAAGGAAAATGGAATTATAGCTTCACTTATTTTGAGAACTATACCGTCGCTTGTTTGGATCATGGAAATATAGCTTTACCTGATCGGATCACCACTCAAATGGAACTATAGCTTCACTTGTTTGAGATCACTACCCAAGGAATCAACAAAGCAGTCCTTGAGGAACGCCACAATGTCGTCCATTTCTTCCGGCTCCTTGAACCAGTGCCCGTCAAGCTCGGCACCCACGTACTCCTTCCACGTCAAGTTCTTCACCTTCGCAGCCTTGAGCACGTCACGCGCTTGCCTCCCAAACTTCACGTCCACCATCTCATCGTCGGTGCCATGTCCCAGGAAAACCGGCGTCTCCTCAACCCCGCCACCTTGAATCTCTTCGTCCAATTCCAAGCCAAGCTTTCCACGAAAATGGGAAGAGAGCTCGGCGAGAGAGCCGAGTCCTTCCACTTCGTCCGCGAAAGGAAGCCATCCGCTAGCACCCACGAATCCTCCGAGCTTGTGGCTTCCGCCCAGCAGGACGTGCAGCGCCGTGGCTTGTCCCTGGCTGATACCGCCCAGCACCACCTTGGCGGCGTCACCACCGAGACGCGCGACCTCGTCTTGGATCACCCCACGCACGAACTCCACCGAGCTCTTCAATCCGGGGACCTGGAGGTGCTTGTTCTTGCTCATGTCCGTCAGCGACGGCGCATCAAACCAGGTGCTCATCGCCTCCAAGAACTGGCTGGACCAGAGAGTTTGCGCGCTTGGGAACACCCAGCGAACGCCTGGGAAGTGGGCAAACAGCGATTGCCCGCTGGACGTGGTCATACCTTGGAGGTCTTCCACAAACTCCTCCGCGTTGCTGCCGCGGCCGTGGAGAAGGATGACCGTGTGCGTGTGCTGCTCCACAGCGTCAAGGACGTGCACACCGAAACCCATTGTTGCTTTAAGCCCTAGAGAAAGAAACCAAGCTATATAGCATGTGGATACCATATGGAGAACACAGTGCAGCTTTTAATTTTTATTTTCTAGCAAATTCTTGGCAGTCTCGAGGTTTGACATGATCAATCGTGCCTACCAACCGTTCCAAGTTCGACTTTATATATTATACGCTTTGTCTGAAGACCATAACAACTTACATTTACACTCTGAAGTTATGTAGGCGTCAACTCTATCACTGGAAAACACTAGTTGTGATAGTTTGAGCAGCACAAATATGTGACCATGGCTTTGATCATAAATATGTAAATAGTTTGATCATTGTTTCATAAAACGTTATTAGGAAAATGTGCAAAATATATTAGTAAATTACAGTAATAGTAAATAATGTTGGTAATTCACAATAATTATCTTTATGCCACATGGATTCTTTTTTATCATATAAAACCAGATTATGGTCAAGTTATAAGACTAGAAAGCAATTTTGGGAAACCTTTTCATAAGGACTTTTAGTTTTCCAAATTAAAGTATTTCCTGAATATAATACAAGGCTACAAGTAGAATCCAATAGCAATAGATTTTTACCATTTGGAGATATCAAAAGTTATCAATAAATAACTTAAAACCAAAAATCAAACTACTAGTTTTAAGATTGCAGTAAAACTCATTATTAAAATAGAAGTTATAATATAATTCTTTTTGCAATAAAAGTCCAGGACTGCCTCTGAGTTTATATTGTATAAAATAATTAATAGTTTCCCTTTCAAAGAAGTCAGATAAGTTTTCTTTTAAAGAACTAATACTACCATATAAAAGATTTTCAAACCTAATTTTCAACTTTCACCATTAACAGTTTCAGTAATACTACATTGATACTTTGTTTTAATAATGATATCAATGAATCCTTTAGAAGTAATGTTCTCAGGTAAGGTTTTTAATATTTTAGTTTAGATAATACATTTGTCACAGCTTCTATAATATTATCAATATCATGTGGATTTAAAATTCTAATTCTTCCAATAGTTGCATGTTTAATTGGGATAGTAGTAAATTTTATGCTAAAAAAATTAAATAAAACATAAAAAAGAAAAAAAGTGATAAGTATGGACTGAAGGATTTATTTAACCTATCTGTATATATATATATTAATATGTCTTTATTATATTTACTTGACCAATTGATTTAGATGAACAAAATTAGATTCTTGTAAGAAAAATATATTTCTAAAATTCTTTATTTTTTCTATCATAATCTTATCGAAACAATACATTTAATAAATATTAGATTAATTAAAATAATCTTTACGACCTAATATTTATATATGGCCCAAATATATAAATAATTGCGTGATGAATGTTGAATAGTTTTAAAAACCTTATTTTTATTGGTTTTATTCTAAGCTTCTATAAGGCAGCACTAGGAAAAGAATTTAGTAATCAATTAAATGCTTTATGTACCATTTCTTGCATATGAAGATGCCAAGTTTCTATTGGGCTTGGTCTTAATACAGGTACCACACTGTCATGCTATCATAACCTGTTTTTATAAGTGTGGAGAAAAAGGAATTTTTTTTGGGGACTCATGATCAGTTTGGATCCTCTCAATCGTTTCTTTTTATTTAGTAAGAAAAAATAATAATCTGCCATAAAATATTACAGCATTTATAAATGGGAGATTGAACATAAAATTTACAGCAGGTACAACATTCCTAGATATGAGCACTTTCCTGTTGTTGATGGTTTATGGAGAGCTTTATTCTTTCAATTCAGGCTAGAGCTCTAATGTTTACAACTACTGGTAAATTGTATACTTTGGGATGGGTCAAACGTGAGCAGCTTGGGGTATTCTTGTAGAGTCATAGAAGCTGGATAATGCTCAAGAAATTATGTGTATTGTGGCAGTGGCTTCATATTAACAGCATTGCTAGCATGATACTATCTTTGTAGGGGGCATTCCCAAATGTATAATTGGGATAGGATGGCTGATTGCCTTATAAATTAGACTAATGCCAATTATGCTATGTTGACTTGTTCTATCATATTTGTTCTGAAATGTACTGCTTTTCCAAGGTGTTTCCTATAGGGGATATACTTAAAATATGCTAGGATATTTTAGGATATTCTACCATCTATCTTGGTTGTTATTCATTTAAATTTATCTTATATTTATAATTTATAAACTTTCTTAAAAACTTCCTAGTATATTCTAGTTTATTTGGCCATCTAATGGTTGATATCCAATAAGATTAATCTTGTGTTTATAAACTATAAAAATGTTTATAATTATAAATTTCCATTTGACCATTTATATTAATAAATAGGAATAACACTACTATTAAGAAAACTAAGCGTTGCTGCATGCAACAGACAATAAATTATTATTTGTTCTACATTTAGTTTGTGTTGGAATACCTATATTCTCATGTTAAGTGATTAGTATATTGAAATAATACTAGATTCTGGCTCTATTTTACATAATGGTTTTGATGTTGGGATTTGGATATTTTGGGGTTGTTCTTTGACTACACACTTGGGAATTTAATTCTATCTCTTTGTTCAGTATTTAATAAATAAATAACTAAAAATTAAGTTTAAAATATGAGATGAAGTTATATAAATCTCTTTGGGTAATAATAAATTTAGGCTTTTAGAAGTTTTTTTGGTTCTATTCCTTATATATACACAAAAGCTTTTACATTATTTTTTTTAGAGGGAGGATGGTGTAAAGTTTCTAAATACATGTATATATTACCTTACCTAGATAATATATTCATTATCATATTATAGTATATAGACCATTATTAGTGACTAAGTTTTCCATTTTACTTTAATCATTTAACCACACCCTTGACCACTTGGAGGGTCTTATTCATAACTTCCATTTATGTGTTTGATCCCACTTTAAACACATAAAAGTATTATTGATATCTTAATTTGTTTAGCTAAGGCTATGTCCATTCATCTTTATTTCATTAGTAACCTAAAACCATTTGCACCATAGTCCCATCTCTTCAAAATCAAACCATCTATCTAAAAGTGGTTATCTCATTACCACACTTTAATATCTTTAGGATGCCTTAAGATATAAGGAACACTATCCCCCAATATCCTTCCTTCGGTCCTTACTAAGTCTTTTTTTGTCTATAACAATATCTACAAACATTGCAATTGAATCATGTCTCAAAGGCCTAATTATTAAATTTTATTGACCTTTAGGACTTCTTCACCACATGTCCATACTTTTGACCACTAAGCAAGAGTAAGATTCCTCTACCTTTCTATTTAAAATGACATTTTAAAACACTATAACTCAACTTGAGCCTTGTAGGTATTCTTTTTTCCTTCTGCCTCTAAAGTGTCTCAACCATAAGGTTTCGATAAGCCATACAAAGTATCCAAGTAAGTAATGCCACTCACACTTGGATTGAAAACATTAATTATTCAATTTCCCAAAAAAGCTAAAGTTAGCTTTTGAACACTTTAAGAAGTTATCATATTTGTCCATCTATATCCATTTGATTTCCTAAGGGAGTTATAGTTGACTTTTAAACACTTAATCAAGTCACCCTATTTGCCCATCTATGTTTACTTTAACTTTGGATTTTTCAGTGGTTATATTATCACCCGGTTTAGCCTTCTTTATTTATACTAGCCTTTATATAAGTAATTAAATTTTTCATTATACTTTAGCCATTTAACCACATCTTTAACCATTTGGAGAAGTAAATAAATCATATTCTTAACTTAAGGACATACTAACCCTATAAATAGCATTTATTATCGGAATAAGTATGTAATTGGGATTTAAACCCTTTCTTATTTACAAAAATGGATGGACCAAATTAAGGTGTCTATAGTGGGATTAGATTGTGGAGCACTTGAACCAAATATGAAAACTAAATGGTTCTTGAACACTTATATTCTTAATATATTTCTCAAATATTTTATATAAATTATTGATATTGTTTTTAAAAAAATAATAATTTGCTATGCATTACATGAAATAACACTTGGCTTACTTAATAGTAGTGTTATTATGGAAATTTATAGTTATAAACATGTTTATATTTTATAAACACAAGATTAATTATATTGAATATCAACCATTAGATGGTAGAATAAACTAGAATATACTAGAAAGAGTTTATAAATTATAAATACAAAATTAATCTAAATGAATAACAACCATTAAATAATAGAAAATTCTAGAATACCAAGCATATTTTAAGTATATTCACTCACTCTCTTTAAAAACCTTCTTAAGTAAGAGATTTGATTTAACCTATAGCTAAAACTTTAATACAGAACATTATTTTAAAAGTAAAACATTTAGGGCTTATGGATGACGAGGGAGTTTTTCGCATTCCAGGCGCGCCAGTGGATGCCGTCTTCATCGATCCGCCAGCCCTCCTCAGCTCTGGGTATGTCGATTTTGCCCTCGAATCCAGCACGTATTACGCACGGGATGTGAGAAATCACGAGCGTGAGCAGTGCATTGGCGAGAAGAGAAAGAGGAAGAAGAAGAAAGCTGTTCTTAATCCGAAGGAGGTTCTAGCTCAGCAGCGCCACCAGGTGCTAGTTTTCTTTTTCTCACTCCGATACTCTTTTTCTGTTCGTTTCTCGTAATTTCTTCCCCTGGTGTTTGTTCTTTGGATTTGATCGATTGTCTGTGTTTTTCATCAGGAGGCAAGAGAGATTCTGCTAGAGTCTCACAAGGCATTTATGTCCAATGAACCCGCGCAAGCAAAGCTGAAAGAGATGGTAAAACTCAAAACAAGCAATGCAAAAGTGGAGGACAACAGTGATTTTATAGCTTTGTCTCAGACATTTCAAGCTCCACTCTATGATATCACGCTTTCCTCACAAGGTGGGAACATATTCGAGCTAATGTTTTTCTTGCTTCCTTCTAACAACTTCCCAAACTTTCGAGTCCAGGAAAATGTGTCCCGCTCTTTAACAATCTAGTGGAAGCTAGCTCCTCCGCGGAGGAAGTCGCTTCAAGCGCTGGCTCAGACTTCCTTCTTCCGAAAAACAGTCGGTTTCTCATGGTAAGTTCTGCATTTGAAATTTTTTGTTAATTACGTACTGTTTTGCAGACCGACTTCTCTGAAATTCACCGGCTAATTCCAGGCAAGAAAGTCTGTTTAGATGTATGTTTTTCACAAACTTGTAGGTTCGTGTCAGACTCACCATCAACAGGTTATAATCTTATCATTATTGATCCTCCCTGGGAGAACAAGAGCGTCCACCGAAGATCAATGTAACTTTCCGTTTTCATTCTCGCTTTCACTAACTTCGTTCTTTTCCTTTTTAGTTATCCAACTCTACCAAATAAGTATCTCATGTCTCTTCCCCTGCAACAATTGGTACACAGCAGCGGTGCTCTGATAGGCTTATGGATAACAAACCGAGAAAAGCTTCACCAGTTTGTAGAGAAGGAGCTTTTTCCTGCATGGAAACTAATTCCTGTCGGCGTGTGGTACTGGCTCAAGGTCGTGGCATTTTCTTTGGAACTTTGGTTTCTAACTTTGGAAAGCTGCAGATAACTGACGCGGGAGCAATGGTTAGCGAACTGGATTTAAACCATCATAAGCCATACGAATGTTTACTGGTGGCCGGTACTCTCATGCAGGCAAGATTGCGTTTTTTCGTTTGCTTAAAGTTCTGTATTTTATGTAGGACCACAACGATGTTCCTCACAGACGCGTCGCTATTACTGTACCAGGCCAGCATTCGCGGAAGCCCCCGCTTGGCGGTATCCTTCCTCTGTCTCCTTTCGAAACTTAACGAAAAGAACAGTACTTCTTGCAGATTTTGCACCGAAACCGGTGAGAGCTTTGGAGCTGTTCGCGAGGGAAATGAACGCAAACTGGACCTCGTGGGGAAACGAACCACTTCGTTTTCAAGGCAAAAGCTATTTTGTCGAGCGAGTTCCTGAAGACTGACTTTATCTGAAAACGACACCGTTATGATCTTTATAATTCTTGGTTCATGATTCTTGCCACTACAATCCAGATTGCATAATGACATGAGCCAACTATGTTCTGTGGACTTCTTCAGCATTGGTGGACCCATCAGTAGAAGCATGCGGTCAAGTTAAGTCTTTTGACACGGCAATGAAATGAGAAGCGGAGCTCGAGCAATGCAATGGCTAGGCTCTTGGTTATTGTGAAGCTGTGCATCCTCCTCTTTATTCCAACGTACAGAATTGCTAGCGGCCAGCTGCTGACATCAAAGAATTCCACACGATGTTCAGATCTCTACACGTTTACTAGCCAGCAGTATCGCAGGAATATCATCCAGGCTTTTGGTTCTCTGGCAAACACCACGGATTACAAGACGGTGATCATAAACAGCAACAAGAATGGCTCTACAGTTGACACAGTGTTTGGCCTCCTACAATGCCGTGGAGACATTTCCTCCAGCGACTGCAATGCCTGCGCTTCGACGGCCATCAAGTCTCTCAATGGATCCTGCGTCAGAAATTCTACAAAGGGGGGACGGGTGCAGGAAGAGACGTGTTTTCTACGCTACGAAGATCACTACTTCTTTTCGAATTACTCGGGAATCGACTCGGCTCTGGTGAACTGCTCGTCCGGCATCAGTAACTCCAGCCAGTACCTTTCGAACACAGACACCGGTTTTGCGTTTCTGAGAGACCGTATTCCAGGTAGTGCTGGTGGCTTCATGATAGCTGTTGCTGGAACTTCTCCCGACAACAGCGCGTACGTTCTGGGACAATGTGTTCGTGATCTGAGCACTTCTGACTGCGCGACCTGCTTGGAGAAAGCCAGAAGCTCATTGTCCAGTACTTGCAATGGCAGAGATGGAGGAAGTTGCTACCTGGCTGAATGCAATATGCAGTACGAGAGTTTCAAGTTTTTTGGTGGAGTTCCCGTCAACGCAAGCAGCAGTACCGCGGTTTTCACTTCTGGCGGAGGTGATTGTTCTTCATTCTTATTGTTTGTTATATTTTTAAACCTTGTTGTCTTTCTGAAGGTAGCAACAAAGCAAGAAATGTAGGCATAATCGTGGGAGTAATCGCCGCAGTGCTTCTAGTTGCTGGTATAGCTCTTGGTATGAATTGGAGGTGGCGAAAAAATGGTAAATTTGGTAAATTCATTTAAAGCCAGCTTGTTTGGAAGCACTTACGAATTTTCATTTCTGCGATAGCCAATGACGTACAGAGTACCTTGCATCGCGGGCCAGTTACGTTCCCATATCGGATGCTGAAATCGTCCACTGCAAACTTCGACGAAAGCCACAAGCTCGGTGAAGGTGGCTTTGGTGCTGTTTACAAGGTTAAGTTTTATTGTTTTTGCAGCAGTGGAAACTCATGGATCTCTTCCTGAACAGGGATATCTTCCAGATGGATCCGAAGTGGCGATCAAAAAGCTCACCGTCACCTCCAAGCACGGTGAGCTTCAGTTTCTGAACGAAGTCAAGGCAATCAGCAACGTGCAGCATCGGAACTTGGTAAGGCTGCTTGGATGTTCTACGGAAGGCACAGAAAGGCTTCTCGTCTATGAGCTCCTCAAGAACAACAGTTTGGAAAACGCTTTGTTCGGTACGTTTGATCTCTTCATACTTCTACAGATTGTATTGTGTCTCAGGTCCTGTAGAGAAGCCCCTGTCCTGGGAAACTCGCCATAACATTCTCTTGGGAACTGCTCGTGGTTTAGCATATCTCCACGAAGACTCACAAATACGAATAGTACACAGGGACATCAAACCGAGCAACATTCTTCTGGATGAGTTCTACGAGGCCAAGATAGCCGACTTTGGATTGGCAAGGCTGTTCGAATCGTCCCATCAGCTGGAGGTTCTAACCACCAAAGCTGCAGGAACATAGTAAGTTCCATAGTACTTGATGTTTTACAACATGCTTTCGATGATCTTGCAGTGGCTACATGGCGCCAGAGTACGCACTCAATGGTCAGCTGAGCGACAAGATCGATGTTTACAGCTATGGAATCGTCATTCTGGAAACCGTGAGTGGCAAAAGAAACCGAGACAGATCACTGGTGGACGAGGTACTTGAAAAAATTAGTGTTTGTATTTAGATTTGTAAGGCTCGCGGAATTGTTTTCCAGGCATGGCAGATTCACGCTGACGCAGGAGGGGTATTTGGCGACTTTGTGGACCCGAAACTGGAGAACGAAGTTTCCAACAGCCAGGCGCTGCAGCTGGTGACACTGGCGCTCATGTGTACTCAAGACTTGCCTCAGGCGCGGCCGTCAATGCCTCACGTCGTCGCGATGCTGGCGGGGTACTCAAACGCTCACGTTCCAGAGAACTTGAGCCGATCATCTTCACTCTCCTACACAGCCATGCGATCCAATGACTCCACCAGGATCTCCTCGGGAGCTTCCAATGAATCCCCCCAGATTTCCACCTTGGGGCCACGATAGTTCCATTCTGATTTTGGAGCTTGTGGCGCGTGTTGATATGTTCTACCACGACACGAAAGGTTTAGAGAGACCTTTGTTTAGAAACGCAAGAGTACCTTATTTGCTGTCTAGACTTTAACGTGAATAAAAGATATTTGTGGCTGTAAAAGACGGTCACAGCTGAAACACCCCGACTTGGTGGTTGCCGCGGCTGAGAATTACAATTCGGTCCGACTTCCAATGCAAGCGAAAGGACAAATCAATCGTCTCCTCGCTTTCGCTTTCTTCCTCCTGCAAAGCACAAGATAAGATTGACAAAAGCAACAAGGCGCGAAGATTACCACTTCCTCGACATTCTTCGATCCACTCAAATTTCCGATAATGCTAGTGCTGGATGATTTTGGGGAGAATCCTGGCGAGGGTGGTAAGAGAACTAGCTTTGTGCACTGGACGGGCACGGTGGAGCGGCTCAGTTTGTCCCACCAAGCAGCGCCAACCGACCACCATCGAAGTATCAATCCTTGATGTGAGAAAGCTACAAGACCCTGGAGCATGCAAACGAGCGATTAGAGTTTTTTATCCAGCTCAAGCTAAAATACCTCGCCATCATTCGAGAAGCTCAGAGCGGTAATTCCTAGCGTCCGAGTGGAGCTTCTAGCACTGGGAGACAATGCTGGATGTCCGGGAGGTCCACTGGCATCAAGAACCTTCATTATACTCGCACTGACAAAAGAAAGAAAAAACATTTAAAAAACATGCTAGAAAAGAAAAACATTACCTGTAAAGGTCATATACATGAATCCTAAGCGACCGGATGTCACCCACTGGATCACCAACTGCAAGTTTGCCAGCTGCTGATTGAGCAACCGGATGGTAAAGAGCAACCATAGGAAACGCTTGAGACATCTCCTTGATCACTTCCATGATAATAGGAAAGTTGTGCCGTCTTTGCAGCGAATCCGCAGGATCCAATAGACGAACAGCCAGCGAAACAATCTGCTAGCACAGAATAGTCACGAGCTATAGCAAAAAAAAAAGATAAAGATAAAGAAAAACTGACCCGTCCAAGACACGCAATGACAGTCGACGGAGACGTACGTATAACTTGAACTAGCGACGTGAGTCCCAGTAAAACGCTCGAAGAAGATTTCGTCGATGCTACTCTTTCCAGAGCAATCAAGAAAGCGGGCATGTCCGCGAGCGCAAGAGCTGACAAGAGCGCTCGGTGGTGTTCCGTAGTAGCAATGTGACCACCATGATCCCCGTCACCGCCAATGCATTGGATGAGAAAGAGCACGTCCGAGGTGAGCTGGGACACTTCCTCTGACTGTATAAGTGGCTGCCAAGTGCTCGCCATCCCAGCACACAAAACCTCCGCTGCTGTAGCGCTGTGCCTATCACTTGTTCGCACTAGCTTGAGCAGTAAGGGAGCGGTGGAGCTCGACAAGTCATGCCGCACCAAGGACTTGTGCCAGATTGCCAATGCTCCACACATGATGATTCTGCAAGCTCTACCATCCTGGTCCGAGCCACCTGTGAGGCCAAGCCATGTTTCCTGTCCTCCTGACGATTCTAGCCACTCGAGAAGATCATCGAACGAGGAGCCGTTATCATTCTGTAAAATGTCTGGCACCGCTGTGGATGCTGCAGAATGGAATAAGAGACGGGCAGCCAGTCGGACATGCTCAGCAGGATCTTGCCAGAAACATGCAAATATCTGCACGTGAAACTCAGTTTAGAAGATCACATGGACAACTTACCTCCAGACAAGCATCACCAAGTTTCTCAACAGCTCCAGCCGTGTAGAAAGCAGCTAGTGCACTGACCAAACACTCGTATCAGAAGTTCAACCACAAGAAGAAAGTTATTACCTGCAAATCATAGAGCCGGGAGCTGAAAACGTGAGCAAGCGCTGAGCGAGCGACACCATCGTCAAAGCTCGCATTGAGAACAAAACCGACGAGCGGCTCCAAAACTGCGGAAATAAAGTTAGTATGGCGATGAGCAACGTAATGCCAACCTTAGAAGCTGCTTCTTTCGTTGGAAGTATTAGTGTAACGCTCCCTCTGTTCCCAGCTATACCTGCAGCAACGCGATGGTGCCTCGGTTGGAATACTTGCAGCTCGTCTGCCACAGATTTGTCAAGCTCCTCATCAATTCCCCAAAAGTGAAGAACTGAAAGGCTCAGCTTCAAGAGCTTCTCGTCAACAGTGCTTAAAAGCGACGTCATGTCGAAGTGGATGGCCGCTATACCGGGAAACGGGCATCCTGCTCTGATAGCATGTTGCTTGCAGTGTGGATCCATACTACCTTGCACCTGGCTGCTTGTCATTTCTTGCGAAGCCATCGGACTATGTACATCGTCAAGAGGTAGAAGCAGCGAAGAAGCCGAAGTGAAGTCCCCATGCAGCTCGGTGGTACGCCTCTTCCGACTTGCAAAGTGCTTCAGCATCGACTGAGCAGCTGCTCCACGAAGAATACGCTCACGAGCACCGGAATGGATGTCCCATATGTACAAAACCAGCTGACCATCGCCGGCAGTGCACAGGACTGCAAGATAAGCTCTGAACTCGTCCCACACAACTTGTTGTATCACACCAGCATGCCCCGGAAATATCCTCTCGGTTCTCAAGCTCGTAAGTGACGACAATGCCACGGTCGAATCATCGGCCACGGAGACGAAGCACTCATCCCAAGGTGGCGAGGACTCTGGTGAAGGTAAAACAAACTGCCTTACAGGAGCAACGTGTGGATGAAGAACTGCTATCAAGCTCCTATTCCCTGCTTCTATATCCCATAAGCACACCGAGCCGTCCATACTTCCAGAAAGTAACACTTGCCTCAACTCGGACTGATGAACAGCAAGGCACTGGATCGATGGGCCGTTCTCACTCGCGTGTACTTCTTTCCTCCCAGGCTCCAGCTTTATAAGATCAAAGTCCCCGTTGGCGTATCCACACACGAAGATCGATGGAACTAGAGTCCCATAACTGGGAACAAGTAGCGAAGACGTGATGGTAATGCTGTTAGCAGTTTCCAAACCTTTCCAAAGCCGACCAGAGCTACCAAAGCTTGCTCTTCCTGTAGCAGCACCTTTCCAACTGGAAGTCCACACTGCTACACTGGCCTCCCGATTATAATCAATACGAACTATGATGTCACCGATAGAGCAGAAGGTGATCTTGCAGCCTGCACTTCCTTTGAGACCTGGCACGACACTAACGCGAGCGACAGAATTGCTTCCCTCCACGGAGTAAACGGTGGCTGATCCCTGTCCATCCCAAACTAGAAATTGATGTTTCTCGACGTCCCTCAGAAAGTATCCACCGACCAAACACGTACCGTCTTCCCGATAGATCGACAAGTTTTCGAGTGATCTGAGCATCCATCCCAGTGGAGAAACCAAGAGCAAAAGTTTTCCGTCATTGGACAGTGAGACTGCTTCAGCTGCTTCTACATGAAGATCTCCCTCTGCACCTTCCTGGCCAGACTTGTTCTTGGACCATACTTGAAAGTTGCCTTTTAAATCCGCAACAGTAGCCTTAAACTCGTCCTGCTGTGCTACCACCACTAAGTCGTTGATTTCCCTCAGTCCAAGGAGCCCATGGTAGATGTTCTGCGTGACTCTGAGCGTGCTCGTGTCGACAACAAGGACGCCACCTTTTGCCTGCCCGGAGCTGCTAGAATGGTAACCAACGCAGATGTGTTTCGTCTCACCAGGAACACGAGAAACTGATGTAGGCTGCGCAATCGATGGAGGCAACCGTCGCCTCCTTAAACATTTCCCAGTATCACTATCCCATACGCACATTCCCCGCTCGCTACATACGCTAAGAACTCCACCTTGACTCTGGCTCTGGCTCCGGTCGCATGCCTGCAAGCCAACTATAGCAGCAGTATGCCCGCAAAGTAGCGCCAGTGGTAGCACATCCTGCGAAGATATCCTTAGTTCATGCACCAAAAACAAAAACGAGAAAAGAAAGAGATGAAGATCCTCACCTCTGGAACAAAGTGCTCCCCACACTCATCCTGCCAAGAGCCGAAAAGTCATGAGAGGAAAATTTGGATGCGAAGTTCCAGACCTTTGAGGATGAGCGTGAATCAAAGCTCCACAGAAAAATCTTGCCATCGGCAGCTCCAGTCCAGATTGTCGCAGGCTTGTCCAGAACAAGCGCCACTCGGACATCGTGCGCAAAGGTGTTGGATGCCCACAAGCCTTGCGAAACTTCTAGCTTCATGGGAAATCTAGAAGGAACGTATCAGTCGAACCATCCCTTTTGTCTATTACGCTCCAGGCGTTGTTCTCTCTGCCAAGAGCACCCAAAGTTTATAATGTTGATCGAGTGGAGATCGATGAAATCTAGAAAGAATATGTCTTACCTCTATCTTCTTGCACGATTTATAGACCTTGATCACGTCCTTGCATCGATTCTTATCGGAATTCCTCTCCAGGCCTGGAAGAATCGTCATGACTTAGCTTGAATCGTTGATCACAGCACTTACACTTAAGACTAGCAGTGTACTGTGGATAACACATAGAATCCGCAATGCGCATCACGCCGGATCCCTCTTTGAGCTTCTGCGGGCCAGATCGCGACTCCATTCCCTCCAAAGACCCTAATTTCCACTCTAAAAATGTAGGGTTCTTAGTTCTAGAGTAAATTTCTAGCTAGAGCTATGGAGGCTTGGGCTGCAGAGATCTTGGAGGCCGCCAACGATCCAGGCACGGTGGAGTGGGTAAGATCGGTCCGGCGCTGCATTCACCGCAACCCGGAGCTGGGATTTGAGGAGCACCAGACGAGCGCCCTCATTCGCAGGGAGCTGGATGGAATGGGGATTCCCTACCGGTGGCCAGTGGCCAAGACAGGAGTGGTGGCGACCATTGGGAGCGGCGATCGGCCGATTGTGGCGCTCAGGGCGGACATGGACGGTCTTCCGATCCAGGTACTGAAAGGAAGAACCAGATTTTTTAAGCATTGGCTCTTTGAGTAGGAGATGGTGGAGTGGGAGCACAAGAGCCAAGTGGATGGGAAAATGCACGCTTGTGGACACGATGCTCACCTAGCCATGCTCCTTGGCGCTGCTAGGATTCTCTCGCGAAGGCGCCATCTTCTCAAAGTAAGCTCTCCTCGATCGAGTCTTTTCCTTTGTGCTTGAAAGTTTCGCTTGCGCAGGGAACGGTGCTTCTTCTCTTCCAGCCAGCTGAAGAAGGCAAAGCTGGCGCTCAAGTTATGGTCCAGGATGGAGCTCTTGGAGACGCCGAGGCCATCTTTGGCTTGCACGTAGCACCGGAAGCTCCGACGGGAATCATCGCGCTCCGGAGAGGACCGTGCTTAGCCGGATCTCGCGCCTTCGAGGCCGAGATCAAGGGCCGAGGTGGTCATGCCGGTTGTCCAGATCACACTGCCGATCCCATCGTTGCGGCCTCGTTTGCGGTGATCAGCTTGCAGCCGCTCGTCTCTCGAGAAATGGATCCTCTTGGTAATCAGGTGAGCATCTCAACGCTTATTCGAGTGTTGTTTGTTTGTTTTTTTTTTCCTTTTCTTTTCTTTTTTCTTTTTTCTTTACATTTGCGAAGGTTGTTTCTGTGACTAGCATAAGTGGTGGGCATACCTTCAATGTCATTCCAGATTCTGTGACTCTCAAAGGCTCGTTCCGCTCCTTCTCCAAAGAAGGCATGGCTAAGCTTAAAGAGAGAATCCAGCAGGTTTGTGAGAAGCTTTTCTACATACAAACAAGCTCTGAAACTTGCGTTTTAGATCATCGAGAGCCAGGCAGCTGTTCACAAATGCACCGCTCGCGTAGTCTTCGATGCAGACCGCCCGATGTATCCAGCGACGATCAACGACGATAAATTGCACGACCACGCATCCTGGGTCGCAACGTCACTCTTTGGAAGCCACTGCGTACGCAACATCAAGCCGGTGATGGCTGCCGAAGACTTCTCGTTCTACTTGGAACGCATTCCAGGCATGTTTACTGGCCTGGGGATTCACAGCGAGGCAAAAGGAACTACTCATTTCGTCCACTCCGGTCTCTTCCGCATGGACGAAGACATGCTCCCCTGGGGAGTAGCGTTCCAAGCAGCCGTAGCCGAAGCATACATCAACGAGCTCCAGCCTCCTCTCGGACGGACGTAAACAGCAACACAGCTGACAAATTCAAGGTACTATTTTTTCTTCTATGTTCTGCGTGGACGAACCACGTTTGGTTTTAAACAGGGCGCGAATAACCATGATAAGTTACGAGCACCAAGAACTCCGTGATCTAGAACCAAGTAAATATCAGACATTTCCAAGCCAAGGCCCAGCGTTCGAGCTCTCGCATCCTCTAGAGCTGACACACTCGCAGGAGCCGCCTAGAAACGATGGCAAGCTCTCCGCGTCGACGAGCTCCAGCAGCCTGGGAACGTAGTTGGTTCCGTGAACTTCGATCTTCTTCTGGGTTTGGTTGTCGAGCCACGGTTTGACGATGCTCCAGAGCGCTTTGAAGTAAACCGGCGCGTTGACGATCACCATCTTTCCCAGGAACTCGGGGTAAAAGTCCTGGTCGATCCGGAGGATGGCTCTCACGAACTGGCGGACCTGTTTGCTTACGTGCTTTACCACCTGGAGGAGCGAGGCAAGAAAAAAGATGGAAACTTTTACAGCAAACGAGCCAAAAAAAAAAAAGAGGAACTTTACCACTCCTTTGAGGTCGAGAATCGCGAGTGATTGAGTGATCGCTCGGCCGGCGTCACGGGACGCAGCAGGGAGCCTGACATCCACGAAAATCTCCCACTCTTTGATGTGATCCAGCAGCATTCTCTCCATACTTGTCACTTTAAAGAGCTCTTCCAAGCGCAGCTTTCCCAGCCTTTCGATGTAGATTGGCCTTCCCAACTTGTCCACCTTGTGATAGAAACGCGGATAGAGCTCTTGCGTTGCATCACGCTCTTGGAAATCAAACTCCTTTTTCCAAAGTTACTCGGAGGAGTAAGAACTTCGGGAAAGCTTTTGTAAAAGTTTACCTGTTTGATAGCGTCTGCTCGAACTTCTGCGCGCCATTGGAGCATGGCCTCGTACATGGCCTTTGCCTTCCACACATCAAACGATCTTGCCTTGAGAAATCTCACCAGGGTATCGACGTCCCCTTGAATCTGGCGATCGCCCAAGAGCTTTTGCAGCCTCTCCAACGCCTCATTTTGGGACTCGTCCAGTGCGTCGACCATTTCTTTCTCGTTTTTACTCTTTCTGGCAAGATCCGAGCTGTTTGTCACGAAGAACTAGAGGATGCGATCAAATTCACGGACTTCACACACATAAAAAGTGAAAAGGTCGGACAAAGCAAGACTCTTTAACTTGCCTCGTCGCGAGATGGAGAATCTCTCCACCGAAAAGCCTGTTTAACAGCCTCTTGAGGCCGACTCATTGTCTGCTACTCGACGACACTGTGACTTCCGATCGCCCGAAGCCACGAAAAAGCAAAAACAACTTGATCTGCTCACCGCAAAATACGATCGGAGCTCTTTTCCGAGACGAAGACATGGCTCCAAACTTGGGCCTAGCAGCCAAGTATCATATGATATTCCGCAAAGTATATCCCTGCCTTTGGCGAGCGAAGACCAAGCTCTTACAAAATAAGAGATTCCCGGTTCCTCTTCCTTGTCCGTAAAGTTTGCGGCACACATCCTACTAGAAGAACAAACAGGATATATAGGCTAGAAGAAAGATCGAGCGCATCAATCAATCAAACAAGAGAGACGAGAAAAAGAAGAGAACACCTCGAATCGAAACGTACTTGGTTGTTGCCATGCACACTCATCCAAGAATCTAAAGCTCCCGACTGTCAATCAATCGAGAAACATTGAAAAACTCGCGCGAGAACATGGTTGACGCAATGCAAACAAAGAGAGAAAAACTAAAGTTTCCACAAACCTGGCAGCGTCACAGCGCGTTCCCTCGAGCACAGGAGACCTAGGTGGAGTTTTAAATTCAAATTCAAAAAGAGAGACGTGCGCGCGCGCGGGACGCGGTCCATGAACCCTAGAAAGCCCCTTCCTCCTCGCTCCTTCCTTCCAATTCATGGAAGTAGGGCCGATCGAAAACGACCCCCTTTTCTTTTCGCGCGATTGTCATCTTGTTGTTTATTGTCCATGCGAGGATCTGACAGCCGTATGCCAAGTTGCCCCGGCCGAGAAGAAATGCATCCCATTTCTTCCTCTCCTCCAGAGGAAAAAGGAAAAGAAAGAAAGAACAGCGCGTCAGAGAAATGGGAGAGGAGAGGAAAGGGATTTGCCGATGCTGCTGCTGCCACAGGATCAATCAATCACAAGACCCCAGCAAGCAAAGAAGCAGCGCGCACTGCTGCGCGGGCGCAGAGAACAAAAAAGTTTTCCAGCAAGTTTTCCTTTACCCTCGAATGGGACGTGTTCATTCGTCGTGTCATCATCAATTCAATCTTCCTTTTTCCCCTCTTTCTTGCTCGCCCAATTCGCACAAACAAATCGATCCATCTATCGCTCGCGAGTCGCGACAGTAAAATTCCAAGCTAACCCCCAGACAATGATTTTCTCGATCATTAAAATCCCTGATCCCATCGCCCCACCAAACTCTTGTGTGTGAGATCATCACACCTGGTTTCACTGTTGCTGCCCAAAATTTCCCATGAAGCTGATCCAGCCAGCAAAATTCTTCAGTTCCTCTCTGCCAAGATCAGCTCGATCGATCCATTCCATCGCTTCGATCGATGAGACCGCGCACCCCACCCCAGCCAGTTTTTTCTCTGATCAGATGCCTCAGACCGGGACAGCGACGCCTGGCCCAATTCGTAAAATCAGAGGAAAAAAAGATCGATCCATTCATGCGATTGCCATAAAAACTTTCCCCACTGCGCTGCTAACTCGATCTTTCTTTCACGAGAAATCAATCAATATGATACACACATGGGCGTCTCTGCCAGTACTGGCACAGCAAGAACAAACAAAGAGGAAAAAAAAAAACAACACCTCTATATATATGTATACGTAAGCATATCTGCCGCGCGGCATGCCGCCCAGCCGGTATCAACACTGCACGGCATACCGCGCGGCACGATCGTCTGTGCGCCGCGCTGCCGCCGCCGCCCCCTTGGCTCGCGATTGCTCCGTGCCAAAGGGATTTATTTTCCTTGGCTGCCGCCTGGCCATGGCGATCGATCGTAGATCCTCCCCTTCTGTCACAAACCAATGTACACGCTTGTAGATCGATCGGCCGCGCGCGCCAGCCAGCCAGCCAGCCAGCAGCAAACCATGAAATGAAAGAATTGCCCCCTTGCTGCTCGTTTCATTCGCTCCAAAATCTCTTCTCGCCCGATCGATCGCCTCGAGGAGCGGATGAAACGCGCAGCAGCAACCCTCGAAAGAAAAAAAAAAAAAAAGCCCCCCCAATCCTCTGTACGTATCGCTTCCTCCACCATCGCTTATTTTTTCCAGTGAGTTCCTCTGTTTTGGGAGAAAACAGAGCACTGTCGATCTCGGCTCCAATTCCTCCAATCCTGCCGGAAATTCCCCGAATCCCGCGAGAACCCACTTCACATCTGATCGATCACCGCCGCCAGTCTCTGCAATTCTGGCGACATCGGCCCAAAGCTCGCCAGATCCACAGCCGCCGTGTGCGCCGCCCAGGAGACCACTCCTTGATCAGCCGACGACGATGAGATCATCCCCTGCGACGCCTTGTGCGCGCTGCCGTGGCTGTCAGAGAACTCCTGCATCGCGCACGACACTGGCAGGAGCTCCGACACTGCTCCCAGTGATTGGCTCTCGCACGACCCATCCGAGCTCTCGAGCTTGTGCGAGTAATTCCACAGCGGCTGCTGGGGATGAGACGATCTCGATGTGCTGCTCGTGCTGCTAGTGCTGCAAAGATTCTCCCAGCCATTCCCCCCTCGGTGATGATCCAGAGGATGGTGGTGGTGGTGATTGAGCATGACCAGCGAATTGCGCATTAGACTCGCGGAATCCGTGTCGCCATAGAAGGAGGATTGCAAGTCGGACGATCCGCCCGTGAAATCCATGCCTGCCGATGGAATCGACGAGGAATTCAGGTGATTTCCCTGCTGCTGCTGCTGCTGCTGGAAGACCCAAAACACTGGATTGGTGCTGTAATTGTTGCTGCTCGGGACCGGGAGGAGCGATGGGAAGCTAAACTCGGGCTTGGCACCACCGCCCAGCAGAGGATTTCTTCGCGGAATCGCGTCTCTCGAGGAGGGGGTGGAGAGGAACTTCTCGAGCAAATTGTCCGTGATGAGCTGCTGCTGCTGCTGCTGCTGCTTGATCAAGCTGGGAGAATTCGAATCCAAGGCCATCTTCTGGAGCTTCGCCGCCACTGGATTGTCACCGCCGGCGCTCTCCAAGAACTTGCCCAAGAAGTTATCCGTGGTGAGCTTGTCCGGCTTGTTCGCGCTCGCGATCTCGTCCGAGGGATGCTTCTTGTGATCCACCGCTGCCACCTGCGCTTGATTCCTCGACGCGAACAAAATGTCCTCGAGAACCGCGGGATAGATCCGAGGCCTTTTGCTCGCCGGCTCCACCAATTGATGATCCAGCTGGTGCGTCTCGTGCGGAATCGTCGTGTTTGTGATCGTCGTGGCTGTGGAGTTTAGATTGGAGCTGGAGATTGAGGAGCTCTCGGGATTGATCGCGTGCTCCGACGCCTGGATCACTGGCTTGTGTGTGTTGGGATCTATGCCGGCCTGCCGGAGCTTCTTCTTGATGCAAGTGTTCCAGTAGTTTTTTATCTCGTTGTCTGTTCGTCCGGGGAGCTGAGTTGCGATTTGCGACCACCTGGAAAAGAACACACAAGAAATTTCCATTGCTCGATCAGCCAACTTCTCAAAAGCTGCGGAATTCACGAGAATTCACGAGAATTCACCACTGAATTTTGCTCTCACCGGTTGCCCAAGGCCGAGTGTAAATCGATGATGAGTTTCTCCTCGTCCGCCGAGAAAATCCCTCGCTTCAAATCCGGACGGAGGTAGTTGATCCATCGCAATCGGCAGCTCTTGCCACATCTCTGCAATCCTGCGAGAAAAAGATCATATCATCACAATCGAGCAAAGAAGGTCCTACATTTGGGAAGGGAAACAAAGCAATACGAAGATCAAAAGAGAAGAAGACCACGACCTCCAATTCCAAATTCCAAAGAGGTGACACCAAGAAAAAACCAAGAACGCAGTGGATTACCTGCTTGTTTGGGCACTGTACTCCAGCATCCATGCCCGTATTTCGTGATGTAATGTACCAATTTCTCGTCCTCCTCGGGCGACCATAGCCCCTTCTTCAATTTTTGCTTCTGGCAGCAAGAATGCCGACCCATGCCTCGTCCAGGGAGGAGGAATTCTGGGCCGCCAACTTGGATCGGCCGCGGCGAGCTAAATCTTGGGAAGAACCAGCGAAATCAAGGAGAATTCATAGGCATTGACTAGAGAAGACTAGAAAAAAGAGAAAAAAAAATGGGAGCAAACTAGGAGGATTAGGGTTCTAGCGGAGTCTCGAGGAGAGGAAGGAAATGCTGCCCAATTTTCGTGTCACTGCGACGAAATCCCATCACTCATCAGTGCCACTGCTACCACTCCTCTTTTTACCCTCCTCCTCCTTTTCTGGATCATAACGCACAATCCCGCGGCCTTCTTCCCTGCTCGCGCTCGCGCTGCTGTTATAATCTATCCACACTAGCTAGCAAATGCCGGAATTTCTTTCTTGCGGAGCAAGATTCGTCGATCCAGCCCGGAATGCCCGCAGATCCTCCTCTCCGCGGCCTGCTGTGACAATCTGACGCAAGAAAAGAATCGCCGAGAGTCATGGCCCCGGCGGCCTTGCGATCGATCGGCCGCGAGCGAGCGAGCGAGCAAGCGAGCGATGGAGGAGGAGATTGGGGATGAATGAGAGATTTGGAGTTATTCCTCCAGGAATTCAAGGACTCGCGCCAGCGGGGACACGAATTCGTCAGTAGGGCGTCAGGGATGCTACGCGCTGCCGATGCCGCTGGAATCGCCGAAAATACTCTTCCCTCTTTTCTTTTCTTTCTCTCTCGCCTCCTCTCTGGCTGCACAGAACCCCTGGTCCGCTATGACATGGCTGCGACGCCGACGTGGCACGGGAAAAACGCCGACGTGGATTGCCACCACCGACACCGCCTCGCCAGGTAAAAAATCACTTTGCCGCGCTTTTTAAACCCGCGCCAGCATATTCGCCGGCGCTGCTTCGTGGTGCCATCCTGGCCCTTGGATGCCACTTGGCGTTTGACCAAGCACTGGAGCCGGCCAGCAGGCCCGTTGACTTCGTCGAAAACCTAGTAAACCCGCATCGCTTATGCTTTACAATGTTTTACGCGATTTCTTAATCACACATTTCTCGTGTAGATTGATTGGAATATGCGGCCTATCCCCAAGTAGTAGGCCGTGACCTCATTCATACACATGCCAATCTCTTTCGGAGTCATCCTTTTTCTTTCAAAACTTGCGAGCGAGCCAATCACGAAATGAGCGAACAAGACAAGGCATCAAATCAGGCGTAGATACCACGCCCTTTAAAATTGGAATGGACTCTCATAAACGAGCGTTGATTAAACAAGCCCTTGTTCTGATCACCAAAGCTTCCAAGTCAAACTTGGGGAATTTACAAAACCCAGGATCACGGAATCGATCAAATTCCAGCCTAGAGTTCAACACAATTCGAAGAACAAATGATCAGCACCGTCGTCATGTCCTCGTCACAAGGCGTCATCCGACGGTCGCTAGCATGCCACGACCTGCCGACGGCCACGATTGGCTCGGGTATCACGGAGGTCAGACAACACAGATTTACGCCCAGCACGGACAAGCAAATAGAACATGTACCAGCATGAAAACGATGTAAACTCTAAGGCTAAAGAAGGAGAAAGCGAGATAGGGCACACCCGTGAGATCATCGATCATCACAGGGAGATTTTCCAGTGTAGCCATAACTTATAGCACAACAAGAGCCAAAAGGCGCACAGTGTGATCGATCAAGAGATTAAAACTATAACTATAGGATGGATGGATGTTCTCCAAATTCTTGTTCCATGTTTTTCCAAATCGCATTTAAGATGGGTGACGTACGTGAAAACAAATGCCAACGGGCTCCATGAAAGATTTCCGGGACCACGAAGAGCTTTGTTCGCTGCTATAAAAATCCCTGGCATCTTTTTTCTCTCTATCGATTCATACACACACAAGGTTTCATACGATACGAAACTTTCGGGAGAGGAGAGAAATTAAAAGACTCGTGCCCTAAAAACTTGCCACGTTGCAAGGCGTACAGCGTGGACTCTCCGCCGCATTGATGGACGGGGCCCGCCAACGTGGCTGCCACGTGGTATTGCGCCGAGAATTCCTGTCGGTCCGTGCCGCGGTCGCTGTCTCTACACGCTCCCGGACCGTTGGACGGACGCTTTGTCCGGCGGGTTGTCTGGGCTTTGCAAGGCTAGCTGGGTCAAGTGGCATTTAATGCGGCCAGGTCCCAGCCAATGAAATCTCTGGAAATAGAAAAATGCAAGTTTTCCATGTGCGGCAAAAACTTTGGAGGCATATGCCACGCTGCATGGAGGAATATGCTTGTTTTAGCTACGTATGGGACCATGCACCATGTGAGAACGCCTGCAGCGCTATTCAAGTACTCGCAATAAGCTTTTCTCTCGTCACTTCGATCCATATCAATGTCTTGCCTCGCAAAGGAGACTTTATTTCTTTCTATCTTCCCTGCGATGAGAGAAGGACGATCCATAAGTTAACTCTTTGACCAATTATTGGATCTCCAGCTTTAACGGAACGGAAGATCAGCTCATCCCTCTCCGACTTTCCAGAGTTTGCAAGCAGCAGCTCTTGGGCGATCGATCGACGGATTGGTTCGAGCGAGTGAATTGACCGACTGAATGATTGATTGATTGATTGATTGATTGATCCGTGGCGAGCAGCTGGGCTGCAACGAAACAAGAGAGAGAGAGACAATCAAGCGCGAGTTTAGACAATGAAACAGACAAAAAACAAAGCAGGCAAAAGGCGGAGAAGAAAAACAAGAAGCATTACTTTACCTCAGGATGATGAGCTTTGGTGAGATCATCCTTTCCGCTGTACGCCTGCTAGAAAACGATTTAAAAGCCTCACCTCCAAGTTGCAACCAGCCAGATGATCCCCTCGGGAACTCAAAACGAGCAAATGCTTCCGAGGATGCGTCCAAGCGGTCGATCAACTGGATTTTCCTTCTCTTTTTCTTCTCTCCTCCATCCAAGCGCGTTTAAGACACGAGCACAGTCACCGGCCTCGCCTTTGTTTTGCTGTCCTCGCAGTAGTTTAGTCTCCCAGAAGATAGTTTATAAAGATCTCCTCCATGATTGGGAGTGCCCGCTGTTGGAGCTCGGAAGTTATGGCTCTCGGAATTTCCATCTCCGTTGGGAATCGTGCAAGTCTGCGGCCCACGGTGCGAGCACAACGCTGTCTGGATTCCTCTCGTTAAAGCGATAGTAGTCCGATTACTAGCGGCAAGTGGCAAGGCATGGGCCTCCGAAGAAAAGTACCTTCGCTGTCATATACATGCACAGTGGCAGCCATAAATTCGCCTTCGAAGTTCTCCGAAGACACCTGCAGAAGGCGACCAGCACTAAGTAGGCTTAGACCAAACTGTTTAAAAAGACTAACCACATTTCATGTTATATTCTTTTCTCGGAGTATCTCTGTCTGTCTCCCTGCATCGATGTCAGTGCTCCTTTCACTGAGAAAAAAAAAAAGGATGAAAAACCGAAGCAACTGTTGCTAACGTATCAGTCCTGCAAGCAGTGCCATGCAAATGAATGCCAGATATTAGGAGCTAATAATCACCTGATTCCATACACTGCAGCGTCCCAGCTTGCTCAAACACATGGCGAGCTCCGGAATTTCCACTGGACCCATGGATGCTCCTCCAGAAAATCTGATCCTATCACCTCTGGAAGATTTCGATCGAAAAGTATTCCCTTTCTCTGGTCTGCACACAACAAAGAACACTCAAACGTCAGACAACACAACCCCGTTTTCCGGGAGCGGATTTCTAGAGCCGTACGAGGTACTTTGGGAAGAAGTGAGAAAACGAGATGACCCGGCCAGTAGTAGTGTGCCAAATCTCCGTTAAGAGAGCTAAGGTCGTCAAAATATCCGGAGTTCTGAGCTCGTCCGGCATGACAATCAATACAAGTCTGCACCACACATGCAAACAATGTTGTCAGGAAACGTGTCCAAACGAAGAACCGCATAGATAGAATAGAAAACCAAAAACAAAAACAAAGAAGATAGAAAAGAAGCGGGGGAAAAAAAAAAAAGGAAAGAGGATAACGTGCCTTCTCGAGAGGTGGAATGTTGTGAGCCGATTTCTTTGTCAAAAGTCTGCAGTAGGAAGAATTGTCGAGTGTCAATCCAAAGCACGTCTGCGCAAATACAAAAAAGATTGCCTAGTGGTATCCAGGAAAGTTGAGGAACGATCCAAATATCACAAGCTTTCCATGGCTTGGTGTCGACGCAAAGTTACTCACAGAGCTCGCTCACCTTTGCCAGCAAGGTTTGTTTCTCTTTGTGGTGTTTCTTTTCATCCCAACATCATGATCACACAGGAGGAAAAGTCCAGCTACAAAGCCAAAGAATTAATCTCCATTCCTCTCACAGAGAAAGATGCACTTACGTGTTTGTGCTTCTTGCGTAAGTCCTCATTCCCAGCAACCAGGAAGACCCGAAAAAAATCAGCCTGTCCGAGACATCAATCAAAGTATCTCGTTGCTAGAACTTCATCGATACTACATAAACCCTCCCGCCGCTCACCTGGTAAGAAGGAATGCGGCGGCGCCTCTTCTTGCTGACATTGCGAGGTCAATTTCTATTTTCTTCCACTGATCGAAAACCATACCTTCTTCGGCGCCTAGATTGGCTTCCCGATCCCGGCGCGCTGGCACTAAAGAAAAAACCCTACATTCTTTAGCTTTAAACATTGGTGACAATTGGGTTTCTCTCTGATAATTTCTTGTGCACCCCATATTCATGTATTATTAGATATTGGGTTAGCTGCCACACCGAGAAAAGTAATAAAAGTAGAAATGCAACATATCTAGCCATTGTTGCGGTTCGTGTTGAGCTTTAAAACATCTTGATTAACTTCAATTTCAGAGATCTCACTCAACTTCTTTATAGACCAGTTAAGAGCAAAAAAACATGTAATGTTTTGGTACCTGGTCGCACGCTTTTTTAAGGCAGAATCCTCCAAGTTTGAGATTATCTCTATAAAAACTGGACATAATCAGTGTAGCTTTTACTCATTTCAATCAAATTATCAGACTTTTGTGGGAGCAGTTCCTTCAGGTAGTTGCATAGGAGAGACATGGAAGTTCGCATTCTAGTAAAATTACAAAACTTAATCGAATTAAAGAAAGTTTATGGGGCAGAAAGTGTTAGATACATCCCACTTTTGTTAATGTTAATTTTTTTACGTGCACTGATTGAGCAAGTTTGCACTCAACTCCTCCAAAATTTGGAGATGACCGGACTGAATGAATGCCAAATCAAGCTTAGCTTGGTAATTTAGTGATGCCATAGTCTTTACCATATTCTTGTGGTGATGAAAACTGTGTGAAAACCATGACGATTGAGTTTATAACTTCCATTAATCCATACATCTTGCCAGTAATGTTCATGGTCACAACAAGAATACTCTCACCACCTTTTACACATCTTAATAGCCTTGGAAGCTGAGGATATTGTTACTTACACATGCTTGAGGTACTGAAAGCCATTCTGGCATTCTCTCTCTCTCTCTCTCTCTCTCTCTCACATTCCATGCTAACTTTTCCAGCAAGACTTAATTTTAAATAATATAAATGAATATAAATCAGATAAGAGATAACATGGTAAGAAAATAATAAATAAATCCATATAAAATTGCATTCTAATGCAAACTTTCATAAAAATGTATAAGCTACTAAATATTACAGTACTATTACCATAGTTCAGCATAAATGTTAATGTCAAAATCTAAGTCCAGATTGTAACAATTAAAGAAAATTTTAAAAATCAAATAAAGCCCTTGAAGTAAGAAACAAAGTACTAACTTTCTTTCAATATTTTTTTTATAAAAGATTAAGACATTTAAGGTGGTTAACAAATATATAACTATTTGACTTTTGTTGAAATTCCACCATTTACTCCTCTGGTCATAGCTTCTTTTCAAACACGAGCTCCGAGTAGGCGATATTCAGCCGCTGATCGCCGCCGCTGGTGCAAACGAGCAGCTCCGGCGTGCCAACATTCCAGCATCAATCTCCTTGCCAGGTTGATCTGATCGATCTCCTCCACAGCCATTGTTCCTTGCTCCACCTCGCGCGCCAGCGCCTGGCACGCCTGGACCAGATCGCTGTGACCACCGTAACCAATCGCCATGACGAATTTCATCCCCGTGTTGCCGCTGGTCGCTTCCGAGATCTTAGCCTGGAGCGGGCGCGGGAGCCTGGCACTGTCGCCAATGCAGTGGAATTGGATATCATTCCTGGCCAAAAATTCCACCTGAGTCAACCCAATCCATTCACAGCAAAACCATATCGAGAAATTCCACTCACAGCAGAATGGTGGCAGGATCATCGACGCTGCGCTTTGATCCCTAAGTCACTGGATATCCTCACGATCTCCCGGGCATTGGAGTAGCACGCCTCCGTCGCGGTTGGCATCCTTGGCGATCCCTCGCACCTTGTCATCGCAACGTGGTTCGGGAGCCGCAAAGGATCCCACCCCCGCGGGCAAATGCGTCGTCTTCGTAAATTAACTTTTAAGTTTTCTTCTAAAGAAGTAGTTTATTCTTTTAAAAGACGCCGGGCAGCAGACTTGTAAGTTCATCTCTCGAATGCGAGGCACCGTGCAAAACACGTAATAAACGATTGTGAGCAGAAACAAAACTAAAATGAACCTTTCTCAATGCAGTCACCTCCGCAGGATAGGTATCACACAAAAAAGCTGTCCGATATGAGTTTCCATTATAGTTTAGTTCACATGAAAGTTTCAAATACGGACATATCCTCATGCGTCATCGTCCAAATCCTAACTCAAAGAACGATTTCGTGGACGGCAGGATTCGAACCTGCGCGGGCAAAACCCACATGATTTCTAGTCATGCCCGATAACCACTCCGGCACGTCCACATTATCAATTAATTAATCTTGTTAAGATGGATTGTTTCTAAACGAGGCCTTGAGCTTCAGCGCATAGCATAGCATTTATCGCCGTAAACACATCAAGCTTGAACCAAACAGTTTAAACCAACCACAATTTTATGTTGTATTCTTTTCTCTCGTATCTGTCTCCCTGCATCGTGCAACCAAGAGCGAGCAAATACTTAGCCTAACTTTATAAGTTCTAACATGAAAACCATTACCAAGAAACTTTGATTTTCCCACGGCTTCATCACAGGCCTCAGAGACGGTCGATACATCACTGCTCCACTATAACTATCCATGCGCTGGGCAGCCAACGGACTCCATCTATTTAACTGGATCTGGATATCTCTCTGGAAAGCAGACAAGGTTGCCATCTTCAGTGGTCACCTGATTCCATCCACTGTAGCATCCCATCTGAAATGCGTATGCCCAAACACATGAAAAGCTCCGGAATTTCTATTGGATCCATGAATGCTTAGTCTGCGCTCCAGGAAATCTGATCCTATCACCTTTGGAAGATTTGGATAAAAAGACATTCTTTTCTTTGGAAAAGCTCTGGTCTGTTCACAACAAACAACTCTTCATCTCCAACTAAAGACATAGCCTCACCTCCAAGTTGCGGCGGGAGCAATAGCTTTTTACAATGTTAAAATTGAAATGAATGGTTCTAGTTGGGCTTTAAAACATGTAATAATAAACTAAAAAGTGATGTGGCATGGTTGTTCGAAAGTGCTTGACAAGTGTAGAGGATTGTAGAATTACCCAGATACTTGATTTTGCCACGGCTTCCTCACAGGCCTCAGAGATGGTTGATACACCACTGCTTCACTATAATGATCCATGCGCTGGGCAGCCAACCGACTCCAACTACTTGTGTGCAAGTCATATACAACCACAACTGACAACATTGCCGGACATCTCTCTGAGAAGCATACAAGGTTGGCATCTGCAGCGGTGACCACTTCTAGCAATTGTACAATTGGCTTGAGCCGAGGATATTGACTACAAATGGCCACAGTCACTGCAGAAACAGTAACCAAGCTGCCATCCTCGTCAACTCTCCAGATACCAAATCCATCCACTCCACAACACACGTCCTCGACACTTCCTGCATACACCCACCCGCTTGCAAAGTATCGCTGCCCATCCCACTCCCACAGCCTCGATGTGCACACGCCTGGCCGCGGCAAAACGCAGCGTGTATGCTTGACACCTTCGAGGCCTGTTGTGAACCTGAGATTGCGCACCACACTCCCGATGCTCCACTCGCAGCGACGAATGTCATACATGCCCAAGGTGGTGAGGTCATAGTATAAGGCGTCCATGTCTGGGAATGTTAGCGCTCTGGTCTTGAGCCACTGAGCCCTCGCTTGTACGTGCGCTTGTGTCAAGCACAGCATGCCCAGTGCTGACCATGCGCCGGTGGCCGAGTCGTAGACGTAGCACGAGTGGCCTGTAGTGGCTTCCGAGTGCTGGATACCCACCTTGAAGTAACCGGCATCGCCATCAACCAGCATCGCGAAGTCAATAATACCTGTCTCTTCTTTGTCCTCCCACTGCAGCGCGGGTACTTCCGTCCACTCTTGGGTGAGTGGATTGCCGACCACCAAGTGGAGAACATCAGAATCTCTACCTCGGATGCATACAAGGCCGCCGGCGGAAGCCACAACGTCACCATGGCGTAGTCGAAGCTCCCGCCTGTGGCCAGACGACAAAGGAGTTCCGAAGGTGTAGCATCCCTCGCTGTGCATGGAGCTTGTCATGATCAGGGGGGCCTCTTTGACACCAGCGTTGCGGCACCATAGTTGGCGAAAAGCTGGCGAGCTGATGATGTTATTCCATGACTTACAAACGGCAGAGCAATTCGATAGTGTGGCCAGGTCCACAAAGCTGAGGATCCTATCAATCTCCTTCATGATCCCTTTAATGAAAACCTATCAAGGCTCAAGCTTATAAAGGCGACAGGATGAAATAGTCTTGTTCCTGGATGGTCTCGTCGAACGATTTCCTCCAGCCCACTAATTCCGTGTTTCCGTCTCTTGCATTACATTTGCATAGGACAGACATCTGATTATTTTCTTGATAATTGAAACCAGCTTCGCTACCTTTCATTGCTTCAACATGGAAGAAAGGCCACGAACAGTTTTTAATTTGTTTGGTTCATCTTCTAATAGCGTGAAATGGAACTGCAGGTTCGAGCCCCTTCAACTTCTTAAAATACAGATATCAGCTTCGCATGAAGTTGTTGCTCAGAAGAACTTTCCAGCTGCAACTCAAAATCTGACAAAGGCATAAGTGAGGTAAACAAACAATGAAGATGATTGCAAATTCTTCATAGATAAACAAGGCACCAAATTTTCATCGTGGGCCTCAGAGACGGTCGATACACCACTGCTCCACCAAAACTATCCATGCGCTCGGCAGCCAACCGACTCTAACTACTTGTGTTCAAGTCATATAAAACCAAAACACCTCTCGCATTCCAATATTTTGGTTACGGCCCCGCAGAAACAGTAACCAGGCTGCCACCCTCGTCAAGTCTCCAGACGCCGAATCCATCCACTCTCCAATTTCCAGCATAAACCCAGGCGCTTGCAAAGTATCGCATTGCTGGCCTTTGTGCTCCCACAGCCTCGACGTGGAAACGCCTACCACCTTGGGTTGACATTGCAAGCTGCGAGAGGAGCACCATCAGGAGTATGGTTGGCGAGGTCGTAGTACAAAGGGGTCCACGTCTGGGAATGTTGGTGCTGTGGTGTTGAGCGTCTGGGCCTTTGCTTGTACGTGCGCTTGAGTGAAGCCCAGTGCTCATGAACCCTCTGTATTTAAGGCCAAGGAGAGAAGGAAGCGTATCTCACCTCGTTCTAGCTTGGCTCTCGGAGTTCTCAGCTCCTTTGTAAGCAGTATAAGTCTGCTACCCACGGTGCGAGCACAACGTTGTCTGGATCCCTCTTGTTCAAGCGATAGTAGTCCGACCAGTAGCAAGGCATGGGTCTCGGAAGAAGAGTACCTTCGCTGTCACATATGCACAGTGGCAGCCAGCATTCACCACCATAAACTCGCCTTCGACGTTCCCTGGGATAAGCCAATGGTGCCTGTAGATACCTGTAGAGGACGATCAAACAATTTTATGTCATCTCTCCTTTTCTTATAATCTTTTCTCTAGTATCTGTCTCCCTGCATCGTGCAAGCATGCAGTGTTAGTGTAAGAAAATTTCTTCCAGGAGGAAAAAGAGAAGGGGGGAAAGAAAAACGACACGCTTAACGTATCAGTGCAATGCAAGCAATGCCATGCAAAATGAAGGCCAAAATTTATCACCTGATTCCATGCACGGTAGCGTCCCAGCTGAAATGCGTGTGCCCAAACACATGGAGAGCTCCGGAATTTCCACTGGAACCATGGATGCTCCTCAGTCTGCGTTCCAGGAAATCTGATCCTATCACCTTTGGAAGATTTGGATAGAAAAGCATTCTTTTCTCTGGGCAAAGCTCTGGTCTGTTTCACAACAAACAACACTAAGAACGTCACACAACACAACCCCATTTTCTCGCACCTGGGAAGGAAGTGAGAAAAGGTGATGACTCGCTCAGTGCTGTGCCGAATCTCCGTAAGACACTGCTGGTTGCAAGAGTTAAGATCATCGAAGTATGCAGCAAGTGCTATATCAGGAGTCTTGAGCTCGTCCGGCCACTTACAGGCATGATAATCAGTGCAGCGCTGCACCGCATATGCAAACAGTGTTGTCAGAAAACATGTTCAAAGTGAAGAAGCAGAGAAGCAAAGAAAATCTTGAAACCAATGAAAGAGAAGATAACATGCCTTTTCGGGAGGTGGAATGTTGTAGCCGACTATGTCCCGTTCCTTATCAAATGTCTGCAGGGGGAAGAATTCTCGAATGTCAATCCAAAACACGTCTGCTAAACTACGAAGGAGATTGCCTGGTGATACCAGGAAAGTAGAGGAACGATCCAAACTCCGCAAACTTTCCCTGGCTTGGTGTCGATGCAAAGAGACTCGCATATCGCATTGAGCTCCCTCAACTTTCCCAGCGAGTCCAGCTGCAAAGCCAGAAAAGAATTAGTTTCTTTCTCCCACGAAAAAAAAGGAGGACGAAGTGTAATTACGTGCTTGTTCTCCTTGCCTCTACACCACAAATCGTGGTTCCCAGGAACAAAGAAGACGCGATGAAACCTTTCCTTCAACAGCCTCATAGTGTCTTTGAAAGTCTCCAAGTTGTCTGAGACGTCGCCCGCCACGATCAAAGTATCTCGTTGATGCAACTTGGTCGACAGCTGCACGATCCACTGCAAATTCTCTCGATAATCGGTGTGCAAATCGGACACAGCATAAACGCTCGCATGAGAAGAAATGCGGCGCCTCTTGCTGCCGATGCTGCCATAACCGATGCCTTCCCAGCTAGAAATTTCCAAAATCCAATCACTAGAAAATCTCCCCTCCGCCCACACATACCTCGATCGGCGCCAGAGCAATCGTTGATTGCTCGAGGAAGGAGACGCCGGCGCCTCGATCGCGGAGATCCCACAGCGCGGCGCAACCATGGCCGCTGCGCAAAGAGAAGAATAAAGAAACCCTACATTCTTTGAGAGTTTAAGCGCGGTAAATTTCGCTGGTGTAAAAATGATTAAGTTAGTAGGGATTAATTAGCACACTAATTTGTTATTAGTGGTCCATGCATTATGAATTGGAATTTATAATGTAGCTTTGTATGCTCCGCTGGGGGACTCTTGGAGCAAGGACGTGGAGGGAGGAGCGGTTTAGGGTTTTGGGTTTGCGAGGTCGGATCTAGCCATGGAATGTGGATCGTCGCTCGCGGGATCGCTCTCGGCTGCGCTGTGCCTGCCACACAGATTCCGCGCCCGGGGAGGATGCGCCAGGAATGTGTCCGTGAGAGCGGCAAATTCCGGCTCTCGGGGGGGCGTGACTTGCAGCTATGACCAGGAGAAGATTTTGGTGGCCAACAGGGGCGAGATCGCGGTGCGTGTGATCCGGACGGCGCACGAGATGGGAATTCCCTGCGTTGCCGTCCACTCCACCGTCGACAGGGACTCGCTGCATGTCGAGCTCGCGGACGAGGCCGTGTGTATCGGCGAGCCAGCCAGTGCCAAATCGTAAGTCACATTTTCCTTTCTCCGCGAAGCTTTCCTTCCCAAAATCTCTTTTTTCCTTCTTTCTTTCAACTTTTCCTCCAAAGTCCACAGCTAACTTTTGACATGCAGCTACCTGAACATTCCAAATCTGCTGTCCGCCGCCATGACCCGCAATTGTACCATGCTCCATCCCGGATACGGGTTCTTGTCCGAGAATGCGAAGTTCGTGGATATGTGCAAAGATCACGGCTTGAACTTCATCGGCCCAAACGTAAGCATTTGCTTTAGCGATGGATGAAAGGTCGCAAGTTGATTTTCATCCCTTTCTTTCTTGTGCTTTGCAGTCTGATAGCATTCGAACCATGGGAGACAAGGCTACTGCTCGAGACACGATGAAAAAGGCCGGGGTTCCCACTGTTCCTGGAAGTGATGGCCTGGTCGAGGTAAATTTTTTGTTTCTATGTTTGGTTTCTTTCTCAGCTTTGTCGCTGTTGTTTTCCAGACTACCGAAGAAGCCATTCGTCTCGCTCACGAGATTGGTTTCCCAGTCATGATCAAGGTTGAATGTCTTGTCCTTTTGTTTTTTCATTTTTCTGATCTCTTGGAGTTATCATAGGCTACGGCTGGCGGTGGTGGTCGTGGTATGCGACTAGCAAATGAACCCGAAGAGTTTGTCAAGCTTTTGCAGGTTCGTGGAAATCAATCTAGTGTTAGATCTAATTTTTTATTTTCTTTCATTTTCTTAGCAAGCTCGCAGCGAAGCGGGAGCTGCATTTGGCAACGATGGAGTGTACCTGGAGAGGTACATCAAGAATCCCCGGCACATCGAATTCCAGGTCCTCGCGGACAAGCATGGAAATTGTATACACCTTGGGGAAAGGGATTGCAGCATTCAGGTAGAATTACTCTTTTTTTTTTCTTTTGTTTCCAGTTTTGAGGATTGTTATTACAGAGGAGAAACCAAAAGCTTTTGGAGGAGGCACCATCGCCGGCTCTAACACCAGAGCTGCGCAAAGCCATGGGAGATGCGGCGGTGGCTGCTGCTGCATCCATTGGTTACGTTGGGGTTGGAACCATTGAGTTTTTGCTGGACGAGAGTGGAGCCTTCTACTTCATGGAGATGAACACACGTATCCAGGTGAGGCAACTCTCTAGCTCTTCACCTTTCTAATGTCTTTTGCTTCTTCACAGGTCGAACACCCTGTCACGGAGCTCATCTCCTCTACTGATCTCATAGAGGAGCAAATTCGAGTTGCTTTGGGAGAAAAACTTCGATACAAACAGGTGACGCGTTCTTACGTTCATCCATGAAATTCTCATTTCATAAATGTTTATTCTTGATGTTTAGGAAGATATTGTCTTGAAGGGCCACTCCATCGAATGCCGAATCAATGCAGAGGATGCCTTTCAAAACTTCCGGCCTGGACCAGGTAAGACATTGAAACTTCATAACGCTTGTCCTAAGACTAACCATCCATCCACAGGCCGTATAACAGGCTACGTTCCTCCAGGAGGCCCCTTCGTGAGAATGGATAGCCACCTCTATCCAGACTATGTTGTTCCTCCCACCTATGATTCTCTCCTCGGAAAGGTTTGCTATGCTTTCTCCTAAGCCTCGGTTAAAACTTTTCTTTATAGCTGATCGTCTGGGCACCAACACGGGAGAGAGCTATTGCTCGCATGCAGCGAGCGTTGCAAGACACCATAATCACAGGTACTTTTATCCCTTCTCAAATCGATTTGTTTCTATTAAGAGTGTGGCTTTGCTCAGGGGTCCCGACTACAATTGACTATCACAAGCTTATCCTGGAGATTCAGGTGACTATCTTCTTTCTTGCCTTCCCTTTTCTCATGATCTCTTTCACTCTGGTTACATAGGACTTTAAGGACGGAAAGGTTGACACAGCTTTCATTCCCAAGCACGAGGAGGATCTCGTTGCTGTACGTATGCAATAATCGTCACTGTGATTACTAAACTACATTGTTTTGGTGTTTTTCGCAGCCATGATCCTCTTCAATGTTTTGTAGTCGCAGTTTCTCGAAAATTATTGACACTTAAATATTCATAAATCATTTGTTTCTGCGATAGTAAACTTCAAAATTTCCATGAGTTAACTCAAAAAGAGTTTGTCCCAAGCTTTAGCATCTCGTCCGCAAGTACTCTAGCTCTAAGTTGGAAAAAGAAATTATGTACACTATCCCCAGTCTCTCATTGCCGGACGTTCCTCACACGCTGTTCGTAGAAATCCAGAAGCTGCAAATTCATGTGTAAGTTCGCTACCATAAAACACGAAAGGAGAAAAAAAAAGAATGAAAACTACCAGCTGGGGATAATTTTCGCGCAGGTACTTGTTATCCAGTAGAATCTCCTCGCCATCGGACCTACAGAGCGAAACAAAGCGAACAAGCTCAAGAGAAAAGCCTAGAAACAAAGGCCAGTCTTACCGTAGAACCTTGAAGGTCACATTGAGATCCTTCTCCCCGTTGCTGAGTTCTCTCGTGGAGTAGCTCATTGCCTTGAGAATTTTCTCCACCGCGACGTGATTCGCAACAGTGGACTGCAAACTCGGGCTTCCAAGGTCCTGGTGTGGCTTTGCAGCTAGCAATGGAGGCAGGGCCTTCTCGCCTTCCACTTCAGCTTTCACCTCAGCGTTCACTTCAGCTGCTACCAAAGCTTGCTGACTACAAGAAAGAAAAGAAGCGATTGTTTCATTTGTCATGAGAGGAAATGACGCTCTTACCTCCGCTCGAAGTCCTTGAGGGCCTGGGGGCAATTCGCTAGGTGCTTGTGCGGCTCCCAAGTATTGAACTCCTCTGGATATCCCTTCCTGCAGCGAAAGAAAGCCTTTAAGAAAAAAAACATAGAGCGAAGAACACGAAGCACACCATTTTATGTAGTAATGGAGTTTTCCCTGCAAAGAAAACAGAAGCAAGCATCTTGAGCGAAAGAAGAACCAAAGGAACAGCTCGAACCTCGAAAAGCCTCATCTGCTGGATGGATTCCACCTCATAAAACTCGTCATCGTCGTTGCGGGATCGCTTGGCGCGCTGCTTGTCCCACTGCTGCGAGCTGTAAAACGACACACTCTTTCTCTTTCTCTTCTCCATGGTCTAGTAGCACAGCGCTGCAAAAGGCAACCCAGCAGAGGCTAAAAACACACTCCAAAGCGATGAAAATAAGACTAGCAAGAAAAACGCGACGAAAAGATCGAATAAAAGAGAGTGAAACGAAGAAGAAAGAAAGAGGGGGAATCACTGGACTTTAGTTCAAAGAGAGCGCCGAGAGATTTTCCCCCAGCGAGCACTCGACATGGCAAGAAACGCGGCAATGCGTGGGGATGAGAACTAATCCCAGGCTCCGAGACTCCGTGCCCGCGCCCTGCCGCTGCTCCAGCGTGTCGTAGAGGATGATATTCCCTTGCTTGTCCAGGCAGTGGAACTTACCCACGAAAATCCGCCCGTCCGCAACGCCGATGCGCATGCTCCTGTACAGCAGCTTGCGGCACTGCTTCACGCTCGCCCTCTCCTCCACCTCCACTCCTCCTCCTTCCATCCAAATCCCTAAACCCTAAAACCTCTCTTCTTTATTGCGCAGCACTCTTGTGTTCTTCCGGGAAACGTGGAGAGCAAAAGAATAAAACCGCTCGACTTGGTTGTGGTCGCTAAAAAGAGAACTAATGTACAATTTTTTACTTTCTCACCACCATTTTTTTTTCTTCGGTAGCTCCTGCGAGATTCAATCCAAAAAGACGAGAAAGAAAACAGAGAAAAGAAATAAAGAAAGAGAGAAAAAGAAGAAAGAAAGAAAAATAAAAAACCGAACGAAAAATGGGTACCGTGGTAGCTAGCAGTTCAATCCACACTGTTGCAAGTGAGGCCCCTGGGTCTTCGGCAAGAATGGATCGATCCTCACCCAAAGCAGCGAGAAGATCGAAGCCAGCAGGATCGACCAGACGATGACGATGGTTGGCGTCCTGTTTTGCCGTCCCATGAGCCCCTTGAGGAACGGATACAAGTGGACGATCACCCAGAACGCGAAGAACAGCTTCCCGAACAGCGGCCCCCACGACTGGTACCCGCTGTTGATGGCGTCCGCCAAACCGGCCACCACTCCCACCAGGTTGATGATGAGCAGCGTCGTCGGGGGGACGAGCAGCGTCGTCCACTTGAGCGTGTAGAGCTCGCCAAACTCCTCGTCGTCCGTGGCCTTGGACGTCACCGTGAAGTTGGTGTCGATACCGGCGAGGACTTTGAGCAGGCCCTGGAACACCGCGAAGAGGTGGGACGAGACGCCGCCGATGACCCAGAACTGCTCGTTCCTCCACCACTCCTCGATGCCGACGTTGCTCCACCGCATCTCCAGAATGGCCGTGGCGAAGATGGACACGAACATGGAGATGAACCACAAGCTGGCGAAGTTGCTTATCTGGACGTGTCAAAAAGGAGACGATGTGAGCTTCAAGAAACTTGTAACAAAGCTTCGTACGTACCTCTGGGATGATGAACTTGCCGGTGAGCAAACAGACTGCTGGAAGCGTGCAGTAGGCCACGAGAGGAATGGACGTGAGAGGATAGACCGTCGTGTTGATGTACGCAAATCTCTCGAGCCATTTCAGCCGGCCACCGTAGCCATACCACAGGGGACAATGCCTGCTCAGGAAGATCTCAACGGACCCCAAAGCCCACCGGAGCACCTGGTTGAGACGATCGGACAAGTTGATAGGTGCGGATCCCTTGAATGCAGCTCGTTGAGGCATGCAGTAGATTGATCTCCAACCACGAGCGTGCATCTTGAAACCAGTCAAGATATCTTCCGTGACTGAGCCGTAAATCCATCCAATCTGAAACAGTTACATAAATGTGTGAGGAATGTCTCTGAACTTGCATTGCGTTACCTCTTTTCCCCACTCGGTTTTGTCTTCGTAACCACAACTAATCACGTGAATGGCTTCTTTCAAAAGGGAGGCGGGGCTCGCGGACTGAGGAACACCTCCGTGCTCCAAAAGTGTTGATGCGATAAAAACAGGAGATTGACCAAACCGCTTTTCAAAATTCTTTTGAGACATTAGCGTCGATTTCTCTTCATCAAATCCTGAAATGAAAAAAAGAGTTATGAAAAAAGAAAAACACCTGAGTAAACTGTTTACCTTCAAATCCTTCTTCTATGTCATCGAGGTTGAAGATTGGGACGGACGAATCACTCCTGGTAGACATCATTCTCTTCTCCATCTTCTTCACTTTTTGCTTCTTGGTCTTCTTCCGCTTCCCACAACAAAATCCGGGACAGCAATCACAAGTACTGGCCGCTTCCTTCTCTTTCTCTCCAGCAGGTGCCTCGTAACCATAAAGCGATTGTCTTCGGAAGACGCAACCTGTACCCACGTATACGGGGCCCTGAATGCCATCGAGACCTTTCATGTTAATCTGAAAAATCACAGAGTCAGCAACTGTAAACACCTAACGTTTAGTAGTCTTACGTCAAAGAAGACGGTGTTGCGGTTAGCGTATCGATCGTGACGATCAATACCATCAAACCTCTGAGGAAACTGCACGTAGCAAACCTTCCTCCCTAATGTTGGATCCATCATAAAGCACATAGCCTCTCTCACAGCCTTGCTGTTGTTTATGTAGTGATCGCAATCCAAGTTAAGAAAATATGGAGCATTCGTTAGCACCGCAGACACTCGCACCTAGAGAAGTTGATTGTCAACAAAAACATAAAAGATCAGAGTATAGAGACCGTACCAAGGCATTCATAGCACCGGCCTTCTTGTGATGGTTAAACCCAGGGCGCTTCTCACGAGAAACATACACCAGGCGAGGTAACTCATTTCCTTCCGTGTCATGACCACCACTATGACCCAAGAACACCTGCAAACACTCATTCTTTATCGGTCCTGACAGAAATGAAGGAATACGTACCTGAATCATGCCCGGATGATCGCGCGTATTGTTTCCAGGCCACGGAGTCCCATCTTGCATCGTCCATCCCTCCTCTGGAACTTTTTGCGCCTTTGCAACCAGAGCATTGATGCGAACTTTAAACTCCTCGTACTCCCTCTGCATGTTCACTGTTAGGAAATAGAAACACGAAATGCATATACATACCTTCATGGCGCGTCTTTCTTTTACAAAACTCGGTTGGACTTTATCCTTCAAATAGTCAATCTTTTGCGCAAAGTACCATTCGGGTGCCCGAGGCTCAATGTTGAACTTCTTGCAAAACGGCACCCATTTGCGAGCAAACTCGGAAGTTTCAGAGAGCGCCTCGAATGTCAACATTGCAGCACCATCGTCTGAAACGTAGCAAGAAACTTTGTCGACGGGATAATCAACTGACAAGATCGAAAGAACGGTGTTCGCCGTGACTAACGGCGGCTCTTTCATCGGATCCACAGTACTAACGTAGACATCGACAGAAGCGAGTTGCGATGGCTCCCCATCTTTCTCATATCTGAAACGCACGCCATTAAAATCAACATCAATGGCAATGTATATACTACCGCGCCTACCTCAAAGAAAGTCTGTCCAGGTACGTCTCTCGTTCGATTGGAAGCCATTTTGGAAACTGATCAAGAATCCAAGACAACGCGAACCAGATCTCGCAAATGATCGACGTCAACCACAAGGGGTATGCATCTCGCACGGGATTCATAATTCTATAACGGAAGAAGAATCCCAGGATCACCAGACGAATGACTATAATCATTCTGTAAGGATTGATCCTACTCGAGGGGATTGGAACCTTTCTTGAAAGAGGCTGTCTCGCCTCGTCCATTCTACAGAAACATAAAACCATTAGCAAGATGAGGCAAAAAGCAAAACGACGTACATTGGTAGGTCGGGTCCATTCCCATCGTCACCATGGTCTCCTCCCTTTCCATCTCCTTGGTTGCCTTCAGTCATCATCATTTGCATTTTCTGCTGCTTTAGCTTCCAGCTCTCCAACCTCTCTTTCCAGGCCACGCTTCCATAGCCATAAGATGCCAGATCCTTATCAGGATCCATCATGGATCTGGGTTGAACTGTGACGACAAAACAAATATATCGTTTAATACAGCGTGCGTGTGCCATATCATCGTTAACACCAACCTTGAAGGTTCGGATCGATGTAAGGAAGAGGGTGTACGCGTTTTCCACCGAGCATAGGTGGCACAACGATTGCATGATGGTCGGGAGGAATTCCATGGAGCTCTCCAGAAAACTGGTAAAAAGACAAAAGAGAGTGGTGAGTTTGCATGTAATCTAGCAGAAAAAAGATAAAAGAAAAAAAGTGAAAGCCACAGAAAAAGCTAGGCAGAAAGTTACCATCTCTCCGTTGGTGAGCAGAGGATGCCTTGGCTGGATGGGCTGCATCATATCCGGCGGCAAGTCCTGCTCGTCCCCGCGCCCATAGCTCATGTGCCCATGCAGCATTGCCTCGGCAATGTGCTGCTGCCTCTCCTGGCGATCCTCATTGAAATTAAACTCGTTCTCGAGATCGTCAACATCGTCCTCGTCCTCGTCTCCCTCGACGCGAGGGCTACCTGCATTCGCCCAACAGGAAAAGGAAAACCCAGTAAGCCACAGCTCCTGCGAACCCGAGCAAAGATCACGCTAGCTCTTTACCTTTGTGGCGCCGGTATCGCGTTTTACACTGGGGGCACGACTGGTTTCCATCCTTGCGCTCGTACTCGTAGCAAGGGCGACACACCGGGAAGGCACACTCGTTGCACGCAACGAAGAGCTCGCCATCGACTGTACACCCGACGTCATCCCCACAGATTTGGCAGACTTGGCCGTTGAGGTGCTTCAATGGCTTCACCTGCATTGAGCAAATAAATCCACCAACATCATCCAACGAGGCCAACCACCAAGAACAAAACAAAAGAAAAGAGAGATTGCGCGAAAAGGCCCGAGAGCCCGAGGCCAGGCCGCCCGGGCCTAGGATTCCCGGCCAGATGCGCGAAATTCGAGAGAAAAGAAAGAAATCTCGAGCAAGGAGAGGAGATTTTGGCGTACCCCGTCTCCTTCCTGCCGGATGACCACCAGCTCGTTGCGATTGTGCGACCCCGCGACTAATCCCGCGCTCGCCTCCATTGGCCGCCAAAAACCCCCCCGGATCGAAATATCACCCGATCACTCCTCCCCCGCGATGGATTCGCGGCGGCGCTGCCGTGGCGACGATGAATCGGGGCCGAAATCCCGCTCCTGCTGCTGGCGCCGTGCAAATGCGGCCCCGCATTCACGCGAGACAAAAGCTCCCAGCGGCGATCTTCACAATGCCGCGCCTCCAACCTCGCGAGATCGCTGTGCCTGGGCCGCGCGGTCACGCTGCATGCCCTCGCCCTCGCGAGCCACCACAAAAAACGCTAAAACGCGCACACTCTCACTACCAGGCACACGAGAGCTCCCCATCATTCGCCATGCCCAAAAAAATGAAGGTCTCCGCCGCCAGAATATCCCCCACGCCGCCGGAATATCCTTCCCCCGCGCACGTGCCTGGCTGCCCGCGGGCAGCGGGCCGGACAGCTAGCTCGGAAGCGGAATAGGTGGCCTCCGTAACCCGAGCCCGCCAAAGGCCAGGTGGCGGGCAGATTCCCCAGAGTAGGTGGCGGGAATATGCCCCGCCGTGTGGCGGCCACTACTAACGTATGACATGATGTCCTGGAAAAGTTTGCGATACAAGGCAATCTGACGCTCATGACACGTGGAAAATCACTATTACGATTATGATCGCACCCGGGTCAAAGCTAAATCTTGCTTTAGGGTTTACGCGGGTTCGCGCCAGCCTGGCATGCCCTAGCGCCGTCAGCTAACGGCGGGCAGCGTGGGCCTGCCCGGGGTTTACCCCCAACCCCACTGTTTGTGTGGAAAAAAAGGGTGGTGCACAAGGCTTATATGTTGGTTTGTGACAGCCAGCTTGTCCTCCTCTTTCTTTTTTGCTTTCAATTATCAACTTCATTGCTGTCCCTGCTGTGTTGCATGCCCCATTGTTTTTTTTTTCCTCTCTTTGCTTTGCCTGTGCGACTAGTGGTGCCCGTCTACATCTTTGCTTGTCCCTCTCACACAGCCCCTTTCTTTGCTTCGCTTTCTTTGCTTGTGTTCGTCTTTGGCTGCCAATAAAAACACCCCATTGACAAGCGCGCAAGTCCATAAACTTGGAGCTTTGTCTGTTTTGTTGTTGAGCTCTCTTTCCACGCTCGAGAACGATTTACGTTAATGTACCATTTAAAGTGTCGTGGCGCGGTGTCCCCACCCATATGGCATTTTGGCAGCCCGGCCAGGAGTCAGTTGCAACGAGAAAGCATCGCTTGACTTCGCCTGGGATACAACGCGCGTCACATCAAAACAGAGGTTACTCTTACCCCTCCAGGAGGATCAAAGCCGATCCGGGAAAACAAAAACTGTCTGTGCTGGTGTACTACTGTAGTGTAGTGTAGTCGTGTCGCTCCTACGTTTCGGTGGCAGACGGTCCGGCTGGAAAATGAAAAGGAGAAAAATCAGAAAGTGAATATCGAGTGAACTCCTTTACCAGTAGGATCAGATGCAGTAAGAGGGGGAGGATGTCGGTGTGGTTTTTGTGGGAAATCTTCCCACTTTGCGGCTTTTAAGACCTTCCTGCCAATCTCCCAGGCGCTTTTCATTTGCTTTTCCCCCCTGACGTTGACATGAAATGTCTCCTATTGGGACGCGTCCTATGCTTGAATCTCACTCCACCTAAATGTCCCGTCCTTAAAAACTGGACTAAGTTAGTCCACGAGAGAGAGAGAGAGAGAGAGAATGAAAAGAAAAGCATACGCTTGCCTGGGAGAGATGGCCCAACATGAAAGGCTCACGGGGCCACTAGATTTGCACATGGCTCCACCGCTGCTACACTGGATACTGTTCGACAAAAACCCCAACAAGAAGCGTAAGCAGAATATAGCGACTTTGACAGATCCTTCTTCATAATTTAGCTCACGACTTGTGAAACACTACACCGGTCTGTAGTCAGTTCCTACTTGTGATACAAGAAGGCGATGCCGAAAACAAAAAAGCCTGCCATCTGTAATAACAAGGATCAGATCATCCACCAAACAAGCAACCACCGTAATATATGTACCATTGAAAACGCGCCCCCGTAGTAAGGGTATGCAGCCTTGATGAACCTTTCGTACTCGTTATGACGAGAAGGTCTCACAGGGATCTGCATGGGCACGCATTTAGTACCACATTTGAATGTCTTCAAGTCTATTTACCTGCTTGCTCAGGTCCAGAGTGGTGTAGCCGAGTCTCTTATAATCAACCTTGAATTGGAATACTCCATAGACGTCCGGGACTTGAAAGGATGTCTCGTATTTACCCTGCATTGCCATACAGCTGATAAATCCATAACTCAGTCCAGCCCTTACAGCACCTTCCCGTTGTGATTCAATGTCTTGAGTACATAAGGGCTCATCATGTAGAACTCCACTTGGACGTCATCTGCTTGGTATGGCTGCCAGTTTTTGCCCGTCCATTCGTAAATCTCGAGAGAAAATTCCTGCGTCAAACAGAAAGCAAAGAGTAAGAGCTACGCATTCAGTCAACTTGCTTAACCCACCAGATGGTCGGTGATTCTGTACATCGAAGGCTCGCCGCTCTCTCCAACTTTGTGATGTTGTAGATTTACAGCCTGGAGAATGAGAGGTTAGCGCCAAAATAGTCCTGCGTTTTTAGGATCACCTTTAAGTGGCCCCTTTCATGAAACACCCACTTGCTCAGCTCATCAACGAACTCCTGGTTGCCTGATTTATCGAACCTAAAACAAACACGAAACTTTAGAAATGAATCATCATCAGACTGGAGCTCAGACCTCTCTGTACTTCCAGTGATTCGAACAGGAGAATTGATGAAACTGCAAGAAGACAAGCTCACCAGTCACAACCAAATTTAGAGAAGCAAACAATGCTCACTTGTCGCTGAACATGTCCAAGGACCCCGATATTAAGATGCGTGCGTTGTTTCTAGCCTGCAAGGAAAAATAAAAAAATGAAAAGAAGCAGAAGAAATGAATACAACGCATACCTGGACAACAGAGACCAGTCCGATACTTGTGCCAGTGAGAGCAGGAGGACTCGCCAATACAGCATTCGGATTCGCTGAATACGCTGAGGACGATGCAGTCAACACCTTTATAGCCTGGAATTCTAGATGAACAATACGTTGAAACTAGCAGAAAGCACACTCACCAGGCTATTCGCGGGACTCACTACGTGCCCTATGCCACGGTAGAGAATGGGAGCCTAGCAGAAATATTTGTTAGACAGTAAGCACCTTACAAAAAGAAGAGCTATTCGATACCTGAATTTCCTTGGCACCAAGAATGACCTTAGATTTTATAAGGTTCTTCGCTGCAAGCAAACTGTGGTCTTTGGCATCGCGTGCATCATCAAAACTCAGATGGTCTATCACAACGGAATCGAAATCCTGAAAATGACGAGATGAATTTTCCAGAATGCTAAATTCACAAAGCTTCACGTACCTCTTCAAACTCTACTCCACATTCGGCAGCCAGGTTGCGAATAAACTGCGAGGTGGTGGAATTCGCAGCCAAAATCAAGTCATGTCCCGAGTCCACAAAGTCGAGCACTGCCTCGCTCGTGAGCGAGCCACCCAATTCTTCACGAACAAACCAAAAACGTGAGGCGATATTTCTACTTTCACACAGATCTTTGCAATGCTTACTTTCGACCGAAGGAGAGAAAATCACGAGAGCGTCGTACAAATACTCTCCATACCTTTGAAGCGCTAGCTTCGGATCTGTCGAAAGCTTCAAATCCAGCTCGTAGCCTCTGTCTACAGCCTCGGATCAGCAAAGAATGCACGAAAATGCGATGCTGCGCAGCAAACCTGAGAGGGATTTGAAGAACAACGAATGCGTGGACTCGATGGCGAGATCCTCCAGAAGAACAAGAACGCGCCGATCGGTTGGATTCTCCTCAGTAAAGGCCGCGCAGCTGAGCATCAGGGACGCGACCACTGCCGCGACGATTGCCTCTGCCCCCGCCATGGCACCCGACAATATAGGTCACACCAGATTCAGGGTTCTACAAACAAATTAGAGCCGACGGTTTGGATTTCATCAATCCAACGGCTGCTATGGAGCTTCATCCGACGGTCGACAGTTTCGGAAATGATAGAATTGATCGATCTTTCGAAGAGCATTGCCTTGAAGACGAGTTACATCAAAACTTCCATTCCTCTTCAGCTATAAAGATTAGAATTTGCAGCCAGTGGAAGCAAGCTTCGGCAAGTAAAGATACATACTTTTGAGTTGTTCTCAAAGAATGAATTTCGTGGTGTTCACTCCGAGAGCTGGAACATATCACCGTTGTTCAAGCCTTCTAAAACTCCAAGGCACGTATCAAGTATGTCAGCCATGGGAGTTTAAACGATCTTACTACACTTTGGACGAACTCTAGCTTAAGTGGCCGCCACACCCTTCCCCTCGCAGTCTTCACAAACCACAGTCCCCGAGCCATCACAGTATGGGCACTTGGCCCCTTCGCCGGCCCAGTCGAGGAACTGCAAGTTTAAACGAGTATAAGTAACACCGAATGGAAGTGCTTGAAAGCTTGCCTGTTCTTCGACGTTAAGTTCTCCAGTGCCATCGCATTCTGCAAACCAATCTTTGAGATATGTAGAAGAGAAAGTTTGAGAAGTACCAACCCGAGCACAGTGTCTGGCCTTCGCCTCTACACGTATAGCAGTTCTGAGACGCAGCGGGATTCGCTTGCCGCCTGTGCAACAGTCTCTCCGGATCCTCCCATCGATTTTCTCCCAGGAGGTAAACTCGTCCGGTGGAGCTTCTATCCACAACCTCTGGGCTCTGTATAAAGTCGAAGGGTAAGGCCTCAAAAAGCTCCAAACGTTTTACAGGAACTAAGATACCTCGGGCGGTTTGATCGCAGCAGAGGTATTCACTGTTATGACTTGATGCTCACTGATAAGTTGCGACAACACTTGCGCAGTAACAATTCCATCCTCTGCAGCACCTATGGATGACTGCATGCCAGATTCAAGACACGGGGTCATACCTTGCGAGACGAAGGCAAGACAGAGGAAGTAGCAAAAGAGTACCTGCCATGACTTCACAGCCCGGTCTGTGCCGCTAGAGAAAGAAGCATACTCCATGTCGTCGTCCCCGCAATAGAACCCAAGCTTTGCAAGAGCCTCCTGCGAATTCACAAGGAAAAGAACAAGATGGCAATGGTTTAGAAATACTTGGAGCAAGAAAGAAAATGAAACGAAGAGAATGCCGGACGCAAAAACGAAAAGGAAAGCACGTACCACACCTGGAGAAGCTTAACATCATCGCCCTCAGCCCCGTATTTCAAGCTCCGCGCTTCCTGCTTGTTGGAGATGGCGTGCTTCTTCTCTGTCTTGGAAGAACCTTTGGTGCCACCTTTGGAGTTGGAAGAACTTTTGGTCTGGCCAGCGCTAGTCTCCGAGGGCGATAGAACGAACTTGATGCTCTCCACGGATTTCTCGGTAACCATGGGTGGAGCCTTCGCTGGCTGGGACGGTGGCGCCACTGCCTCTTCATTTCTATCGCTCAAAGTTCGCAGGAGACCCACGAGAACATCTCTAAGCGACGAAGGAGAGGCGTCGTGCTTGTCAGGGACTTGATCGCTGCGGCTCAACCTCTCCACCTCCTTCCTGAGGCTAGTGATCTCTTCCTTCATCCGCGACGACTCAACTGCCCAATATTCTCGATCGCTGTTCCAGCGCTTCTCTTCACGTAACCATCGCTGCTCCTCCCTCTTCCACCTCTCCTCCTCGCGGAGCCACCGGGCCTCCTCGCGCTCCCAGTAGGTGCCGCTGCTCGATTCCTGGGCCGATACAATGCGAGCGCTGCGAAATCTCGTCCTCGCGGCGATTCCCTTGCGGAGGCTGTGAGCGCCGCGAAATTCAGACGGGAATCTGCGCTGGGAGCTCGTGAGGTTGTTGCCATGGATTTGGAACGCGCAGGAGCCCGATGACGCTGCTGCCGCTGGAAATCGCCCGGTGACGATGCACGATAGGCAAGGCATTTCTCGCGCTCGCGATTAAGCATCAAGAGAGGGGAATGTGGCCCTCACCGGAGATCCCCGCGCATTTTTTTCGTCCACACCTCCAAACAGCCCTAAAACCATAGCCAAGATGACATAACAAATACCAACCGATGGATAAAATGCATGACATCCAGACCGTCGATTTTAGTTTCAAGATTTCGAAGAGAATATGCGTCGATTCTCCAAATTACCTTTTTAGAAGAATAAGAATATTCTTGAACCATGAAAAGGTTCTCGCGCTCTAAACTATAAAGCCCCATCTCCCCCAAATCCTAATTCTCACAGTGAAAGAGAAAAGAGAATGGCGACAAAAAGGAGCATTTGTTTGAGGATCCTTTTGGTGATCCTGGCAGTTCTAGCTTTTGTTGCTGAGAGTCGCATGCTCCCAGGATCATCAAGCAGCAGCAGTAGCGAGCCACCCTTTTGCCCGGTGCCAAATGTTGGAGCGTCTTGCAAGGCCGTGGGCGATTGTTGTCTAGGCTTGGCGTGCATCGACCAAGAGTGTGTGGAATTCGGGTTTTAGATAAAACGAGCCTTCCAACAGTGAACTAATCTAGGTTTAACAAAAGTTTGTCTTGTAAAGGCAATGTGTAATGGACTATCACCTCAAAATATTTTGTGATCTAAAGAAAATCTTGTCAAGCTGTAATCATCCTAATGCCTCTATAGCTCAGTGGTAGATCGTCAGTCTTGTAAACTTGAAATTTCGGTCCTTAACCCTAGACTTGCTTATCTCAAAAGAGCTTTCAAGCATACGGTCTTACGGTATAGAAACGAGGGAGTTAAACACTGGACCACTTAGTCTACACAGAAAACTTACAAGATTATACATTTACGATTTGGCAGCTTTAGACGGCTTGAACAATTGCCTAACACCATCAGCCGGTGATATGTTCCAGCTCTCGACGTGCCTGATCGACAACAAAATTATTTCTTGAAGCACAGCTCGAGAGTATGGATCTTACTTGCAAATCTTGCCAGACTCGTCATCGAAGAAATACTCCGTGCTTCCACTAGCTGCAAAGTAATCCTCAAACCTTTAGAAAGTGTGAAAGATTGGAGACGAGAGGTACCTGATATAGCTGGCCTCCAAGGCAAAGCAAGAACGCATCTAAAACGCCATCCTACTTTGAGACTATCCTGCTCGAACACCAAGAAGGAAAAAAAAGAGAGAACGACGAATTTGGTTTTGTGATCCAGAAAATCGTCACCTCTTTTTCGTCCCAGCTCGCAATCTTGAGTGTCGACTTCTTCATGAAAGCCCCGAGATTGGAAACGTTTTGCTTGAATCGCTTCAGGCCTTTAAATGATACAAAAGGGTCTGCGAACTCGCAATCGCTCTTGTAAATCCCGGTGGTCATCTTTCCTGTGAGCCGATCAAAGGAATTACTTCCAAGAAAAATACGAATGTACCTGTGACAAAATAAGACTGCTCGTAGTCCTTCCTGATCAGATCGCACGCCATTTCTCTCGTCACGACCTCAAAATCCCCTTCTTCTTGCTCCTGGCCCTGCGATTTCCCTAGCCCGGATTGGAAATTTCGCAATCCGGCAGCAGCGATCCCGAATGCCTCGGACAGATACCAAACCATTCTCACCGGCACGCTCGCATTTGCCGTGGGAGGAGTGCGCCGCCGCTCCTCCTTGAGCTGCCGCGGGGCCTCGCATCGCGCCCCAAAACTTACCCTAGAGCCCCGGCATCGCGATCGCGAGCAAGGGACGCGAAACCCTAAGCACGAGCTCCGCAAGGAAGAAGAATCCATTAATCTGGGATGAAATTTTCCCGCCACTAGTACCTCGAGATAAGAATATTCTCCAAGAGATAGGGCAAGACTTCCAGTGCGCATTGGATGGCGGCCGCTCGAGCGCCATGTCCCCCGGCGACGGGCTTCAGTTCTAGATTGGAGCTGGAGACTTCACATGGATCGGCAGCGCGATCGTCCTCCGCATCAGCGCTTCCGGGGCGAGTAAGTAGTGATTTCTCTGTCTGGTGAAAAACTATTTCGCGATCGATCAATGTGTGTGTGTGATCTCTTGCTAGTGAATGATATTTAGTGATCTTTGCAGCTGAGGGCCACGGCAGTGTCAGCGGGGGCTGTTTCGTCCGACTCCAAGCAGGGAAAATCGCGAAGCCCTGTTGTTGTGATCGATAACTATGACAGCTTCACATACAACATCTGCCAGGTTCCATTTTTTTGTTCTCTTTTTTCTCCCTTGTTCATTCGATCTATGCTCTGCAGTATTTGGGAGACCTTGGATGCGAGTTCGTCGTGTATCGGAATGACGAGATTTCCGTTCAAGCTTTGAAAAGGTACCTCTTCACGTCTATCAATCACTCAATACAATCGCCTTCATCTTTTCTTTCTTTCGCAGTAAGCGGCCTCGTGGGATTTTAATTTCTCCGGGACCAGGTATGTTCTCCGTGTAGATCTTATTCTTCCAAGCAAAGTCCTTCCAGGTACTCCACAGGATTCTGGTATATCTTTGCAGACAGTGAAAGAACTCGGGCCCTCTATTCCTTTGTTTGGCGTCTGCATGGGACTCCAGTGCATTGGCGAGGCGTTTGGAGGTGCGTACTACTTCGTTTTCCCGGTTCTGGTCTGTACCTTGATTGGCAGGAAAGATTGTTCGAGCACCAAATGGCGTGATGCACGGGAAAGTTTCTTCGGTATACTATGACGAGAAAGGTGAACCGGGAATATTTTCAGGCTTGCCCAAGTATGCTTTCATATCTGTTACCAAGCTCTTTTCAAACACTTGTTTTTAGTCCATTTACAGCGTGCCGGTATCACAGTTTGGTCATCGAAAGAGAAACCTTTCCTGGCGACGAGCTTGAGATCACGGCGTGGACGGACGATGGTCTCATCATGGGCGTGCGGCATCGTAAGTATAAGCACATCCAGGTAGGAAGTTCTTGCTGTGCATCAAGTTGTGTTCTTCAATCCCTCCTTACTTCGACTCGATCAGGCTGTCCAGTTCCATCCCGAGAGCATCATCACGCAAAATGGGAAGCAGATTCTGGAAAACTACACCCGGTTGATGAACCTCCAGGAATCTCGAGTAGAGGATGAAGAACCTTTTCTGGCGGGAAGAAGAGGAGGAACTGGAGCATAGAGACACAGTTTTCTCTGTAGAAAAAGTGGTCTGCGGTGTTGCTACCGAAAGAGGTTCACGTGTTAAACTCCTTCGTTTCTATAGCGCTTGAAAGCTCTTTTTTTGTTCGCCTCCTCAGAGAGATTTTTGCTTGACTATACTGAAAGACCAAGGTCTAATTTTCCCAGAACAAAATACATTGCCTCCATGGAGGATTGAACTCCAGGCCTTCAGTTTACAAGACTGACGCTCTACCACTGAGCTATAGAGGCATTACAGCTTGATGCCACTAATGCATTTAATGAAGTTGTTCAGTTAACCACTCAGGATAATGCCAACTTCATCATGCTGCAGTATGAGGAAGTTTTTGCCTTACAGAATACCATTACAGCCCTTGAGGTGAGGGCATATAGGGATGTTGAAGTTCTTTCACAAGTGTAGTGGCTGAAACATAAACTTCTTGGTTGCTTTGGTATGGAGAGTACACGTGACAAATAAATGCTATATACTATTGCTAGACACTCTAAGTTATATTAAGCTAGCAGTGAAATATTTCTTCAACACGTGCTTTTTCAGCCAAGCCATGCTTCATTAGCAGGATTGGGAGAGTGTTCTCCTTAAGCTTGGCCTTTTAGAAGCGCGTGTTTTGTGACAATACAATCCAACAACTCTTTGCTAAAGTAAGTATCAATGTGCCTTCTTCAATTGTTGAGTCCACAATAGCATGGTTCATTGACAAGAGGTATGTGTATCTATTTCTTAGCACTTAGTACCATTTTATTATTTTGTGCAAAGACCTACGTAGAAATTAGGCAGCTACACAACAATTAAAAGAATTATTGGCCACTACTGAAACACTATATTGTAAGTTCTCTCGTTTTTGCATCGAGAAGGCTATGCTTTGGCCATACAATCTTGCTTATACATGTTTGAGGCTGTCTCACATTCTGGTAAGCAATGGATTGCCTATGAATTAAAGTTCCCTCACTTGTCCTTTCAGATTGCACCAAACAATGAATTCAGTTGTTTCTAATTCACCTTCAATACTAATCTCCGCACACTGAATTACAAAGTGGTCTATGCATTTGAGATTGGAGGAGCTTTGGTGTGGGAGGAATCCATAATAAATGCAGGTGGGCCACATGCAAAAGCCATTAAGGAGGCTATTTGCCAAATTCCAGGATTAGGAAGTTTAATTTTCACTTGGCTCACTAAAGTAACTTTGTGTTACAAATGCGTGGACTCTTTATGCTTAGGGAAGGAGCCACATATTGGCATCCCAAAATGCCAATGCATTCTAGGACGTTAGGACAAGAAGAGCAGGATGTGGTAAGTTAAGTTTAAAGCACAAATTTTATATGCTCCTCATTTCTATATGCACAAGCTATCTTTGTGGGATGGTTGCTATTCCAAGCGTTCGAATGTCATGCACAGGTATCTCGCAGGTGTACAATTGCAATATTGGCAATTGCAGCCCGAGAGGTTCCAAATGAGAATGATCAATGACTTGCCCGATGAGGACTATATGAGATGGACCTCAAAGCATACGCGCCGTATATTTGGAATGCACTCAACCAATTGCGAGGTGCATCAACCCTAAAGGAGGAGGGCAATCGACACAAGTCTGTGGATTCCATCTTAGAGAACCTTGCATTTACTAACTACAACGCAGTGCTTGAGTCTAGACTCACCGAACTTGGTGAAGGTTATGAGCAGGCTGTGGAGGCATGTGTGGCTGTGATGGTCTGGCGTTACCTATTCATTGAGCCAAACGTAGTGGGATATTTACTCCAAGATGGCTTCCAACACTCAATGTGCATGGAAGCTCGTCAGAGGCCTTACAAGGGTCCAGCATTGTTAGGTGGGCTTTCACTCATTGGGAGAGATGCTTTGTTACAGGTCTTTCGGGTAAGGACAATCATTCCTCCCATGGAGTTCACCAACTGCCTAATCTTTGATTAGGACTTTAGAGAGAACTTCCACAACTGGATTGTGGACATTATTTGAGGTAACTATTTACTGTCACAAACAACTAAAACTCTTGTATGTTTGAACATTTTATAAATATGAGCCCGAAAGAGTTATCCAAGTTCCATCACTTTGTAGTTGATTCTTTAGAGTTCTGACCGAGAGAGCCTAATTGGATCCACATGTAAGCTCCTGAGTTTGGACTTCCTGGGAGGTCACCCAACCCAGTACTATTCAAACCCAAGGACGCTTAACTCCAAATATCCCAAGACCCTTAACCGATTGGAAAAGGGGGTGCACTTTTGTTCATGGGCCCTTTCCCTCTATATTTGAACCCCAATGGATCGTTTCTCGAGTCGTTCCCTTTAGTTGCTTACAATCCACCATGCTTCCCTGCAAGTTCACGCCCTCGTGAACGGAAGCTGAGAGCCGCAACTCTCCCAAGAGCCCCGCTCTCTTGACACCCTACCCCTCGGGTTGAGCCCAGCAGAAGCAAACTGGACTAGCCAGATGTCAATCAACATGTGGTGTGATTCCCCTAGCCAACCAACAAAGTCGGACCCAAGACCCCTCTGATACCAAATGTAAGCTCCTGAGTTTGGACTTCCTGGGAGGTCACCCAACCCACTACTATTCAAACCCAAGGACGCTTAACTCCAAATATCCCAAGACCCTTAACCGATTGGAAAAGGGGGTGCACTCTTGTTCATGGGCCCTTTCCCTCTATATTTGAACCCCAATGGATCGTTTCTCAAATTGTTCCCTTTGGTTGCTTACACCACATTGAGAGATAGGGTACATCATCTACTCGATTTCCCAGGTTCTCCACATGCACACGAGAGGTTTTCTTCCCTTTAACATACATGTCAATGGAGTGGACCAAACACAAGATCCACCGGGCACTCCAAAATCCAGAGAGTTTGTATGGATTAGGTTGATGTTGTGGAAGTACCATAATCTAAACACTTTCACAATAAAAATAGATAATTATCTTAAAATATGTTTCACACTTTGAAAGAAACTCTTTCTAATTCATTGGTGAAGTTAAAGGTAAGAATATTCAAAATATTCCACAAATGCCCATTATAAGCACTTGCGGCCCTTGGTACCCTTTTGGCTTATGCTTACCTCACCAAGGGTAATCACTATAGCTTCCAAAGTAGCTCCTTGTTTAGGATCTGGGTCAAAATTATTGAGTTTGGGTGCTACATAATGCACATCCTCGCTTGAGGAACTCTCAACCTGTTTCATGGTAGAACCAAAATCACCCTCTGGGTCTATGAACTTGTCCTCGCTTGCATCTCGAGCAGTAACATATTCCTTACTGTCACTTTCTTTAGCAGGACTTTTCCCCTCGGTGATTGGCACAACATTAGAAGTAGTCTTGGGCTGCCTTGTCGAAGGGATTATCAAGTCTTGAGAGGAGGAGGCATCATATAAAATCCTTGGTCCTGTCCCCTGTTGGATCCATTGTTGTGCCTCAAAGAAGTTATAGAATCCTCTCCAATTTGTTATGCCAGGAGGAAACCTAAAAACCTCAAACATTACAAAAGGGTTAGAGCATATAGGAAACTGTCACAAATCTACTTTTACCAAAGTGAGCATGAGCTTTCAATCCCTGAAAAATCCAGTTCTTCGGCCGCAGCACGTAGCATACATTGAATAGTTTTGCCCCATGCTTGGAAACCCTTTTTACAAATTTCAAAATTTGAAACAATTATGATTGGAAAATATTGTAAATGTCCATTGTTATTGTTTTTCTCACCTGAATGTTACTACATGCAATTGCAACTTCCATATTCTCAAATCTCCTTCAGCATGCTCCTCTTGAGAGAACTCCAAGTCCAATTTGAAACAATTATAATTGGAAAATGTTGAAAGTGTTTTTTGTTATCCTAAATGTTACTACATGCAATTGCAACTTCCACATTCTCAAATCTCCTTCAGCATGCTCCTGTTGAGAGAACTCCAGATCCAAACATTAACAGTATGCACTTTTGTGTAGTATACAATTGAAGTATGAGCCCCACCAATTCATCGAATTGGTTAAATTTAAACATACTTTTGAGTCATATGCAAATCTTCTAAGCATCATGGTACAAAACTAAAGTGTTAAGAGAGCTACACTAGAAATCAATGGCAACGAAAGATAAACTCAATGGGATGCATTAAAGACATAGCTCTAGACAATATATATCCATGGCTTTCCAATCTTTCAAATCTTTCCTTCTTTCAAATCAACTTGGAAAGATTGAAAACTCCATCTTCCAGATCCTTAGCCTAGATGGAGTTCACTTACGCTTGCTGTGAACACTATGTTAAAAGAGGTGTGCCAAAAAAGGATAATTTAGTTCTTTTGCCATGAGTGCCAAAAGCAAGATGTGAGAACATAATGCTCTAGATAGGGTAGTATGGTATGCAATTTAGTCAATTGTCCATTTGGTTTGCAACATTAACAATTTGCTAGAATGCATGGGCTCTATGGGCCATGAATGGCTTCATTCCATACATAGCATTGGTCATTGCTGTGGGCATTATGCCCCATCCGGGGCATAAGGATTGGATATTCGTAAAGTATTCTATGCTTGTGTTTTTTTCACACTCATTTTTTCACAATTTTTGTTTGTATTGTGTGCAATT
>NW_003314264.1:588478-600924 GCF_000143415.4 Selaginella moellendorffii
CTGAGCGCCCTTGATCGCTCTCCGGATCATCGATCCCAGCGCGCGGCGGCGAGGATTTCAACTAACGAAATGGACGAGGAATTGGCTAAGGTGCAGGCTCAAATCGGGCTTCTTCAGCCGCAGATCCAAGCGGCTGGGGAATCTTTTCTCTCTGCCTGTGAGAGTGGCAATCAATCTCTGGTGGAATATTGGCAGAAGGAAGAAGAACAGCTGTGGAAGGAAGAAGAACAGCTGCGGAAGGAAGAAGAACAGCTGCGGAACAAGGAACTCCTCCTCCTCAAATCTAATGGTAAGTCATTCTTTGTGTATTGCTTTCCCCCTCGAGTTTGGACGTTTTACTGTGTGTGTGGTTCCATGTGGCTATGGCTGCTTTCGGCCATGGTTAAGGATTTTGCCAGAGGTAGCTTCAATTCGCTTTTATTTTGGGTTGCTGGAAGTGTGGCTATGGTGGCTTTTGGCTATGCTGCCGGTGGATGCATGCTCCCTTATGGATCCTTGGTCGTCCTTGTATGGCTATGGCTGTTGAGACCCTGGTTTTTTCTTCTAGATCTAATGCTAACTTTGTTTTGTTCTGAATGTTGCAGTGCGCGGATCTGGTAAGCAATTGCGAAAGCCCTTCGTTTCCTTGCACATGCATCCCCATTTTCTGTCCAGTTCTTGGTATTCCATTTGTCCAGTTCTGGATGCTACTTTAATGCTGTCTGTCTAGTAATAGTTGGGTGTCTTCTCTTTGGGATGACTGGTATGTTTTTCGGCCTGACACTAGAGTTTGCTCAGTTCTGCTCACAAGTCTGTGCGTTCCTCCAAAGCCCCCTTGTTTGCTTTTCATGTCTGTCTTGTGTTTTACTTGGTCATTCCCCGATGCCTTTTCTTTCAAATTTCGTCGCTGCCAATCTGGTAGCCCTCTCTGTCGAGTCCCATTAACCTCTCAGATCTGTGTTGCGAAATCCCTGACCATAACCACACATGGAAGAGATGACTAAGGATCTCTTTCTCCTCTCCCGCAGCAGCCTCTCTTTCACCCGGAGCAGCAGCAACTCTTTATCCCGGAGCGGCTCCACTGTCCTGCTTTGCTTTCCCTGTCTGGTCACGGTTAAGGATTTTTGCTTCCTGAATCTGTTTCTTTCTTTCTGTGTGGATATCTCGTAATCTCCACCCCTGTTTGCCCTTTGGCTGTGTTTAATTCTGTGGCCATTCCTCCATAGACTTTATTGTGCCTCTCACAGCACCAGCGCCAGCAGCGGGACTTCCTCCAGCCGATTCTTACGTGCCTGGTAAGAATGATGTCTAGGGGACTGAATGCCATAGTTTTTTGTTTCAGACATGATCGCCTGGGCCAAAAAGCTGGACGAGAACCTGACCGCAGATTTTGCTGACGGCGGCATTGACTGGACAAGCCATGCGACTTTTCGGGAGCTCCATATTCCCGCTTTCTCTGGAACTGATGGCAATCAAACATACATGTACATGGGTCGCTCACTCTTCAAGGAGATAGAAAGTTTTGTATCGGCCTTGAGACACGGCACTTCGGATAATGACAACAAACCTCCAGGTATAATTATTGGAACTCCGGGGTGGTCTGGGAAGACCACTGTTCTTGCTACTGTGGCTGGATATCTTCGGCACCTTTGGAAGAACACCTCCAAGAAGGTCGTCTTTATCAATGGCGAAGATTTGGTCGACAATCCCTTGAGGACAATGTGGCTGGCTCTTTTGCTGAGCTACATAGACGACCTTCCAGCCGAGCTTTTGTGCCGGGGGTGGACCTTGGAAGCATTAGAATCTTGGATCCTGTCGAGATGGTCAGAGCAGCTTTACTTTCTTGTGGACGAGGCCAACGCGTTTGACACCACGCTCAACAGAAAACTGGGGGCTCCCAGCGCGGAAAGAAGAGACGAGGCTTACCATTCTATGAAGACGATGCAATTGCTGCACGTCGTTGTCTACTGTTCGTCCGTCGGACCTCTGTGGAGGAGCAGAGTAGTGAGCGACAAAAGCCCTCCGTACATGTTAGTCACAGGTGGTTACAGCGTAAGTAGCGACTACTTTCCAACACTGGTGTGGGGCTAACTTGTGTGCTTTTCCTTTTATCCAACAGGCTGAGGAACTGCAGGCATATTGCGAACACGAGGTTCGTCGTGCCGGGCGGCTCCAAGTGGTAGTGTTTACTGTTTCTTCCTTTAAAGCCTACTAATGGTTTGGAGTAGGAGGATCCAATTGTGGCGTATTGCAGGCTTCGCACAAGGCAAGAACACCGGAAGTTGAATGCAAATGCTAAGCGCATTAAGGTAAATGAAATGTGTGATTTTACGGCTTACCGACGCGATGAAGCAGGTTGATGGATCTGAGGAGGAGCTGAATTTGTCCGACATGGAGCTCTGCTCGGAATTCAAAAGTGAGACTGGCTGGGTTCCCGGGCTTGTCGCTCATTACGGGACCTGGAAACTACGGACCACGTACCACATGTACGAAGCTGGGCTGCGAGAGTATATCCAAGAGGCGGTCAAGGACCGAGATCGCTGGGATTCCTTCATAGCTGTGCTCGGCGGAGTGGAAACGATTAGAAGGGTGTTGCGAGACGCGCTAGACACTCGATGCTTCTACGTGGATCCAGAGACACAAACAGGAAAATGTCTATCAGATTCTCTGCGTGCGCGCACTATGGTGCTCATCACCGAGACTCTGCGGTACGCGTCCGACTTTGAGGCTAGGATGGGCATCGGCCAATGGACAGGGCTGATCCGGCACGACGACAACAGTGCTCGGGTTGGGTGGAACGCAGAAATGGCAACTCTCATTTTCATCAAACACTATGGTATCGTTATTGACACGGAAGGTCTGCAGCTTAACTTCAAACCTGAAGTGGTTGTCAGATTCGAAGGTGATTTCTCTCCCCAATTTCTGATCGCGGACAATGTTTCTCGTTTCTTCCCACCTGTGAAGTTCAACCACACGGGAGTTGATTGCCTTGGAGAAAACGAGAAGCACGTTTTGTGGGTGCAAATAGCGACTGGGGTGGATGTGGTATTGAAGCATGGAAATACGCTCTCGCGATTTTTGGAGATGACAAAAGGTGACGCGCGAGAGAAGGTTCTTGTCTGGATCTTGGCAGTGGACAGTGCTGATAAGATATGGATACGCAATGGCGTGGGTTACAAGGAGGTGTTCATTTGTTTTGGCCGTTTGAGTGAAATGCTGAAAGTCATCGACGTTGCATGCTGCAGGCTGCATCTCGAGAGTAGCAAGAACGTCAAGGTGGCAAGCAACCCTGAAGAAGCTAAAGCTGAGGCGGAGGAGTTGAGAAAGCTTGGTCGGTGCGGTTCCTTGAGCACGGGAAGTGGAAATCCCTGTCGGCGTTTTCGTGGTGACGAGCCATATTGCCATCACCACGATAAGCGTCCTTGAATAGTCTTCAGTGTTTCAGCCTTGGATGTTTACATTTAACCATCACATTTTGGAAATTTTGGGAATTGTTGGTTTTTCTAGCCAAGCTTGTGCTTCTCGACGATTGCAGCGATAAGCCGATGCTGCAGATAAACGAAGCGGGTGCTTCTAAAGTGCGGGCTTCTAAAGTGTGGACTTGTGGACACGGATTTGTGGTCAGAGGAGGACAAGGATGATGATGAGGATGGAGTTCTGCAGAGGTACGAATTTTAGAGACGCTAGCATTGACAAACCTGTAATGGACTATCACCTCAAAATATTTTGTGATCTAAAGTTCAGTAAAGGCTTGAAAATCTTATCAAACCACTTCATTGCAATCCATTATTGTTGACGCTCCAACAATCTACATGCAAATGTTAGTTCAATTTTGAATGGCACAATTTTCAATTATCTTACTCTACTGTAGAAAAGTTGTCAAGCAACTCCATAAGAGTAAGTGAAGTGGAGCTCCTTCCCTCTAGAAAGGGGGGTGGAGGCACACCATGGTCTTCAAGGCCTCTGCCATCACTATCATACACTACCATTGGCTTATCTACACTCAAAAATTAGAAAATGAAGAAAATATTTATTTATGTTCATGCTTTTTACCAGCTATATGGCTTGGAGCCACTATCTCTAGTGACAAGGATGTCTCCGAAGATCCTTGATGCGGTTCATCCCCACCATCACCTTATTCTTTGACTCCGGTGATGTCCATGTTATCTTGTATGGGAAGAGTATCTTCCGATACTGGAAGAATGTCCTCTTCATCCATAGAGTCTTCTTCATCATTATTCTCATCTTGGTTTGGTTTTTACGTGGCTGGCCTTGGGAGAAATGGCTCTATCACCAAAGGATCATCATTTGCAGTCAAGGTATTTATAGTAGCTACAACTGCAAAGACCACAACATATATTTGTGAGCAGGGAACTTAAAAAAAAAATGACTTATGTTCACGAACATCCTTCTCCTCGAATGCTTGGGCCTGCTTTTGATAACTTAGCCAATGTTTGTCAATATGATGCTCCATAATATTATATAGGTATATTACTATTACCCAGTTACTATTGGCCTTTGTTTGTTATAGCTCCCCATGATGTTTGAGGAGGCCAGTAGAAATGTCGGATAGAGTTGAGGCTAAATTTTGCAAATTGAGCATGGGCCTCACCACCATTAGACTGCCTTGCACGCTGGACAAATGCTTCTGGGTTGGTCATGGATGAAGGTTGGATTCTTGAGGCTTGGAGTTATAGTAGAATCGTATGTTGGGCCATGTTGGGCTAGAAAGGAATACTGGAGTATAAGCCACCCCATATGAGACACTTTGGGAGGTCCATTGCCAGCTCGTCAAGTTCCGTCACCTTCACAGATGGCTCTCTTTTCTGCTCATACAAGTGTGCATGCCAAGTTTTCGGGATTGCAATCCACTTGGTGATAAGAACTGTGGTGAATGGCCGGGGGACCAAGGGTGTCATAGATGACATCCCACCAATGACTTTGGATTGACTGCTACGACGTCTATGATGACAAAATAAGGACTACTAATTATTATCAGCATAAGTGTGCACTACAACCATAAGCGGTGAGAGAGTCTAACACAATAAAACTGATAAAACTGATAAAACTGATAAAACTATCTAGATTGGACAACACTGTGGGCATGAGGCGTTCGGACTTGCTCATTTCAGATGCTCGGGCTGCTACTTTCCAAGGAAGGTGAGGAGAAGGAAACATGCTGGAGGTTTCGCATATGTTGCATTGTATGCAATGTTAGGCGGCACTTTACTTACTAAAATGCAGTCAGGAGCTGTGGATGGGATGCTATTGGAGTTGATGTCCTTGTTGCAGAACTTGGAAAATCAAGTGGTTGGTGTGTGTCTTGTGGGATTGTTGGCTGTACCGATTGCGGAACATTGAGTGCTTAGTTGCGTGCTCACAAGGTGTTTCCTACATAGTGTCTACTACTGTTGAGGCGTGTGGTGGTCTTACTTCGAGCCTAGAAACCATAAGGGATTGGTTATGCAAACCTGATCAAGGAGAAACTACCCACTATCACAGCTGTGGTGCTTTTGCTTGGGCGGTGGTCCTGCAATTGGGGGAGTGTGCACTAGAAGCCTTGCCTCCAGTTAGATGATGTGAATCAATTGGAAGAACGAATGAACCACTGACAAAATTATGTCATAAAATGAAATTGCCCCGTATCCAAGGCACAATTAATATAGGTGGGACTTGGTGCAAACCCAAATCTCGAACGTGGAAACCCTAAAATTGAAGAAATCAAGAATTGAATTTAAATTTGAAATGTACACTAAAGAACACTTAATTTTCTCTGAGTATGGCCAACTATAATTTTTCCAAAACTCCTTGCTTCATTGGTATTGCTGTAGGCAAGGCACTCTCGATGTAAAGTGGTAGATCTACACCTATAACATCAGCCATTGCACACTCCATTGTTAGATCCAAATGAAGTAGATATTGTTTATCCAAGTTGAGTCCCTCCCGATGCATAAAATGCCTAGTTTTGAACAGTGCCATGAGCCAAAAACAACAAAATAGATTTAAAGAAATTGTTCTATTTTTGTTCTAAAGATTACCTCTGACAAAGTTGCACCTTCGACATTGGAGAGAAATGGTCCAGGAAGGTTTTCAATATCTTTTCCACCAACAGCCGGCATAATCCTACAAAAATACAATTAATAAAGAATTCTGTAACATTACCAAAATTCTTACCCAAACTCTCGTTCCATCGGTTGAAATAAGTTTGCAGGAATATGAGATGGTCTAAAGTAATCACCACATTGATACAGACGGACCTCATGGGCGTTCCAAGTTGCAACCCAATGTGAAACTTCTTGAGGTACGGAGCAAAGCCACAACATAGACTCTGGTCGTGTTATGGATTAGATACATCAAGAATTCCTATATCTTCCATGGACTCAAAAAGGTGCTTATAAAACCACAGCACGCGCTCAAAGAGCTCTCTCCACAAATGCTTTATGTGCTGTAAAACAAATTTGATTTAGTCCTTATTTGGAAAAACTCTAATGCTGTGAGTACCTGGTTACATGTTGATGTCCCACATATAAAGCTCCTAGCTGTAGGACCCCAACAGCGGACCATGTCCCTCTTAACCTCATTGTGTTCTGGAGCATTGTCGCTTCGGATGTGCTTGGGCCTTGCAAATCGACGAACAGCCTGTGCATATGTGTTGAATATTGCATGGGATTTTTTGGAGGTAGCTAGCTCGCAAGCTACAATATATGAGTTGCCTAGCAAATAATGGCATATACATAGAAACCATAGCTTACAAGCTTGCAATATGCTACAATAAGCATGTTACCACATGTGCTAACAAAAAAGCAGAAATGAAAAAATACTCACAATCCATATGGCAAAGTGCATATGCCTCCTCGTTCCTATAAATCCGTTGTCAAATCCTTGTCATGTGCCTCTGTTCCAGCCTTATGGGATCGTGAGTGGCTAAAGCCTCACAAATTTGGCATCGGCTAAACTGGTATCCTCCAGTTCAACAGCTAGATTGGGAATTGATAATCCCCCAGTTTGTGCCACCTTAATTCATGGCATTGTTAGTTCGAACGTGATGAAGTATCTCTTCGAGTGGTACTTTGTAATATACACCTCTCCAATTTAAATCAACAAGCCACATGTATTTGTATAGTGTTGGCTTAGAAATTCTAAGATAGCATGCGAGGTAAGTAGTAGTCTTAGTCTTGAGGATCTTCAGGTGCATCCAAGTACCAAATGCAGCTGGACTACCGAATCCCCTTAATTGCAAAAAATTATAGAAAGCCTAGAAACATGCAAATCATGAATTTAGGAAGCTAGAAACTAAGCAAACCTTTGGGAGAGCATCATTGTCACTATCCATATTGGAACCGCAGTCCGGATTACTAAAATTGGATGGAAGGCTATCCATATTATCTTCCTCCACGTCTTCTAGTAACCTGGAAGAAAAATTTTCAGTGACAAAAATTTGAAGTAAACTAGAGAGGGAACTATACTCATGGTAAAAACTTGAAAGTCCATAGAGAGCAATCGAGTAGTAAATCAAAGCCACTTCCAACACTGCCCACAAAAACATTTGAAACCAATCACTAGCAAACCAAGTTACCTTCCACATGTGCTACCAAGAAACATGCCAAATAACAAAGCACTAAAGCAGGGCGCTAAAACAAGGAAGCATCTCTTAAACCCTATGACCTAATGAATCCCTATGTCATGGGGTCAAACTTGATGATATGTGGCATCTATATATAAAACATTGTTCATATTATGGGGACATCATCAACCCATCGGGCCAGCATCCATGGGGTATCCATGAGGGATCCAAATGACATTTAATGCCAAACCAATAGAAAAACTACCACATGGACAATGTATTGTGAGTGAAATCTACCACAGTAACACTCACCCTTTTACAAATTGCATGCCATAGCTTGTTTAAGTAGCTTCTATGTATAGGTATGCTCATCCCTCTAGATGTTGTGAATAAAGGGTATTCCTGCCACCAAAGTAGAGAATGTGGCAGCCACCAATGCCATCCTATCTTACCACTCTTAGAGTCAAGCCAAGTGGCTTCAGTCACATTATTTCAATTTAAGTTTTTTATTTTTTTTGCTATTTTGTAAGAGCTGCTCTCTTTCTTTAGAGTGTTAGATGGAGACTCTTCACATGGTATTAGAGGCATAGTGCTTTAGACATTAGTGTCATCTCTATCCTCTTGGAGAAATGGAGCAATGAATTTTCTTGTTGCAGAATTCTGGTTTGTGAGGTGGGGATTTTGGCTTGTGGTGTTTGATAAAAGTTGATAAAGGTTTGTGGGTTTATTTTTTATTGCTTGGCTTGTTGCCACACATTGCCATTTACAGTTGCATTGTGTGGCAAAATCATCTATACTAACAACAAAATCAGTTTTCATTTTCTATAGCAACAATTATACAATGCATATATGTGGTGAGTGTAAGCAATTTTGAGTTTGAGTGTAAGCAATCTTGAGTTTGAGCTTTTATTACTACAAGTGGTTTTTAGGATTGCATATTTGAGACTTTTCCTTTTTGTTTCATACTTTTTAATTTTTTTTTCCTTCCCTTTATTTTTATTTTATTTCTTTTTACATTTACTTCCATCACTTTGGTGTTCCCATCAATTTTTTTGTTCAATATTTCTATTTTGCTCCTTTATTTCTCAATCCCTCCAACAATCTTTATATTATAGCGATTGACTAGCTCAAGAAAGAGTATTCTAATGGAGAAGGGAGAAAAAGACAAGCTCGAGGATTCAAGCTTAGGAAAGTAAACTTGAGAGGTTCAAGGTTAGGACTGTATTCCTAACCTTGACGTGAGCAGTAGCGACTATAAAAGTAGGACTTAGAATGTTTTTAGACTTATCCCTAATACAAAATACATTGCAATACATCATCATTCTGCCTATCTCTTTGGCTTTTCACAGCAATGTCTTACTTACCCACCGCCTTTAAGGGATCAAAGGCGTGGGACTAACACCTTCAAGCACATGTTCACAGTCTCTACTTGGCTTGGCTCAAGCAGGTAAGTGCATTCATTTTGTAGTGTAGTTTTAGATTTAGGGACTAGATTAGATTTGAATCTCCTAGGAAGATCTCGTGTGGACGTTTTCCTCCCAGTCCAGAGAGTCCAGGAGTTTTCACTGGCGACCACGGTGGGATAGAGCAGATCAAGACGATCATTTTCCCCAAAACTTCAAGGAAAACGGACCAAAGACGCTCAAGAAAATGGCATAGGAAGAAAAAGCCCCAAAAATCAAGAAAAACAAGACCGTAAAACAAAAACGGTGGAAGAGCATGAAGGAATGAAGAAAAAAATGGAGCGTAAGACCAAAAGATGAAGAACACTTGAAGATTGAAGCCACCCAAGTCGTGGAAAACTTGGAGCGTACGCGTAACTGTTTTTGGCGAGAGGTTGAAGAAAGCGAATATTCCAAGAATCTGCGAGAAGGAAACGACCAAGGGAAAATTCTAGCGGCTGGAGATGGAGGAAGAATGAAAAAGCACTACTGCCCATTTGGAGACACAAGCTGTACAAGATACGAAGACTGCCTTTTGTGTGGTTTCAGAAATTGTGCAAAACCGTACAAGCAATGCTATCCAAAATGACGATGTGACACTTGCAAGCAAGCAAAAGCTAGACTTCGAATCAAGGATGAAAATGCCATAGCGGAGGAGAGAAGAAAACGAGAAGAAATAGCCCAAGAAAATGACACTAAAAAGAGAGACGATAGTTTAGAACAAGCAGCGAAACAAAGCTTTAGTTGCTTACAAAAACTTCAAGAAACGATTCTGCGACTCTTCTACAAATTGTCTAGCAGATAGGAAGGATGCAAAAATGAGGAAATGTTGAAAGAAAAATATGTTTACTTCGATTTCTTTGCAACTCGAAGAATCCTGACTTGGGTGTATCGCGGACACCTCTTTCAACAAACAATTGTCGAATTCCTAGGCATACACAAACATGAAACTTTTCAACCATTAACGCTTGCTTTCAACACTGATTTGACGAGAGTCATAGTAGCAACAGAGTGTGGAACCTTTGAACCACAAGTTCGTTGGTTTGTGGACACTCTTAGATTTAGAGATTTCGAAGAGAACGCGGAATTACTTTACCGACTTCTTCAAAGTCCTCTTCGTGTAACGCTACCAACAAGCACTCTTATCGAACTATATACTATAGCATATTGGCACCGTTTAGGATGGACGAGAATAGCTGGGGAATTAAGAAATCAAGGACAAGGCCATCAACAAAATCGAATTCGGAATTCGAGATTAAGAAACCGACGGGACCGTGAACTTGAGACAAGTTCAAGCGAACGACTTGGAAACTCGAGGATAACAAGTCGAAGGAGGAGAAATTTAAGACAGGATCACAATAGGCCAAGATTAAATACAGTACCGAACTTCAACTTTGACACTGAGGTCCAACGCCGAAACCCCAGCCTAGAGCAACATATCACTCGCAACCAACAAGGAAGAGTGCGTCCAAGCAGTCTCAACATTTTGAGGAGTATTTTAGGAGATCCTGCATCAAGGATTCAAACTTATAATGCAAGAGTGTTAATTGAGACTATCCCTTGGGAAGTTCGTGAAGCGATTGACTCTGATCGTGAAAGAGAACGTGCTATACGACTGAGGGAAGTAGAACACCACCGGCAAGAACAGCATCAGGGAAATGCACCATCACGAAATTGATCATAGAGAAAATTGCGCTGGATAAACCCGCGCACACATAGGCTTAAAGCAGCAAGAATCTGTTGGAAACTATATTGTGACGTGTGAACGTCATTAGAGACTAGAAACATACGAGAATTAGGACATTAAAATACAACTACTGCTGTATTCAGCATTTTCAAATACTACCAACGACTGGGAAACACAAACACTCATAGTGAGAGCTCGCATTCCAGTACGACCAAGATATTGTAAGAGACCAAAACAATTGTTCAAGAATTTAGATAAGATTGCACTCCTAAAGAGAGTTGCAATCGTTTGCATACCTGCTCGATCCCAAACTTGGAGAGCAGCACCAAATATCACTAGCAAACAGCTATATCGATCAATTTATGACACAACCAACCTCCTTCCACAAACAAAATCGTACTTACATACACCACCAGATTTTTCAAATACAAGACCTTTTCTGAGCTAGATACAGGAAAGTGACCTCGAAAAGAAACTCGGGAAGAATCGAGAAAGAAAAACTCGATTGAAGACTCAAGACACAAGAGCTTGACTTCGTATTTATACAACAAAATCACACTTGCAGAAGACTCAAGACACAAGAGCTTGACTTCGTATTTATACAACAAAACCAAACTTGCAACAGACTCAAGACGTAAGAGCTTGACTTTGCAATCTATGAAGAACAACATTTGACTCAAGACAATTTAGGCAACACATAAATTCAGGAAACTTACCTCAACATTCACGTTGAGAAGACTCAGCAAATTGAATGACAAACGCAAACCAGACCCAATCAAGATCCGGGAAAGAGATCTTCGACAAAAGAATCGAGAAGTGAAAAAGGAAGGGATAGAAAAAGAGAAATTAGAACAACAACAGCAACAAATTTTAGAAACGATATTAGAGAAGTACGACAAGGAGGATAAAGAGATTCAAGTTGCCGAGTCGAGCAACCCAGTTAAAGATAACAAAGAACTAAATATCGAAGACGCCCTAGAGTTTGAGGCATTTGAAGAAGCAGAATACATAGCACCAAAGTTTTACTTAAATCCAGACTCACCAGAACAACAATTTCACCAACAAAGTCTACAACTTCAAATGGCAATCATCAACCTAGCGACAGCCATAGGGAACATGATTTCCTATCCCATTTTTACTGGTGGAAAAACCGAAGATGCAAACCAGCATCTTAAACAATTTGATCAAATTGTAAAGATGAACAAACAGGAAGTGCATCGAGAAATACTTTTCCCATACACACTTAAAGGAAAAGCACTCGATTGGCATAATACACTCGATGATGCTTTGACCCATGATGAAAAGGTCACACAATTCAAGGAGCAATTCCAGACCGGTGGAACTCCAGAAGAACACTATGAGATCATCAAAAACTTCAAGCAAAAATCACGTGAAGGAATTCAAGATTACACTCGACGATTTAAGTTTCATGCAAAGCACTGCAAGGATTTGATAACAGATAAAGGAAAGAGCTTATCCTATATCCAAGGACTCAAAGAAATCTATAGAAACATGGTAGCAATTGCTGCTGCAACAGAGAATCCAGATGATGAAAGTGTTGATACACTCTCCAAAGAAATCCTCACATTGGAAAAGAGATTCAAGCAATTCACAAAAGCTATACCTTCACAAACCGATGACGGTTCAGATGATGAAGAAGAGGAAGAAATACGCATTAAGACAAAGAAGAAAACACCAAAAGACCAAGACTTGAAGGATATAATCAGGAAAATCTCACAAACCGAACTCAAAGCAGGAGTGTGGTGTACAAAGT
>NW_003314264.1:601202-722222 GCF_000143415.4 Selaginella moellendorffii
AATAGCAACTACAATAGAATACCCCCTCAAGATCAAAGACCAAACAACTATCCTGGAAATTATGGAAGAAACTACAATACATATCAGCAACGTGATGACAACTACCAATGTCCTCCCCCACGAAATTACAATTATGATCAAGAACCATATCGCAACTATAATCAAAGACCACCTCAAGCTCAAGGTTACAATTACAACCAGCGACCTGCACCACAACAAGATAATCGACCTCGGCAACCTTACCAAAATGCAAATCGTGAAAATAACCAAGTCGTAAACAATCAAGCTCCAAGAGCAAGACCACCTGCAGCACGGAATGTTGAGGTCGAAGTCGAAGACTCACAAACTTATGAAGAACCAGCAATACGAGCAATCACGAGACAACAATACAAGTATCAACAACCAGATAATTTGGAAGAACAAGATCACGATGATGAACTGGAAATTATCCCAGAAACCGAATGGAAGAAAAGCAAGAAAATACTTAAAGCAATTCAAGCTGAATTGCAAGCACAAGATCCAGAAACAATCAAAGAACACAACAAACAATCAAACAATCAAGAAACAAGAAGTTTTACCCAAGAGGAGTTGGCACCTGTTCAGCAGAAAGAAAAGTTTCATGTGGAAGAGCAAGCTGAAGCAAGGTTGAAGCAAAACCTGGTGGAAGATGAACAGCCTGATCAGATTGAGCAACCAGCAGAAGAAGACGAAGACCTGCAGTGGCTAAAGGTGTTTCAGACGCAGGAACTTGAGGTGGTGCTTCCGAAGTTTTGTGAGCAGACAGAGCAGAAGAAAAATTCAATGCCAGAGTTTGACGTGGAACAGGCAGTAGCTGGTCAAGCTGGCTTGGAGCAGAAAGCTGTTGTGAAGAAGAAAGAAGAAGATGTTAGACAACAAAGAGGTGTAGAAGTTCATAACCTTGTGGAGCAGCCATCAAGAGGAGCCGTATACCCAGGCCAAAGTTTGAACTTGAAGGTGGCTGGTTTGAAGTTGCTGAAGAGACGAGGAAGTGTGTTTCTCAAGTTCTGGTGGGACAGAGGCAAGCTGGTTTCATCCTTTGTAGCTCTGTAGGAGTAGAGGAAGTAAGTAGGAAAGCAGCAAAACTGAAAGCCGTCCAGGAGAAGTTGTGGCTGTTTCAAGTCGGATGTTTAAAGTTTCGAGAAGAGGCGTTTGTGCAACTGATCTCAGGAAGAAGCTGGTCAAATTCAGATCACAAGACTTTGAGGAAGCAGCTCAGACTTATGAAGAGGAGGAAGAGGAGGAGGAACCGCATGAGGGAGCAGCTACCCACGATGCAGCAATGGAGCAGTGACTGCGGGATGCAGCACAAGGCAGTTGTGGGAGAGTGGAGAAGGGAGAAAAAGACAAGCTCGAGGATTCAAGCTTAGGAAAGTAAACTTGAGAGGTTCAAGGTTAGGACTGTATTCCTAACCTTGACGTGAGCAGTAGCGACTATAAAAGTAGGACTTAGAATGTTTTTAGACTTATCCCTAATACAAAATACATTGCAATACATGGACATTCTGCCTATCACTTTGGCTATTCACAGCAATGTCTTACTTACCCACCGCCTTCAAGGGATCAAAGGCGTGGAACTAGCACCTTCAAGCACATGTTCACAGTCTCTACTTGGCTTGGCTCAAGCAGGTAAGTGCACTTTTCTCGTAGTGTAGTTTTAGATTTAGGGACTAGATTAGATTTGAAACTCCTAGGAAAATCTCGTGTGGACGTTTTCCTCCCAGTCCAGAGAGTCCAGGAGTTTTCATCTAATCTCTTCAACTTTGGATTATTATCCTCAAGCAAAGGCCAAAATTGGCATTGCTTCAAAACTATAGGCTTGTGGACATGAATTTGCCATCAAATGAGGAAGATTGGAGGATGGAGTGCTGCAAAGATACTAATTTTAGAGATGCTAGCCAAGATCAAGAAGAAGGATCCCAACATGTACAAGCCAAAGGTGAAGTTTTCTGATAACAATAATGGTGATGAAATCCAGGAAGAGAAGGCTTTGAAGGAGAGGAAGAAACTAGTGTACCTGAAAGATGTTCTGGCTAAGCAAGTTCTGGAAAATCCTGAGGGGGACAAGGATTGAAATCCTCCAGAACACTCACTTCATTTATCCGCAGCATTAGGATCCAAAATTCTAATACTTTGAAGGTCCACCCCCCGGCATGAAAGCTTGGCTGGAAGGTCGTCTATGTAGCTCAGCAAAAGAGCCACCCACATTGTCCTCAAGGGATTGTCAATGAAACATTCGCCATTGATGAAGACGACCTTCTTGGAGGTGTTCTTCCAAAGTTGCCAAAGATATCCAGCCATAGTAGCAAGAGCAGTGGTCTGGAGGAAGGTTGCCATTATCCAAATTGCTATGTCTCAAGGCTGATACGAAACTTTTTCTCTTCGTAAGAGTGAGCAACCCATGTACATGTATGTTTTACTCCATTCCAGAGAAAGCGGAAGTATGGAGCTCCCGAAAAGTCACATGGCTTGTCCAGTCAGTGCCATCGTTAGCAAAATCTGTGGTCAGGTTCTCGTCCAGCTTCTCAGCCCAGGCGATCTTGTTTGACACAGAAAATTATGGCTTTCACTCCCCTAGACATCATTCAGGCACATCAATCTCGGCTGGAGGAAGTCCCGCTGGTGGTGGTGCTGGTGCTGTGAGAGGCACAATATAGTTTATGGAGGAATGGCCATAGAATTAAACACAGCCAAAGGGCAAACAGGGGTGAGAATGACCACAAGGATGCAAAGATTACCAGATATCCACACAGAAAGAAAGAAACAGATTTAGGAAGCAAAAATCCTTAACCATGACCAGACAGGGAAAGCAAAGCAGGACAGTGGAGCCGCTCCGGGATAAAGAGAGGCTGCTGCGGAAGAGGAGAACTCGGTTAGTCATCTCTTCTATGTTTGCATCAATCCATCATTGTTGACGCTCTAACAATTTACATGCAAATGTGTAGCGCACTTTATCTCTCTCTTCTTAAGCCAACTGGAAAAGGGGCAATTGCTTAATGAGAGAGCCTTTAGTGGCTATTTTATCCCTATTTATCCCCCAAGGTTCCAAGGATCCACGGTGACAGTATATCCAAATCTCATCCCATGATCACATGCGTTACACTCATCCCCCCCTTCAGAGATGTCAATGTCCACCCCTACTGAGTCAAGGGGAACCAGCACCTCCATTTCCACATTGAATATACCAATCTTTCCATTGTGTAGACTAGCTATTCCATGTGAGGCAACTAGTCATCCACCCATACTGCAATCCCACGGTGGATACCTTCGTCCATGGATACTCCACATAAGAGGAAGGACATATGCATGGATGCCCAATACGTACGATTTCAAATTTAGGGGTAGGAATATACCTTGCTCAAGGGTATATTATATTTTTAAGTAGCCACTAATCAATGGGAATCGAATCCGTGCCATTTGCTCCGATACCAACTGTAACACACCTTATCTTTCTCCCCTTAAGCCAACTGGAAAAGGGGCTATTGCTTGATGAAAGAGCCCTTAGTGGTTATTTTATCCCTATTTATCCCTCAAGGTTCCAAGGATTCACGGTGATAGTATATCCAAATCCCATTCCATGATCACATGCGCTACAAAATGTTAGTTTAATTTTGAATGGCATAATTTTCAATTATCTTACTCTACTGTAGAAAAGTTATCAAGCAATACCATAAAAGTAAGCGAAGTGGAGCTACTTCCCTCTAGAAAAGAGGGTAGAGGCACACCATAGTTTTCAAGGCCTCCACCATCACTATCATACACTACCATTAGCTTATCTGCACTCAGAAATTAAAAAATAAAGAAAGTATTCATTTACGTTAATGCTTTTTACCGGCCGCATGGCCTAGAGCCACTATCTCTGGTGACAAGGATGTCTCCGGATATCCTTGATGCGGTTCATCCCCACCATCACCTTATTCTTTGACTCCGGTGATGTCTATGTTATCTTGTATGGGGAGAGTATCTTCCAGTAATGGAAGAATGTCCTCTTCATCCGTCAAGTCTTCTTCTTCATTATTTTCATCTTGTTTTGGTTCCTGCGTGGTTGGCCTTGGGAGAAATGGCTCTATCACCAAGGGATCATCATTTGCAGTCAAGGTATTTGTAGCAGCTACAACTGTAAAGACCACAACATATATTTGTGAGGAGGGAACTTAAAAAAACAAAATGACTTATGTTCACGAATATTCTTCTCTTTGAATGCTTGGGCTTGCTTTTGATAACTTAGCCAATGTTTGTCAATATGATGCTCCATAATATTGTATAGGTATATTATTGCTACTTGGTTGCTATTGGCCTTGTTTGTTATAGCTCCCCATGATGTTAGAGGAGGCCAGTAGCAAGGCCAAATAGAGCTGAGGCCAAATTTTGCAAACTGGGCATGGGCCTCACCACCATTGGACTACCTTGCACACTGGACAAATACTTCTGGGCTGGTCATGGATGAAGGTTGGATTCCTGAGGCTTGGAGTGATAGTAGAATCGCATGTTAGGCCGTGCCGGGCTAGAAAGGAATACTGGAGTATAAGCCACCCCATATGAGACACTCTGGGAGGTCCACTGCTAGCTTGTCAAGTTCCGTCACCTTCATAGATGGCTCTCTTTTCTGCCCATACAAGTGTGTATGCCAAGTCTTCGGGATTGCAATCCACTTGGTGATAAGAACTGTAGTGAACGGCTGGGGGACCAAGGGTGTCGTAGATGATATCCCACCAATGACTTTGGATTGACTGCCACGACGTCTACGACGACAAGATAAGTACTACTGATTGTTATTGGCATAGATGTGCACTGCAGCCACAAGTGGTGAGAGAGTCTAGCACAGTGAAACAAAAATGAATTAAATAAATCCAAAGAAAAAAGAAATGAAGAGTGCACGGGGTCATGTTATACTTGTGGCTCATATGGCAACCTGCCTTGAGCGTTAGCTTGAATAAATCTGGATGTCAAAGCTCCACTAGATGATGATGTCGATCCTTGGGAGTAGTTGTGGAATGCTGATGGGGAACTATAAGCTTGCTGGTGTGGCAGCATTGTCAACTCACCCTACACAAAAAAACACATGGAAAAAAAAAGGTACAAATGAAAAACTTACCGAGCTAGACCGCTTGTTGCTTCGGGAGGTAGATGGCCAGGTATTGACACTTGTACTAGTAGATGGACTTGCAAGAGTAGTAGTGGCTAGTGGAGTTGTGGGGCTGGTAGCAGTGGCACTATATGGGGTTTCATGAGCACAACTTGTAGTTGGTGTTGGTGGCAGCATTCCAGATTGGACAACACCATGGGCATGAGGCATTCGGACTTGCTCATTTCGGATGCTTGGGCTGCTACTTTCCAAGGAAGGTGAGGAGAAGGAAACATGCTGGAGGTTCCACATATGTTGCAGTGTATGCAATGTTAGGCGGCACTCTACTTGCTCAAATGCAGTCGGGAGTTGTAGATGGGATGCTGTTGGAGTTGATGTCCTTGTTGCGGAGCTTGGAAAATCAAGTGGTTGGCGTGTGTCTCGCAGGATTGTTAGCTGTACCAATTGCGGAACATCGAGTGCTTAGTTGCGTGCTCACGAGGTGTTTCCTGCATAGTGTCTACTGGTATTGAGGCGTGCAACATTCTTGCTTCGAGCCTAGAAACCACAAGGGATTGGTTATGCAAACCTGATCAAGGAGAAGCTACCCACCATCACAGTTGTGGTGCTCTTGCTTGGGCAGTGGTCTTGTGATTGGGGGAGTGTGCACTAGAATCCTTGCCTCTAGTTAGATGACGCGAATCGATTGGAAGAACAAATGAACCATTGACAAAATCATGTCATAAAATGAAATTGCCCCATATCCAAGGCACAATTAATATGGGTGGGACTTGGTGTAAACCCTAATCCCGAACGTGGAAACCCTAAAATTGAAGAAATCAAGAATTGAATTTACATTTGAAATGTACACTAAAGAACACTTCATTTTCTCTAAGTATGGCCAAGTATAATTTTTCCAAAACTCATTGCTTCACTGGTGTTGTTGTAGGCAAGGCACTCTCGATGTAAAGTGGTAGATCTACACTTGCAACATCAGTCATTGCACACTCCATTTGTTAAATCCAAATGAAGTAGATATTGTTCGTCCAAGCTGAGTCCCTCCTGATGCATAAAAAGTGCCTAGTTTGGAACAATGCCATGAGCCTGTAAGGTAGCCAAAAACAACGAAATAGATTTAAAGAAATTGTTCTATTTTTGTTCTAAATATTACCTCTGACAGAGTTGCACATTCGACATTGGAGAGAAATGGTCTAGGAAGGTCTTCAATATCTTTTCCACCAACAGCCAGCATAATCCTACAAAAGCAAAATTAATAAAGAATTCTGTAACATTACTAAAATTCTTACCCAAACTCTCATTCCATCGGTTGAAATAAGTTTGCAGGAACATGAGATGGTCTAAAGTAATCACCACATCGATACGGATAGACCTCATGGACGTTCCAGGTTGCAACCCAATATGAAATATCCTTCTTGAGGTATGGAGCAAAACCACAACATAGACTCTGGTTGTGCTATGGATTAGATACATTGAGAATTCCTATATCTTCCATGGACTCAAAAAGGTGTTTATAAAACCACACCACGCACTCAAAGAGTTCTCTCCACAAATGCTCTATAGGCTGTAAAACAAATTTGATTTAGTCCTTATTTGGAAAAACTCTAATGCTGTGAGTACCTGGTTACATGTTGATGTCCCACATATAAAGCTCCTAGCTGTAGGACCCCAACAGCGGACCATGTCCCTCTTAACCTCATTGTGTTCTGGAGCATTGTCGCTTCGGATGTGCTTGGGCCTTGCAAATCAACGAACAGCCTGTGCATATGTGTTGAATATTGCATGGGATTTTTTGGAGGTAGCTAGCTCGCAAGCTACAATATATGAGTTGCCTAGCAAATAATGGCATATACATAGAAACCATAGCTTACAAGCTTGCAATATGCTACAATAAGCATGTTACCACATGTGCTAACAAAAAAGCAGAAATGAAAAAATACTCACAATCCATATGGCAAAGTGCATATGCCTCCTCGTTCCTATAAATCCGTTGTCAAATCCTTGTCATGTGCCTCTGTTCCAGCCTTATGGGATCGTGAGTGGCTAAAGCCTCACAAATTTGGCATCGGCTAAACTGGTATCCTCCAGTTCAACAGCTAGATTGGGAATTGATAATCCCCCAGTTTGTGCCACCTTAATTCATGGCATTGTTAGTTCGAACGTGATGAAGTATCTCTTCGAGTGGTACTCTGTAATATACACCTCTCCAATTTAGATCGACAAGCCGCATGTATTTGTATAGTGTTGGCTTAGAAATTCTAAGATAGCATGCAAGGTAAGCAGTCTTCTTAGTCTCGAGGATCTTCAGGTGCATCCAAGTGCCAAATGCAGCTGGACTATCGAATCCCCTTGATTGCAAAAAATTATAAAAGGCCTAGAAATATGCAAATCATGAATTTAGGAAGCTAGGAACTACACAAACCTCTGGGAGAGCATCGTTGTCACTCACCATACTAAAACCACAGTCCGAATCACTAAATTTGGATGGAAGGCCATCCATCTCATCTTCCTCCATGTCTTTCAGTAAACCTGGAAGAAAAAGTTTCAATGACAAAAATTTGAAATAAACTAAGGAGGGAACTATACTCATGGTAAGAACTTGAAAGTCCATAGAGAGCAATCGAGTAGTAAATTAAAGCCACTTCCAACACTACCCACAAAAACATTTGAAACCAATCATTAACAAACCAAGTTACCTTCCACATGTGCTACCAAGAAACATGCCAAATAACAGAGCACTAAAGCAGGGTGCTAAAGCAAGGAAGCGTCTCCTAAACCCTATGACCTAATGAATCCCTATGTCATGGGGTCAAAGTTGATGATATGTGGCATCTATATATAGAACATTGTTCATATTATGGGGATATCATCAACCCATCATGCTAGTATCCATGGGGTATCCATGAGGGATCCAAATGACATTTAATGCCAAACCAATAGAAAAACTGCCACATGGACAATGTATTGTGAGTGAAATCTGCCACAGTAACACTCACCCTTTTACGAATTGCATGCCTTAGCTTGTTTATGCAGCTTCTATGTATAGGTATGCTCATCCCTCTAGAGGTTGTGAGTAAAGGGTCTTTCTACCACCAAAGTAGAGAATGTGGCAGCCACCAATGCCATCCTATCTTACCACTGTTAGAGTCAAGCCAAGTGACTTCAGTCACATTATTTCAAATTAAGGTTTTTATTTTTTTTGCTATTTTGTAAGAGCTGCTCTCTTTCTTTAGAGTGTTAGATGGAGACTCTTCACATGGTATTAGAGGCATAGTGCTTTAGACATTAGGTGTCATCTCTATCCTCTTGGAGAAATGGAGCAATGAATTTCCTTGTTGCAAACTTCTGGTTTGTGAGGTGGGGATTTTGGCTTGTGTTGTCTGGAATGACAAAATGATAAAAATTGATAAAGGTTTGTGGGTTTATTTTTTATTGCTTGGCTTGTTGCCACACATTGCCATTTACAGTTGCATTGTGTGGCAAAATCATCTATATTAACAACAAAATCAATTTTCATTTTCTATAGCAACAATTATACAATGCATATATGTGGTGAGTGTAAGCAATCTTGAGTTTAAGCTTTTATTACTGCAAGTGATTTTTAGGATTGCATATTTGAGACTTTTCCTTTTTGTTTCATACTTTTTAAATTTTTTTTCCTTCCCTTTATTTTTATTTTATTTCTTTTTACATTTACTTCCATCACTTTGGTCTTCCCATCAATGTTTTTGTTCAATATTTCTATTTTGCTCCTTTATTTCTCAAACCCCTCCAACTCAAGAAAGAGTATTCTATTCCTCTTCAACTTTGAATTATTGCTTCAAAAGTGTAGGCTTGTGGACGTGAATTTGCCATCAAATGAGGAAGACTGGAGGATGGAGTGCTGCAAAGATACTAATTTTAGAGATGCTAGCCAAGATCAAGAAGAAGGATCCCAACATGTACAAGCCAAATGTGAAGTTTTCCGATAATAATAATGGTGATGAAATCAAGGAAGAGAAGGCTTTGAAGGAGAAGAAACCAATGTACCTGAAAGATGTTCTGGCTAAGCAAGTTCTGGAAAATCCTGAGGGGGACAAGGATTGAAATCCTCCAGAACACTCCATTTATCCACAGCATCAGGATCCAAAATTCTAATACTTTCAAGGTCCACCCCAAAGCTTGGCTGGAAGGTCGTCTATGTAGCTCAGCAAAAGAGCCACCCACATTGTCCTCAAGGGATTGTCAATGAAACATTTGCCATTGATAAAGACGACCTTCTTGGAGGTGTTCTTCCAAAGTTGCCAAAGATATCCAGCCACAGTAGCAAGAGCAGTGGTCTGGAGGAAGGTTGTCATTATCCAAATTGCTATGTCTCAAGGCTGATACGAAACTTTTTATCTCCGTAAGAGTGAGCGACCCATGTACATGTATGTTTTACTCCATTCCAGAGAAAGCGGAAGTATGGAGCTCCCAAAAAGTCGCATGGCTTGTCCAGTCAGTGCCATCGTCAGCAAAATCTGCGGTCAGGTTCTCGTTCAGCTTCTTGGCCCAGGCAATCTTGTCTGACACAAAAAATTATGGCTTTCAGTCCCTTAGACATCATTTTTACCAGGCACCTAAGAATCGGCTGGAGGAAGTCCCGCTGTTGGCGCTGATGCTGTGAGAGGCACAATAAAGTCTATGGAGGAATGGCCACAGAATTAAACACAGCCAAAGGGCAAACAGGGGTGAGAATGACCACAAGGATGCGAAGATTACCAGATATCCACACAGAAAGAAAGAAACAGATTCAGGAAGCAAAAATCCTTAACCGTGACCAGACAGGGAAAGCAAAGCAGGACAGTGGAGCTGCTCCGGGATAAAGAGTTGCTGCTGCTCCGGGTGAAAGAGAGGCTGCTGCGGGAGAGGAGAACTCGGTTAGTCATCTCTTCCATGTGTGGTTATGGTCAGGGATTTCGCATCACAGATCTGAGAGGCGAAGGGGTACTCGACAGAGAGGGCTACCAGATTAGCAGCGACGAAATTTGAAAGAAAAGGCATCGCGGAATGACCAAGTAAACACATGAAAAGCAAACAAGGGGGCTTTGGAGGAACGCACAGACTTGTGAGCAGAACTGAGCAAACTCTAGTGTCAGGCCGAAAAACATACCAGTCATCCCAAAGAGAAGACACCCAACTATTACTAGACAGACAGCATTAAAGTAGCATCCAGAACTGGACAAATGGAATACCAAGAACTGGACAGAAAATGGGGATGCATGTGCAAGGAAACGAAGGGCTTTCGCAATTGCTTACCAGATCCGCGCACTGCAACATTCAGAACAAAACAAAGTTAGTATTAGATCTGGAAGAAAAAACCAGGGTCTCAACAGCCATAGTCATACAAGAACGACCAAGGATCCACAAGGGAGCATGCGTCCACCGGCAGCATAGCCAAAAGCCACCATAGCCACATTTCCGGCAACCCAAAATAAAAGCGAATTGAAGCTACCTCTGGCAAAATCCTTAACCATGGCCGAAAGCAGCCATAGCCACATGGAACCACACACACAGTAAAAAGCCCCAAATCGAGGGGGAAAGCTAAATAAACAAAGAATGACTTACCATTACATTGGAGGAGGAGGAGTTCCATCTTCCGCAGCTGTAATTTTTTCTTCCGCAGCTGCTGTTTTTCCTTCCGCAGCTGCTTTTCCTCCTTCTGCCAATATTCCGCCAGAAATTGATTGCCACTCTCAAAGGCAGAGAGAAAAGATCCCCCAGCCGCTTGGATCTGCGGCTCAAGACGCTCGATTTCAGCCTGCACCTTGGCCAATTCCTCGTCCATTTCGTTAGTTGAAACCCTCACCGCCGCGCGCTGATCCGGAGAGCGATCAAGAGCGCCCTACGACAGTGGCGCCCTAGAATCGTCAGGGACCGCACGATCTTCATCCGACGGCCCGGTGGTTTAGACCACTAACTCAATTATAAACACAAGAGACAAAAAGTGAAAACTTAGCCACAATTTTGTTTGTATGGTGTGCAATTCGTAAAAAGGTGGATTTTACAATGGTGGATTTCACTCACACCACGTGTATGCCTGCTATTGGTCACTTGTATTATGAGTGTGAAAAAAAACACATTTTAGGAATATTCAATCCTTATGCCCCGAATGGGGCATAATGCCCATAGCAATAACCCATGCTATAGAATGGAGCCATTCATGGCCCATAGACCCATTCATCCCATGCATTCTAACAAATTGTTAATGTTGCAAATTAAATAGACAATTGACTAAATTGCATACCATACTACCGTATCTAGAGCACTATGTTCTCACATCTTGCTCTTGGCACTCATGGCAAAAGAACTAAATTATCCTTTTTTGGCACACCTCTTTTAACATAGTGTTCACAGCAAGCGTAAGTGAATTCTATCTAGGCTAAGGATCTGGAAGATGGAGTTTCCAATCTTTCCAAGTTGATTTGAAAGAAGGAAACATTTGAAAGATTGGAAAGCCATGGATATATATTGTCTAGAGTTATGTCTTTAATGCATCCCATTGAGTTTATCTTTCGATGCCATTGATTTCCAGTGTAACTCTCTTAACACTTTAGTTTTGTACCATGATGCTTAGAAGATTTGCATATGACTAAAAAGTAGATTGATGTTTAAGCAATTTGATGAATTGGTGGGGCTCATACTTCAATTGTGTATTACAGAAAGGTGCATAGTGTTGATGTTTGGACCTAGAGTTCTCTCAACAAGAGCATGCTGAAGGAGATTTGAGAATGTGGAAGTTGCAATTGCATGTAATAAAATTTAGGATAACATAAGACACTTTCAACATTTTCCAATTATAATTGTTTCAAATTGGACTTGGAGTTCTCTCAAGAGGAGCATGCTGAAGGAGATTTGAGAATATGAAAGTTGCAATCGCATGCAATAACATTCAGGTGAGAAGAGCAATAACAATGGACACTTACAATATTTTCCAATCATAACCGTTTTAAATTTTGAAATTTGTAAACAGGGTTTCCAAGCATGGGGCAAAACTATCCAATATATGCTACACGCTACGACCGAAGAATTGGATTTTTCAGGGATTGGAAGCTCATGCTCACTTTGGTAAAAGTAAATTTGTGACAGTTTCCTATATACTCTAACCCTTTTGTAATGTTTGAGGTTTTTGGGTTTCCTCCTGAAATGGCAAATTGGAGAGGATTCTATGACTTCTTTTGAGGCACAATAATGGATCCAACAAGGGACAGGATCGAGGATTCTATATGATGCCTCCTCTTCTCAAGACTTGATAATCCCTTCGACAAGGCAGCCCAAGACTACTTCTAATGTTATGCCAATCACCGAGGGGAAAAGTCCTGCTAAAGAAAGTGACAACAAGGGATATGTTATTGCTCGAGATGCAAGCAAAAACAAGTTCACAGACCCAAAGGGTGATTTTGGTTCTACTATGAAACAAGTTGAGAGTTCCTCAAGCGAGGATGTGCATCATGTAGCACCCAAACTCAATACTTTTGACCCAAATCCTAAACAAGGAGCTGCTTTAGAAGCTATAGTGATTACCCTTGGTGAGGCAAGCATAAGCCAAAAGGGTACCAAGGGCCACAAGTGCCTATAATAGGCATTTGTGGAATATTTCAAATATTCTTACCTTTAACTTCGCCAATGAACTAGAAAGAGTCTCTTTCAAAGTGTGAAATATATTTCAAGATAATTATCTATTTTTATTGTGAAAGTGTCTAGATTATAGTACTTCCACAACATCAGCCTAATCCATACAAACTCTCTAGATTTTGGAGTGTCCGGTGGATCTTGTGATCCACTCCATTGACAAGTATGTTAAAGGGAAGAAAACTTCTCGTGTGCATGTGGAGAACCTGGAAAATTGAGTAGATGATGTACCCTATCTCTCAATGTGGATCCAATTAGGCTCTCCCGGTCGGAACTCTAGAGAATCAATTGCAAAGGGATGGAACTTGGATAACTCTTTCGGGCTCATATTTATAAAATGTTCAAACATACAAGAGTTTTAGTTGTTTCTGAAAGTAAATAGTTACCTCGAATGATGTCCACAATCCAACTGTGGAAGTTCTCTCTAAAGTCATGATCAAAGATTAGGCAGTTGGTGAACTCCATGGGAGGAATGATTATCCTTACCCGGAAGACCTGTAACAAAGCATCTCTCCCAATGAGTGAAAGCCCACCTAACAATGCTGGACCCTTGTAAGGCCTCTAACGAGCTTCCATGCACATTGAGTGTTAGAAGCCATCTTGGAGTAAATATCCCACTACGTTTAGCTCAATGAATAGGTAATGCCAAACCATCACAGCCACACATGCCTCCATAGCCTGCTCATAACCTTCACCAAGTTCGGTGAGTCTAGACTCAAGCACTGCGTTGTAGTCAGTAAATGCAAGGTTCTCTAAGATGGAATCCACAGACTTGTGTCAATCGCCCTCCTCCTTTAGGGTTGATGTACCTCACAATTGGTTGAGTGCATTCCAGATATACGGCACGTATGCCTTGAGGTCCATCTCATATAGTCTTCATCAGGCAAGTCATTGATCATTCTCATCTGGAACCTCTCGGGCTGCAATTGCCAATATTGCAATTGTACACCTGCAAGATACCTGTGCATGACATTCGAACGCTTGGAATAGCAACCATCCCATAAAGATAGCTGTGCATATAGAAATGAGGAGCATATAAAATTTGTGCTTTAAACTTAACTTACCACATCCTGCTCTTCTTGTCCTAACGTCCTAGAATGCGTTGGCATTTTGGGATGCCAATATGTGGCTCCTTCCCTAAGCATAAAGAGTCCACACATTTGTAACACAAAGTTACTTTAGTGAGCCAAGTGAAAATTAAACTTCCCGATCCTGGAATTTGGCAAACAGCCTCTTTAATGGCTTTTGCATGTGGCCCACCCACATTTATTATGGATTCCTCCCACACCAAAGCTCCTCCAATCTCAAATGCATAGACCACTTTGTAATTCAGTGTGCGGAGATTAGTATTGAAGGTGAATTAGAAACAACTGAATTCATTGTTTGGTGCAATCTGAAAGGACAAGTGAGGGAACTTTAATTCATAGGCAATCCATTGCTTACCAGAATGTGAGACGGCCTCAAACATGTATAAGCAAGATTGTATGGCCAAAGCATAGCCTTCTCGATGCAAAAACGAGAGAACTTACAATATAGTGTTTCAGTAGTGTCAAATAATTCTTTTAATTGTTGTGTAGCTGCCCAATTTCTACATAGGTCTTTGCACAAAATAATAAAATGGTACTAAGTGCTAAGAAATAGATACACGTACTTCTTGTCAATGAACCATGCTATTGTGGACTCAACAATTGAAGAAGGCACATTGATACTTACTTTAGCAAAGAGTTGTTGGATTGTATTGTCACAAAACACGCGCTTCTGAAAGGCCAAGCTTAAGGAGAACACTCTCCCAATCCTGCTAATGAAGCATGGCTTGGTTGAAAAAGCACGCGTTGAAGAAATATTTCACTGCTAGCTTAATATAACTTAGAGTGTCTAGCAATAGCGCATAGCATCTATTTGTCACTTGTACTCTCCATACCAAAGCAACCAAGAAGCTTATGTTTCAGCCACTACACTTATGAAAGAACTTCAACATCCCTATATGCCCTCACCTCAAGGGCTGTAATGGTATTTTGTAAGGCAAAAACCTCCTCATACTGCAGCATGATGAAGTTGGCACTATCCTGAGTGGTTAACTGAACAACTTCATTAAATGCATTAGTGACATCAATCCGTCGTTGTTGACGCTCAAATGGCATAATTTTCAATTATCTTACTCTACTATAGAAAAGTTGTCAAGCAACTCCATAAGAGTAAATGAAGTGGAGCTACTTCCCTTTAGAAAGGGGGTGGAAGCACACCATGGTCTTCAAAGCCTTTGCCATCACTGTCATACACTACCATTGGTCTATCTGCACTTAGAAATTAGAAAATGAAGAAAATATTCATTTATGTTAATGCTTTTTACTAGCTATATGGCTTGGAGCCACTATCTCTAGTGACAAGGATGTCTCTGGAGATCCTTGATGCAGTTCATCCCCACCATCACCTTATTCTTTGACTCCGGTGATGTCCATGTTGTCTTGTATAGGGAGAGTATCTTCTGGTAATGGAAGAATGTTCTCTTCATCCACAAAGTCTTCTTCTTCATTATTCTCGTCTTGGCTTAGTTCTTGCATGGTTGGCCTTAGGAGAAATGGCTCTATCACCAAGGGATCATCATTTGCAGTCAAGGTATTTGTAGTAGCTACAACTGCAAAGACCACAACATATATTTGTGAGGAGGGAACTTAAAAAAAAATTGATTTATATTCACGAACATCCTTCTCCTCGAATGCTTGGGCTTGCTTTTGATAACTTAGCCAATGTTTGTCAATAAGATGCTCCATAATATTGTATAGGTATATTATTGTTACTCAGTTGCTATTGGCCTTGTTTGTTATAGCTCCCCATGATGTTTGAGGAGGCCAATACCAAGGCCGGATAAAGTTGAGGCCAAATTTTGCAAACTCAGCATGGGCCTCACCACCATTGGATTGCCTTGCATGTTGAACAAATGCTTCTGGGTTGGTCATGGATGAAGGTTGGTGTAAGCGACTTAATTTTCATTCTATTTTAGTCACTTAACCACACCTTTGACCACTTCAAGGAGTCTCATTCACAACCTCCATAAGTTCTATTTCAAACTTGGGCTTGCTAGCCTTGAGAATGGCATCCCCACCACTCAACCTTTGCACTTGGTCCAAGTGCTCCATGTGCCCGATCCCATGACTGACACCCCAAGATACCATTGACTTATCAACCTGTTACGCTAAGGCCATGCCCCTTTACCTTGGTCACACCAGTGGTCTGACACCACTTGCATCACAGTCTTGTCTCTCAAGGATTGGGCCATCCATCCATGAGTGATCATCCTAGATCCACTCCTTAGCATCCTTAGGATGCCCACAGACATGGGGATTAGCCTTCCCCAATACCCCTTTTCTAGTCCCCACCAAGTCCCTTTCTGTTCATGGTCGTGTTCGCCAACACTGCTATTGGATCAAAGCCCACAAGCCCGACTACTAAGTCCCATGGTCCTCTGGGACTTCTTCCTCACACAACCGTATCCTTGACCTCCACACTAGAAAATGGCTCCTCTTCCTTTTCACAGTTTGGGACTTTGGGGCAACATTTCGGAACACCGTGGCTTTACGCGAGCCTCGTGGGTACTCTCCCCGCCTTCTGCCTTTGGGTGCTCTAGCCATAGGCTTAGAGTGAGGTTCCGTTGAGCCATGCCAGGTATCCAAGTAGGTAGTGCCACCCACACTTGGACTAGGAGCATCGGCCAGTCGATCTCCCGGGGGAACTAGAGCTGGCTCTTGAACACTTCACCAAGCTACTTTGCTTGTCGGTCCATGTTCACCCTAGTCTTGGACTTCCTAGTGGGTAGCTCATCACCCAACATTGGGTATAGCCTTCCTGAGCCAAACTGGCCTTTCCTGGCCAAACTAGCTCCACTGTAGTCTTCCCCCTCACTATACTTTTGGAGCTCACCAAACCCCCCAGGGTTTGGGAGACGAACACTTTGGGCTTTCACCCTCTTAGACTTGGACTCAGACTCGGACTTGGACTCGAACTCGACTCGGATTCGGGCTCGGGCTTGGTCTCGGCCTTGGCCTCGGCCTCGGTCTTGGTCCCGATCTTGGTCTTGGTCTCGGTCCCAATCTTGGTCTCGGTCCCAGTCTCAGTCTCGGTCTCGGTCCCGGTCTCAGTCTCAGTCTCGGTCCCAGTCTCAGTCTCGACCTCGGACTCCATCTCGGGTCCATCTCGAACTCCATCTCAAACTCCATCTCGGACTCCGTCTCGGTCCATCTCGGACTCCATCTTGGGTCCATCTCAGACTCCGTCTCGGATTCCATCTCGGGTCTATCTTAGACTCCATCTCAGACTTCGTCTCGCTCCATCTTGGACTCCATCTCGGGTCCATCTCGGACTCCATCTTGGACTCCGTCTCGCACTCCATCTCGGGTCCATCTCAGACTCCATCTTGGACTCTGCCACGTGTCATGTGTTGGTCCTTTTGTGGCTCTTTTCTAGAGACTCACTCATTGCTTGCTTTATGCTTGTTCCTCGAACACTTCGTTGGGAGTTCCACTCCCGCTCTCAACCTGTCAAGTCAGAGCTTTTAGTCCAAACGTGTTACGTTCATTTGGCTTTCATTTCGGCCACTACCACGTGGCACCCTTTCGGCTCCACTTTGGGGCCTAGGGATTTTGTGTCTCACAACTCCACCACCCATAAACGAAGTTTGATGTCCTCATCGAACAATAAATTATTTTATAAAGTAATACCAACTTGTATTACTGTTTCCATCCTTGGCCCCTCACCAATATTCGTCAATGGTTTGATACCAAAGGCTCACCATGCCTTGCCCATCCTCTAAAGAGCATAGTCTCTCCAACTTAGAGACTTATTTGACCACTTGTGGTGGTTCTCTCCGTTTATTGGTTTAGTCCTTGTTAAACCTGTTAGAGACACCGTCTCTATCTCAATCCACTACTTCTTCTCAAGTAGTCTCAGTTTCCGTCGATATAACCCTTGCACTTTGGAACTTTTACTTTTAACTTCTCAAAGTCAATTTCCTAGGTGTCTCCGACACCTTGCATTGCACATATTGTGCAACTCCACTTCCCCATCCTAGGAAGTTCTCTACTTAAGGGCACCATTACCCTCTCTTCTATTTCATGCCACCTTGGGCATTGAGTTTTAGTTATCATACTTTGTGCTAGGGCTGTCCATGGCCCTATCATTTGGCTACCTTACTGCTCTCTCCCTTGGAGCTTCCACTTTTGCTAAATCAGAGCTGTTGGGAATCCATCTTTGTGAAAATATTGCATTTGCCACAATTTGCTAGCACCCAACACATTAATGTTCTTGGCCAAACTTTGTCATTTGGATTCTTTTCCATGATTCCTATGGCTCTTTTCTTAGCCACTAGTCTTTTGCTCCTATCCTTGATTGTTGCACCTAGCAACATCGGATTGTTACCTCCATTCTTGAGGTATCCTTTCGGTTCCATAGCAAAGACTTTGCTTTGCTAAGTCCAAAGGGTATTTACCCTTAGTATGTTTCTTTATCATTTTCTGCTATGGGTTTGTTCATAGCCCAATTTAGTGACCCTCCCATGGGTCTCTTATAGAGACTACTTTCCTCGGACTCACTATGCATCGCATGGACACAACTTATTTCCCTTAGGTGCTCTTCCCACTTGGTCATCTTGACCAAACCACACCATCTTAAACAATTCAAATCAACACTTTGAACTAGGAACTTCATTCCTTAGCCAACCAAGGATTTTGTCCTTATTTAGCCATAAGATCATCTAGTGATCTTACCTTAACAGAGTTGCCAAGAGGTATTTGGTCTTCTAGACCTTCAAGTTGTTGACCATGACCCCATGGGCATCCCCCACACTTGGTGGTGCACCCAAGTCAGCCCTTACAACCAAGGGTCTATAGCAATTGAGATTAGGTGTCCCCATCTCATTCACCACGTCTTTGGTGCCACTCACACCAAAGTGTTCAAGTTAGATATGCCAAGCCATACTAAATAATCTAACCGTGCATCACGACTCTGGGGCATCCCCCGCTTGGTGGTGTGCCCAAACTAGTCTCCTTACTGAGAGCCTATGACCACCGAAAAATGAGTGTCCTCATATTTCAAACCATTACTGTGCCCTAGTGAGTTGGGACTCAAACCCAAGCACTAAAGGGTTGGGACTCGAACCATCTACGAAAGGCATCATCCAAGATGCTTGGTGTGACTCAGCACACCGGTGCACCAACTTATACTTAAAGCACGTTATAGACCATAGCTTAGGAATTTAGTTCTTCCGCACTGCCAAGTCTTCTCACTTGACATGTCTGTGATCATGCATGGACTCCTCCATGCTTGGCCTCATGGCCACCCTTTTTGAAGGCAGCACCTTCAACTAGAGTATTTGTTCCCTCGACTTGTCAATCTCATCTAGAAAGTCATCCAGCCACCATAATGTGGTTCATGCATAAGTGTGAAAGTCTTTAACTATTGACTTTCGTTCAAAGCCCTCTCTTTGAACACTCGGGAACTAGTTCCCCAACTTTGATAGCCTCGCCTCATGACTAGCTTCAAGACCACACTTCTGCTATGCCACTTTGGTTTTGCACACCCTAGGAACCATTTACACTTGGCTTTCTAGGTCTTTATCTACCTAGAATTGTCTTTAGGAACCTTCAAGGATGCAAGCTCCCTACTCGCCATATGGTCTAACATGGATAATTCCACATTTTATATTCTCTATGGTATTGCAGTTGCTAATAACAACATCCTCGAGCACCCTCTTGATTCTCCACTCTGAACTTGTATAACCACCATTGGTTATGCCTTTTGATTCCTATGGTTCGGTTCTATCCTTTTACTACTTTGCTTTTTGGCCTCATATGTTTCCTTCAATTATTCTCCTCAAGACTAGAAGGATAGCTTTGCACTTTCTACCATGCCTTAGCAAGTATTCATAGGGATGAACCTACCCGATAGCCTTGAGAGTGGTTTCTCAATCCGAGTATGCTCACCTTGTAATCCCATACACCAGGATTAACGTTGCTACTCATGGGCCTTTATATGCCCATCATTAGCCTTGCCAAAATCCCTTTTTGGCTTTGTCCAATTCGGGTAGAGAGATTTCTCCCATCTCTGCAACTTTGGACGTTTGGATAGCACCTTCTATCCATCATTCGCTAGGGATTTTGTCCCTTGGGTCTTATTTATTGCCCTCGCAATGCTAAACACCACCTCTTGGTGTTCTAGAGTGTTTGGGTGTCCCAATGATGGCCTTTTTGACAATGAGCATTTTCTTTTACGACATTGACTTACTATATTGCAATATAAACAACTTACCCCCGATAAGGGAATATTTAACTTCTTTATGCCATTAAAAAGTCTTAGATAGCTACTTTCTACCTGTTTAACCAATTATCTGCACCTTTTGCTTAATTGCCTCATAGTTGTTAAGTCCTATAATTCATTATTGGTGCTTCCACACCTCTATCATTATCTAGGTCACCACACTCTACCACATGCCTTCCAGCTTAGGCTATGCCATTCCCATTTCCATTGAGATTCCCTTGGCAAGGGGTTCTCATGAACCCATCAACATAATCTCAAGGTATCACATCTTGGCCCATTTGGGTGTCTCCACACCATCGGCTCCATAAGTTTGTATTTATGACACTTTGCACTTGTGTTTAGGTATTTGCCAAGACTAACCCAGTCGTTTCTCATGCCAACTATCCATTAGCACTATACCATAGTGTTCGCACACAACTCTACACCAAAGTTACTTCTTCTGGGAACACCTTTCCCACGACTTTAGTATGGCACATTCTGCCACCCATAAGATATCCACTGTTCTCATACTTGGATCTTATGATCCTCCCCATCCTTCCTGGGGCACAACACACCTCAGTCCAAAAGCTTCCATTAGTCCTTTAGGACCATTTTTTGACTCCACTTAAGTCATTCAGCCTTTTGGACCTTTCTTAATCCCCTGACATACAAGATCTTACTTTTGAGGTGCTAGCTCATTGGAATACAACTTTTTGTATTCATGTCCTACTCACCAAGACCACCATCATACGTGTTATTCTAATACTTGACTATTTTTTGATAATTGTGGGCTATTTTTGCCCATTAGGACTATTTGTCTATATGATGAGAATATCTATTCATCCTCTAAGCATACCCTTAACTCCTGGCGTTGTTCCAGCATTTATTCAAGGTAGCTTGGCTACCATTCCAAGGACTTATATCCTCATCCGCATTTGACCTCCCACGGTCATTAATTCTGGTCTCAAATTCATGAGCACCATCCTCAACTTTATGAGGGTAATTTTGTGACTTCTTTATCGTTTTGGAGTCTTTATCTTCCCCGTGATCCGAACTATAGTTGTTTACCAAACCTACATTAGCTAGTTTGCTGAGTCAAACGTTCATCTGGATCACATCCTCAACTCAATGAGGAAAACCTTGCACTGTTCCCAAGATCCCAAAGTAGTTCCATTATTGGCCCTTTTTTATCCACCACCTCGTCTACAAGTTCACACATGAACTATAATGGAGAGCCATGTCTTCCCGACCTGCTACTCCTCAAGGATAGGCCCACTCCTTGGACCTTCCAATGCCAACACCAATGGTGATATACTTGAGCACTAATAAAAATCAGACTAAGGAATAGCTCTGATACCAAGTTGTAAGCGACTTAATTTTCCATTTTACTTTAATCACTTAACCACACCTTTGACCACTTGGAGGAGTCTCACTCACAATCTCCATAAGTCCTATTTCGGACTTGGGCTTGCTAGCCCCGAGAATGGCATCCCCGCCACTCAATCTTTGCACTTGGTCCAAGTGCTCCACGTGTCCGATCCCATGATCAACACCCCAAGGTACCATCGACTTATCAACCTGTTATGCTAAGGCCATGCCCCTTCACCTTGGTAACACCGGTGGTCTAACACCACCTACATCACAGTCCTGTCTCTCAAGGACTAGGCCATCCATCCATGACTGATCATCCCAGATCCACTCCTTAGCATCCTTAGGATGCCCACAGACATGGGGATTAGCCTTCCCTAATACCCTTTTTCCAGTTCCCACCAAGTCCCTTTCTGTCCATGGCCGTGTTTGCCAACACTGCCATTGGATCAAAGCCCACAAGCCCGACTACTAAGTCCCACGGTCCTCTGGGACTTTTTCCTCACACAACCGTATCCTTGACCTCCACACTAGAAAATGGCTCTTCTTCCTTTTCACAGTTTGGGACTTTGGGGCAACATTTCGGAACACCGTGGCCTTACGCAAGCTTCGTGGGTACTCTCCCTGCCTTCCGCCTTTGAGTGCTCTAGCCATAGGCTTAGAGCGAGGTTCTGTTGAGCCACGCCAGGTATCCAAGTAGGTAGTGCCACCCACACTTGGATTGGGAGCATCGGCGAATTGATCTCCCGGGGGAACTAGAGCTGGCTCTTGAACACTTCACCAAGCTACTCTGCTTGTCGGTCCATGTTCACCCTAGTCTTGGACTTCCTAGTGGGTAGCTCATCACCTAACATTGGGTACAGCCTTCCTGGGCCAAACTGGCCTTTCTTGGCCAAACTGACTCCACTGCAGTCCTCCTCCTCACTATACTTTTGGAGCTCACCAAACCCCCCAGGGTTTGGGAGACGAACGCTTTGGGCTTTCACCCTCTCAGACTTGGACTCAGACTCAGACTTGGACTCGAACTCGGACTCGGACTTGGAGTCGGACTCGGACTCGGACTCGGCCTTGGCCTCGGTCTCAGTCTCGGTCCCGGTCTTGGTCTCGGTCCCGGTCTCAGTCTCGGTCTCAGTCCCGGTCTCAGTCTCAGTCTCAGTCCTGGTCTCAGTCTCGACCTCGGACTCCATCTTGGGTCGATCTCGAACTCCATCTCGAACTCCATCTCTGACTCTGTCTCGGTCCATCTCGAACTCCATCTTGGACTCTGTCTCGCATTCCATCTCGAGTCCATCTCGAACTCCATCTCAGATTCCGTCTTGGTCCATCTTGGACTCCATCTCGGGTCCATCTCGGACTCCATCTTAGACTCCGTCTCGAACTCCATCTCGGGTCCATTTCGGACTCTATTTCGGACTCTGCCACTTGTCATGTGTATGTCCTCTTGTGTCCCTTTTCTAGAGACTCACTCATTGCTTGCTTTGTGCTTGTTCCTCGAACACTTCGTTGGGAGTTCCACTCTCGCTCTCGACCTTTCAAGTCAGAGCTTTTAGTCCAAACATGTTACATTCATTTGGGTTTCACTTCGGCCACTACCACGTGGCACCCTTTTGGCTCCACTTTGGGGCCTAGGGATTTTGTGTCTCACAGTTGGATTCCTAAGGCTTGGAGTGATAATAGAATCACATGTTGGGCCGTGCTGGGCTGGAAAGGAATACTGGAGTATAAGCCACCCCATATGAGACACTCTGGGAGGTCCACTACCAGTTTGTCAAGTTCCGTCACTTTCACAGATGGCTATCTTTTCTGCCCATACAAGTTTGCAAAAAAGTTTTTGGGATTGCAATCCACTTGGTGATAAGAACTGTGGTGAATGGCCGAGGGACCAAGGATGTCATAGGTGACATCCCACCAATGACTTTGGATTGACTGCCATGATGTCCACGATGACAAAATAAGGACTACCGATTGTTATCAGCATAGGTGTGCACTACAGCCACAAGCGGTGAGAGAGTCTAACACAATAAAATGAAAATGAGTTAAACAAATCCAAAGAAAAAAAAAATGAAGAGTGCATAGGGTCATGTTATACCTGTGGCTCACATGGCAGCCCACCTTGAGCATCAGGTTGAATATATCAAGATGTCAAAGCTCCACTAGATGATGATGTCGATCCTTGGCAGTAGTTGTGGAATGCTGATGAGGAACTATAAGCTTGCTAGTGTGGCGGCATTGTCAACTCACCCTATGCAAAAAAACACATGGAAAAAAGATAGGTACAAATGACAAACTTACCGAGCTAGACCGCTTGTTGCTTCGGGAGGTAGATGGCCAAGTACTGACACTTGTACCAGTAGATGGAGTTGCGAGAGTAGTAGTAGCTAGTGGAGTTGCAGGGCTGGTAGCAGTGGCACTATATGGGGTTGCATGAGCACGTCCTGTACTTGGTGTTAGTGGCAGCATTCCAGATTGGACTGTGGGCATGAGGCATTCAAACTTACTCATTTTGGACTCTCGGGCTGCTACTTTCCAAGGAAGGTGAGGAGAAGGAAACATGCTGGAGGTTCCACATATGTTGCAGTGTATGCAATGTTAGGCGGCACTCTACTTGCTCAAATGCAGTCAGGAGCTGTAGATGGGATGCTGTTGGAGTTGATGTCCTTGTTGCGGAGCTTGGAAAATCAAGTGGTTGGCGTGTGTCTCGCAGGATTGTTAGCTGTACTAATTGCGGAACATTGAGTGCTTAGTTGCGTGCTCACGAGGTGTTTCCTGCATAGTGTCTACTGGTATTGAGGCGTGCAACATTCTTGCTTCGAGCCTAGAAACCACAAGGGATTGGTTATGCAAACCTGATCAAGGAGAAGCTACCCACCATCATAGCTATGGTGCTTTTGCTTGGGTGGTGGTCTTGCGATTGGGGGAGTGTTCACTAAAAGCCTTGCCTCCAGTTAGATGACACGAATCAATTGGAAGAACGAATGAACCATCGACAAAATCATGTCATAAAATGAAATTGCCTCGTATCCTAGGCACAATTAATATGGGTGGGACTTGGTGTAAACCCAAATCTCGAACGTGGAAACCCTAAAATTGAAGAAATCAAGAATTGAATTTAAATTTGAAATGTACACTAAAGAACACTCAATTTTTTCCGAGTATGGCCAAGTATAATTTTTCCAAAACTCCTTGCTTCACTGGTGTTGTTGTAAGCAAGGCACTCTCAATGTAAAGTGGTAGATCTACACTTACAACATCAGCCATTGCACACTCCATTATTACATCCAAATGAAGTAGATATTGTTCGTCCAAGTTGAGTCAAAAAATGCCTGGTTTCAAATAGTGCCATGAGCCTGTAAGGTAGCCAAAAACAACGAAATAGATTTAAAGAAATTGTTCTATTTTTGTTCTAAAGATTACCTTTGACAGAGTTGCACCTTCGACATTGGAGAGAAATGGTCCAGAAACATCTTCAATATCTTTTCCACCAACAGCCAACTGTAAGGAACCGACTCCCCGAGATGTCGTAAGCTAAAGGATCCCCAAAAGCTTGACCGAAATGACAAAGAGTTCATCGGATGGGACTAAGTCGAGGATCGAGTCCAAGACCGACTCTAGGACCGAGTTTGAGATAGAGTCCGGAATCGAGTCCGAGACCGACTCGGGGACTGAGTTCGAGTTCGAGTTCGAGACCGAGTTCGAGACGGAGTCCGAGATCCGAAATTGGGTCCGAGACCGAGTCCGAGGTCGAGTCCGAGGTCGGGTTCGAGATCGGGTCCGAGATCGAGTCCGAGATCGAGTCCGAGACCGAATCCGAAGTCGGATCCGAAATCGGGTCCGAGATCGAGCCAGAGACTAAGTCCAAATACTAATACGGGTCAAGGGGTGAAAGCCCAAAGCGTGCGTCTCCTAGGGGGGGGGGGGGCTGCAGGGGGTTTCAAAAGTATAGTAGGGATAGTGAGGTAGTGAGGTCTAGGAACCAGTCTTGAAGGAACTCTCCAGTGGTGCTTCCAAACTGACTTGAGGTTGAGACTGGGGCCGAGGGGCCTTGGGTGGGAGTGAGCATGGGCCTGAGTGGTGCCGGAGGGGCCACCCAGGGAAGTGCTCAAGAGCAGCTCCCACTCCCGAAAGGGAAACCGACTGCGGTGCTCCCGGCTCAGGTGGAGTGGTGCCCCACTTGAGTACCTTGTGGCTCATTGGTCCTCGCCCTTCCTAGGGGCTTGGGCCTTCCCTTCGGGATGGAAGTGGGGGGGTAGAGGTACCCATACCGGGCCGTTATGCCACGGTGTTTCGCCCTGACATCCCGAAGCAAGTGCTGCACCCAAGACTTGGGATTTAGAGGTCCCATGATCAAGTCTTGTGGTACCAAGGGGTGTTAGGAATCTGGAGGCTTGGTGTGCTTGGCTGTTTGTGCCTGCGGGGAGTGTAGCCGAACCTTAAGTCTAGTCTAACCCGAGGAGGGGGATTGGGAGAGATTTGGGAATCCGTAGATGGATGGCTAACACTCCGTTGCTCGTGCAGTAAGTAGCTAAAACCAAGTAGGACCAAGTAGGAGCTGGTACCATAGGCGGGAACCTTGGTGAGGGAACTTAGCACAAGCCAAGGCAGAGTTGGTCGGATAGACGAGGTAAGCTGGCAAATTGGAAAGGAAAAAATTGTGGCTTACAATTTGGTATCAGAGCCTCTTCCTCAGTTCTAGCGAAGGATAGAGGCGGATTGCTGGGAGATGGCAAGGGCAGGACGTAAGCGAACCCAGGAAGAGACGGAACCTCCTCCAGAGCTGGAGCCTCCGGTCGAACATGAGGCTATGGATGAGGAATCCTTGCATGAGGAGGACTCCAGTGAGGCAACTTCCAAACAGGAGTCTGGTGGTGAGGTTTGGTCGTCCAAGGCTCGATTGGATGTTCTAGAAGGACAATTGGCACAAACCAATGCCCTGCTGGAGACTCTCGTACGCAAGATAAAGCGTGACGAGAAGCGGAAGAAAAAGCGAAAGACTGCGGATGCTGGCAGCGCAGAAGGTGCGGACCCTTCGGCAGGGACTGAGGCAAAACTAGACAAGGTCGAACAGACCGAAGTGGAATCAGTCCCTCAGGCAGTTCCCAAGTACAAACCAAAGCCCCCACCGGTCTTCAAGGGAGTGAACGACTATGGTGGAGGATTGGTTTTATGATATGGAGGACTACTTCCGAGCGTTACGATTACCGAGCTCGGAGAAGGTCCCATGTGCAAAACCATACTTGGCAGATAATGCCAAGTCTTGGTGGAGAACAACAGAGGCCAACGAAGGACCGGTGGCCACTTGGGAAATGATGAAGGCGAGGATCCGCGCAACTTACGTTCCTCCGAATGCTACTCTGCATCTAAGGGACGAGCTGAGTAGGCTGAAGCAGACTGGAACCATTCAGGAGTATGTGAATGGGTTTATGGCAAAGAGGATACTTGTCACGGACATGGGGGATATGGATGCGTTCCATGCCTTCATATCAGGTTTGCAAACCTGGGCTCGCGGCGAAGTAATGCGGTGGAACCCGACCAACTACAAGGAAGCGTTGGATGCGGCCATCAAGGTGCATTTCAACGATAACCTGCGAAAGGGGAACACGACAGGGTCGGGATCCACGTTTAGCAAAGGGGCCAAACCAAGGGGAACGTTTAGCAGAGGGAAATTCAAGAAGAGTTTCTCTAAGAATGAGTCCTCGGGGTTCCGGAAAGGCAGATCCGGTGGCCAGCGAGCGAGTACATGGGGGAGTCAAGCGAAAAGAGACAAACCCACGGATAAGAAGGTCAAGTCGTGGGAAACAACGTATGCTACAACTGCGGTGAAGCGGGACACTTCTCGAGGGAATGTCCCTACCCAAAGAAGGCCAAAGCCAATATGGCCATCAAGTCGGGTGAAGTCCAAACGGAAGTATGTGATCCAGTCCCTAACTCAAAGTTACTCATTACACGAGCAACTTTGGTAGAGAGTCGTTCGCGACATCTATTAGCCCTTCGAGGGAAGTTCGGAGGTAGCTTTGTTAAAATCCTTATTGACATGGGTGCTTCGGATAATTTTGTGGCTGCAGACATAGTCCGGCAAGCCTGACTAATGGTGCAGCGGCTAGGCGAACCAAGGACTATAGAGTTTGTTCAAGGTAGCCAAAGCACCGATGAGGTACTTCGACAAGCGAAAGTCGAAGTGGGGACTTGGAAGGTGGACATGGATTTCACCGTGTTGGACATGGCGGGATTTGACGTGATCTTCGGAATGGACTGGTTCAATCGATTCGTGGTAGCCCTGCATGGACAAGGTAGAAACTTTGTGGAACTGGCGAATGCCCAAGGAAGAAGATCTAGGGTGGAGGCCCAAGATCTTAAGGTAGGGCAAAGCAAGGCCAAAGATTCCTGCTTAAACCTGGTGTCCACGAGAGGACAACTCACTAAAGGAACTAAGGCGGCCTTTTTGTGCTTACTCTCGGTGAAGAGTGACAAAAAGACAGGAATGGAAGAAGTACCTTTAGTGATCCAGCGGGTGTTGGACCAATTCCAGGATACCATGCCGGAGGAGCTACCGGCGGGGCTACCCCCAGCACGACCGATAGAACATAAGATTGAGCTAGTCGAGGGTGCTGAGGCAGTGGTTCGTCCCCCTTATCGTTTGAACGAAAAGGAACTCAAGGAGCTCAAGTGCCAACTAGAGGAGTTGGTGGACAAAGGGTATGTTAGGTTGAGCAAGTCGCCGTATGGGGCGCCGGTGTTATTTGTGAAAAAGAAAGATGGATCTATGCGCATGTGCATAGACTACCGGTTGCTCAACAAGTATACAAAGAAGAACAAGTACCCTTTGCCAAGGATTGAGGACCTGTTCGATAGGTTGGGAAAGGCAAAATACTTCTCGAGGATTGACCTAAGGTCAGGGTACTACCAGATCAGGGTAGCCGAGGAAGATGTCGAGAAGACAACCTGTCGAACGAGGTATGGGAGCTTTGAGTTTCTGGTGATGCCCTTCGGGCTATGTAATGCACCGGCAACGTTTTCGGCGCTAATGAACCACATCTTTGTACCCTATCTGGATCACTTCGTGGTCGTCTATATCGACGACATCCTGATCTATAGCGAGACGCTAGAGGAGCATGCCGAACACTTGGCGAAGGTGTTTGAGAAATTAAGGGAACACAAACTGTATGCTAAAGAGAGCAAATGTGACATTGCTCAACAAGAGGTAAAGTTTCTCGGGCATGTGGTGGGCTAGGACGGGCTCAAGGTGGACCCGGAGAAGGTCCAAGCGATCCAGGAATGGGAGCGACCATCCAATGTACACGAGTTGAGGGCATTCCTGGGGCTATGCAACTACTATCGAAAGTTTATCAGACACTATTCGAGAGTAGCCCTGCCCTTAACGGAACAAACAGGAAAAGGGAAGATGGTGTGGACAGCGGAATGCAAGGCGGCATTCATCCACCTCAAAGGGAAGTTGAGGAAGGCTCCCGTATTGGCATTACCAGACTTTGGTAAGGACTTTGAGGTAGAAATGGATGCTTTGGACTTTGCGTTGGGCACAGTTTTGAAGCAAGACAACCATCCGGTAGTGTTCTTCTCGAAGAAGCTGGACAAGGCTCAACGAAAGTGGCCTACCCACGAGAAGGAATTGTTTGCGGTGGTCAAGGCGCTCAAGGAGTGGCGACACTACCTTGGGAGACACTTCAAGGTTTACACGGACAATGTGGCAACGAAACACTTCTTGTCACAGCCCGACCTAAGAGGGAAACAAGGTCGGTGGGCCAATGCCTTGGCTGGGTTTGATTGCGAGATTCTGTACAAGCCTGGGAAGAGCAACATCATGGCAGATGTGCTAAGTCGAAAAGCGAGCTTGAGGTTGGCAATATCCAGCGCAACAGCAACCTTCTGGGACGATGTGCGGACAGCATATGAGAACGATGGTCTAGCACAAGAAGTGTTGCTGAGGAATCTAGAGGCGCGGGAAGCTCACCAGAGAGGTGAGCTGCCAACGGAAGAGAAAACGGGCTATGCGGAACGCAACGGACTCATCTATTACAAGCAAACGAGGGTGTATGTTCCAGAAGGGGAACTAAGGAAGGTGGCCTTAGAAGAGTGTCATGACGGACCTCTTGCGGGACACGGCGGAGTGCCCGAGACGATGGGCTTACTCAAAAGGAAGTACCATTGGCCAGATATGGCTAAGGACGTCCAAGACTATGTAAAGACATGTCCAACATGTCAGCAGGTAAAAGCCGTGACTAAGGCTAGTGGGGGCTTGTTGCAAAGCATCCCAATTCCAGATCGCCCGTGGAAATGTCTTACGATGGACTTCATCACGGGACTCCCCCCAAGCGAGGGGTTTGATGCGATATTCGTGGTAGTGGACCAATTTTTGAAAATGGCACATTTCATACCCACCACAACGGAGGTGGATGCGGAAGGTGTGGCGAAGCTGTTCTTCGAACAAGTGGTTCGAGTGCGGGGAAGACCGGAAGAGATCATCTCAGATCAAGATAAGATCTTCACCAGTAGGTTCTGGAGGACTTTGCTAGAACAGTATCGCACCAAGTTGAAATTCAGCACAGCCTATCACCCACAGACAGGTATGGGGTATTAAGTCAAGTTGTTGGCACTAACACTTCTTGACAGACGGACAAACGGAAAGGGTGAATAGGCAGCTGGAGGATTATTTGCGATGCTATGTCTCGGGAGACCAGACCGATTGGGTAAGTCATTTGGGACTTGCGGAAATGTGTTATAACAACTCACCACATTCGAGTATCGGGGTGAGTCCATGGGAAGTCATCAATGGGCGAGCTATTGAAGGTCCTGTGGAACTCAGCGTGGCCGAGTATCATGGAGAGTTGCCCGCAGTGGAGGCATTCACGGCGGAAAGACTCAGCATTTGGAATCTAGTGAGGGATTCCTTGGAACGGGCTCAACAAAGGCAAACCAAATACGCGAACCAGAAGCGTCGGGATGTAGAGTTCCAAGCTGGGGAGAAGGTGTGGCTGAACACCAAGAACCTCAGACTACCAAGTGGGATCAGTCGAAAGTTGACCCAAAGGTAAAGATGCATGTATTCCTGTAAATGAATTGATCTTGAGTTCCTTAAGCAGGTTCGCGGGGCCTTACGAGATTGAGGCACGAATCGGTAAAGTGGCTTACCGACTCCGACTTCCTCGAGAGATGGGGAAGATGCACCTAGTGTTCCACGTGAACTTACTCAAGCCGTACTTTGAGGATCTGCTTCGCAAGGACCAAGTGAGACCTTTACCTGAGGTTATCCAAGGGGAAGAGGAATACGAAGTCGAAGCCATCCTCAATGCGCGCAAGAGTAAGTGACCAGGACGCGAGGTGAGAGAGTTCCATGTGAAGTGGAAAGGATTTCCACACTGTGAAGCAACATGGGAACCGGAGGAGAACCTAGCGAACGCGCGAGATCTAGTGGAGGAATTTCTGCAAGGCAGAACTCTATGTACTTATGCAAAATTCAATTAAAAATATCAATTTGCAAAGTTGAGCAAGTGGCATATGTTGGGACCCGAAGGCGCGCCGAAGGTAAGCTAATTAGCATGGGTTGGATAGGTCGACCAGGCGTAGGGCACTACGCCCGACTCCCCACGGGGATGTCGAATCCGTAGACGTATTCTACGGAGGTTGGGTTCGAGTCCCAACCCCCTAGTAAAGCAAGGCTGGGTTCAAGTCCCGACCCCATACTATAAGCCACAAATTTTTCCTTTCCACTTTGCCAGCTTACCTTGCCTATCCGTCCAACACTGCCTTGGCTTTTGCTAAGTTCCCTCGCCAAGGTTCTCGCCTATGGTACCAGCTCCTACTTGGTTTCAGCTACTCACTGCACGAGCAACGGAGTGTTAGCCATCCTTCCACGGATTCCCAAATCACTCCCAATCCCCCTCCCCGGGTTAGACTGGACTTAAGGTTCGGCTACATTCCCCACAAGCACAAGCAGCCAAGCACACCAAGCTTCCAGGTTCCTAACATCCCTTGGTACCACAAGACTTGATCATGGGACCCTCTAAATCCCAAGTCTTGAGTGCAACACTTGCTTCGGGACGCCGGGGCGAAACACCGTGGCCTAGCGGCCCGGTATGGGTACCTCTCGCCCCCCACTTCCATCCCGAAAGAAAGCCCAAGCCCCTAGGAAGGGCGAGGACCAATGAGCCGCATGGTACTCAAGTGGGGCACCACTCCACATGAGCCGGGAGCACCGCAATCGGTTTCCCTTTCGGGAGTGGGAGCTGCTCTTGAGCACTTCCTTGGATGGCCCCTCCGGCACCATCCAAGTCCATGCTCACTCCCACCCAAGGCCCCTCGGTCCCAGTCTCAACCTCAAGTCGGTTTGGAAGCCCAACTGGAGAGTCCCTTCAAAACTGGTTCCTGGACCTCACTATCCCTACTATACTTTTGGAACCCCCTGCAGCCCCCCCCCCCTGGGAGACGCACGCTTTGGGCTTTCACCCCTTGACCCGTATTAGTATTTGGACTTAGTCTCTGGCTCGATCTCGGACCCGATTTCGGATCCGACTTCGGATTCGGGTTCGGACTCGATCACGGACTCGATCTCGGACCCGATCTCGGACCCTACCTCGGACTTGACCTCGGACTCGGTCTTGGACCCGATTTCGGATCTCGGACTCCGTCTCGAACTCGGTCTCGAACTCGGACTCGAACTCGGTCCCCAAGTCGGTCTCGGACTCGATTCCGGACTCTATCTCGAACTCGGTCCTAGAGTCGGTCTTTGACTCGATCCTCGACTTGGTCCCATCCGATGAACTCTTTGTCATTTCGGTCAAGCTTTTGGGGATCCTTTAGCCTACGACATCTCGGGGAGTCGGTTCCTTACAACTCCACCACCCATAGAAGAAGTTCGATGCCCACATCGAACGTCTCGTTTTATCCTACGACTTGTTGTCCATGTCTCCGGGGGCATCCCCCCACTTAGCGGTGTGCCTAAGTTAGCCTCCCCGGCCAAGAGCCCATGACAACGGAATATAGGTGTCCCTATACTCCTCACCTCACCACGCCCTAGTATGGGGTCGGGACTTGAACCCAGCCTTGCTTTACTAGGGGGTTGGGACTCGAACCCAACCTCTGTAGAATACGTCTACGGATTCGACATCCCCGCGGGGAGTCGGGCGTAGTGCCCTACGCCTGGTCGACCTATCCAACCCATGCTAATTAGCTTACCTTTGGCGCGCCTTCGGGTCCCAACATATTGCACTTGCTCAACTTTGCAAATATATATTTTTAATTGAATTTTGCATAAGTACATAGAGTTCTGCCTTGCAGAAATTCCTCCACTAGATCTCGAGCGTTCGCTAGGTTCTCCTCCGGTTCCCATGTTGCTTCGCAGTGTGGAAATCCTCTCCACTTCACATGGAACTCTCTCACCTCGCGTCCTTGTCGCTTGCTCTTGCGCGCATTGAGGATGGCCTCGACTTCGTATTCCTCTTCCCCTTGGATAACCTCAGGCAAAGGTCTCACTTGGTCCTTGCGAAGCGGATCCTCAAAGTACTGCTTGAGTAAGTTCACGTGGAACACTGGGTGCATCTTCCCCATCTCTCGAGGAAGTCGGAGTCGGTAAGCCACTTTACCGATTCGTGCCTCAATCTCGTAAGGCCCCGCGAACCTGCTTAAGGAACTCAAGATCAATTCATTTACAGAAATACATGCATCTTTACCTTTGGGTCAACTTTCAGCTGATCCCACTTGGTAGTTTGAGGTTCTTGGTGTTCAGCCACACCTTCTCCCCAGTTTGGAACTCTACATCCCGACGCTTCTGGTTCGTGTATTTGGTTTGCCTTTGTTGAGCCCGTTCCAAGGAATCCCTCACTAGATTCCAAATGCTGAGTCTTTCCGCCGTGAATGCCTCCACTGCGGGCAACTCTCCATGATACTCGGCCACGCCGAGTTCCACAGGACCTTCAATAGCTCGCCCATTGATGACTTCCCATGGACTCACCCCGATACTCGAATGTGGTGAGTTGTTATAACACATTTCCGCAAGTCCCAAATGACTTACCCAATCGATCTGGTCTCCCGAGACATAGCATCGCAAATAATCCTCCAGCTGCCTATTCACCCTTTCCGTTTGTCCGTCTGTCAAGAAGTGTTAGTGCCCACAACTTTACTTAATACCCCATACCTGTCTGTGGGTGATAGGCTGTGCTGAATTTCAACTTGGTGCGATACTGTTCAAGGAGAGTCCTCCAGAACCTACTGGTGAAGATCTTATCTCGATCTGAGATGATCTCTTCTGGTCTTCCCCGCACTCGAACCACTTGCTCGAAGAACAGCTTCGCCACACCTGCCGCATCCACTTCTGTTGTGGTGGGTATGAAATGTGCCATTTTCGAAAATCGGTCCACCACCACGAATATCGCATCAAACCCCTCGCTTGGGGGGAGTCCCGTGATGAAGTCCATCGTAAGACATTTCCACGGGCGATCTGGAATTGGGATGCTTTGCAACAAGCCCCCACTAGCCTTAGTCACGGCTTTTACCTGCTGACATGTTGGACATGTCTTTACATAGTCTTGGACGTCCTTAGCCATATCTGGCCAATGGTACTTCCTTTTGAGTAAGCCCATCGTCTTGGGCACTCCACCGTGTCCCGCAAGAGGTCCGTCATGACACTCTTCTAAGGCCACCTTCCTTAGTTCCCCTTCTGGAACATACACCCTCGTTTGCTTGTAATAAATGAGTCCGTTGCGTTCCGCATAGCCCGTTTTCTCTTCCGTTGGCAGCTCACCTCTTTGGTGAGCTTCCCGCGCCTCTAGATTCCTCAGCAACACTTCCTGTGCTAGACCATCGTTCTCATATGCTGTCCGCACATCGTCCCAGAAGGTTGCTGTTGCGCTGGATATTGCCAACCTCAAGCTCGCTTTTCGACTTAGCGCATCCGCCACGATGTTGCTCTTCCCAGGCTTGTACAAAATTTCGCAATCAAACTCGGCCAAGGCGTTGGCCCACCGACCTTGTTTCCCTCTTAGGTCGGGCTGTGACAAGAAGTGTTTCGTTGCCACATTGTCCGTGTAAACCTTGAAGTGTCTCCCAAGGTAGTGTCGCCACTCCTTGAGCGCTTTGACCACCGCAAACAATTCCTTCTCGTGGGCAGGCCACTTCCGTTGAGCCTTGTCCAGCTTCTTCGAGAAGAACGCTACCGGATGGTTGTCTTGCTTCAAAACTGCGCCCAACGCAAAGTCCGAAGCATCCGTTTCTACCTCAAAGTCCTTACCAAAGTCTGGTAATGCCAATACGGGAGCCTTCCTCAACTTCCCTTTGAGGTGGACGAATGCCGCCTCGCATTCCACTGTCCACACCATCTTCCCTTTTCCTGTTTGGTCCGTTAAGGGCAGGGCTACTCTCGAATAGTGTCTGATAAACTTTCGATAGTAGTTGCATAGCCCCAGGAATGCCCTCAACTCGTGTACATTGGATGGTCGCTCCCATTCCTGGATCGCTTGGACCTTCTCCGGGTCCACCTTGAGCCCGTCCTGGCCCACCACATGCCCGAGAAACTTTACCTCTTGTTGAGCAAAGTCACATTTGCTCTCTTTAGCATACAGCTTGTGTTCCCTTAGTTTCTCAAACACCTTCGCCAAGTGTTCGGCATGCTCCTCTAGCGTCTCGCTATAGATCAGGATGTCGTCGATATAGATGACCACGAAGTGATCCAGATAGGGTACAAAGACGTGGTTCATTAGCGCCAAAAACGTTGCCGGCGCATTACATAGCCCGAAGGGCATCACCAGAAACTCAAAGCTCCGATACCAAATTGTAAGCCACAAATTTTTCCTTTCCACTTTGCCAGCTTACCTCGCGTATCTGTCCAACACTGCCTTGGCTTTTGCTAAGTTCCCTCGCCAAGGTTCTCGCCTATGGTACCAGCTCCTACTTGGTTTCAGCTACTCACTGCACGAGCAACGGAGTGTTAGCCATCCTTCCACGGATTCCCAAATCACTCCCAATCCCCCTCCCCGGGTTAGACTGGACTTAAGGTTCGGCTACACTCCCCACAAGCACAAGCAGCCAAGCACACCAAGCTTCCAGGTTCCTAACATCCCTTGGTACCACAAGACTTGATCATGGGACCCTCTAAATCCCAAGTCTTGAGTGCAACACTTGCTTCGGGACGCCGGGGCGAAACACCGTGGCCTAGCGGCCCGGTATGGGTACCTCTCGCCCCCCACTTCCATCCCGAAAGAAAGCCCAAGCCCCTAGGAAGGGCGAGGACCAATGAGCCGCATGGTACTCAAGTGGGGCACCATTCCACATGAGCCGGGAGCACCGCAATCGGTTTCCCTTTCGGGAGTGGGAGCTGCTCTTGAGCACTTCCTTGGATGGCCCCTCCGGCACCATCCAAGTCCATGCTCACTCCCACCCAAGGCCCCTCGGTCCCAGTCTCAACCTCAAGTCGGTTTGGAAGCCCAACTGGAGAGTCCCTTCAAAACTGGTTCCTGGACCTCACTATCCCTACTATACTTTTGGAACCCCCTGCAGCCCCCCCCCCCTGGGAGACGCACGCTTTGGGCTTTCACCCCTTGACCCGTATTAGTATTTGGACTTAGCCTCTGGCTCGATCTCGGACCCGATTTCGGATCCGACTTCGGATTCGGGTTCGGACTCGATCACGGACTCGATCTCGGACTCGATCTCGGACCCGACCTCGGACTTGACCTCGGACTTGGTCTTGGACCCGATTTCGGATCTCGGACTCCGTCTCGAACTCGGTCCCCGAGTCGGTCTCGGACTCGATTCCGGACTCTATCTCGAACTCGGTCCTAGAGTCGGTCTTGGACTCGATCCTCGAGTTGGTCCCATCCGATGAACTCTTTGTCATTTCGGCCAAGCATTTGGGGATCCTTTAGCCAACGAAATCGCGGGGAGTCAGTTCCTTACACATACTAGGGCGTGGTGAGGTTAGGGGTATAGGGACACCTATATTCCGTTGTCATGGGCTCTTGGCCGGGGAGGCTAACTTAGGCACACTACTAAGTGGGGGGATGCCCCCGGAGACATGGTCAACAAGTCGTAGGATAAAACGAGACGTTCGATGTGGGCATCGAACTTCTTCTATGGGTGATGGAGTTGTAAGGAACCGACTCCCCGAGATGTTGTAGGCTAAAGGATCCCCAAAAACTTGACCAAAATGACAAAGAGTTCATCGGATGGGACCAAGTCGAGGATCGAGTCCAAGACCGACTCTAGGACCGAGTTCGAGATAGAGTCCGGAATCGAGTCCGAGACCGACTTGGGGACCGAGTTCGAGTCCGAGTTCGAGACCGAGTTCGAGACGGAGTCCGAGATCCGAAATCGGGTCCGAGACCAAGTCCGAGGTCGAGTCCGAGGTCGGGTCCGAGATCGGGTCCGAGATCGAGTCCGAGATCGAGTCCAAGACCGAATCCGAAGTTGGATCCGAAATCGGGTCCGAGATCGAGCCAGAGACTAAGTCCAAATACTAATACGGGTCAAGGGGTGAAAGCCCAAAGTGTGCGTCTCCCGGGGGGGGGGGGCTGCAGGGGGTTCCAAAAGTATAGTAGGGATAGTGAGGTCCAAGAACCAGTTTTGAAGGGACTCTCCAGTTGGGCTTCCAAACCGACTTGAGGTTGAGACTGGGACCGAGGGGCCTTGGGTGGGAGTGAGCATGGACTTGGGTGGTGCCGGAGGGGCCATCCAAGGAAGTGCTCAAGAGCAGCTCCCACTCCCGAAAGGGAAACCGATTGCGGTGCTCCCGGCTCATGTGGAGTGGTGCCCCACTTGAGTACCATGCGGCTCATTGGTCCTCGCCCTTCCTAGGGGCTTGGGCTTTCTTTCGGGATGGAAGTGGGGGGCGAGAGGTACCCATACCGGGCCGCTAGGCCACGGTGTTTCGCCCCGGCGTCCCGAAGCAAGTGTTGCACTCAAGACTTGGGATTTAGAGGTCCCATGATCAAGTCTTGTGGTACCAAGGGGTGTTAGGAATCTGGAGGCTTGGTGTGCTTGGCTGTTTGTGCCTGCGGGGAGTGTAGCCGAACCTTAAGTCCAGTCTAACCCGGAGAGGGGGATTGGGAGAGATTTGGGAATCCGTAGATGGATGGCTAACACTCCGTTGCTCGTGCAGTAAGTAGCTAAAACCAAGTAGGACCAAGTAGGAGCTGGTACCATAGGCGGGAACCTTGGCGAGGGAACTTAGCACAAGCCAAGGCAGAGTTGGTCGGATAGACAAGGTAAGCTGGCAAATTGGAAAGGAAAAAATTGTGGCTTACACCAGCATAATCCTACAAAAGCAAAATTAATAAAGAATTCTGTAACATTACTAAAATTCTTACCCAAACTCTCATTCCATCGGTTGAAATAAGTTTGCAGGAACATGAGATGGTCTAAAGTAATCACCACATCGATATGGATAGACCTCATGGACGTTCCAGGTTGCAACCCAATGTGAAATATCCTTCTTGAGGTATAGAGCAAAACCACAACATAGACTCTGGTTGTGCTATGGATTAGATACATTGAGAATTCCTATATCTTCCATGGACTCAAAAAGGTGTTTATAAAACCACACCGCGCACTCAAAGAGTTCTCTCCACAAATGCTCTATAGGCTGTAAAACAAATTTGATTTAGTCCTTATTTGGAAAAACTTTAATGCTGTGAGTACCTGGTTACATGTTGATGTCCCACATATGAAGCTCCTAGCTGTAGGACCCCAACAGCGGACCATGTCCCTCTCAACCTCATTGTGTTCTGGAGCATTGTCGCTTCGGATGTGCTTGGGCCTTACAAATCAACGAACAGCCTGTGCATATGTGTTGAATATTGCATGGGATTTTTTGGAGGTAATTAGCTCGCAAGCTACAATATAATGAGTTGCCCGGAAAACAATGGCACGTACATCGAAACCATAGCTTACAAGCTTGCAATATGCTACAATAAGCATATTACCACATGTGTTGACAAAAAAAAAGAAATGAAAGAATACTCACAATCCATATGGCAAAGTGCATATGCCTCGTCGTTCTTATAAATCCATTGTCGAATCCTTGTCATGTGCCTTTGTTCCAGCCTACTGGGATCATGAGTGGCTAAAGCCTCACAAATTTGGCATCGGCAAAACTGGTATCCTCCAGTTCGACAGCTAGATTGGGAATTGATAATCCCCCAGTTTGTGCCACCTCAATTCATGGCATTGTTATTTCGAACGTGATGAAGTACCTCTTCGGGTGGTACTTTGTAATATACACCTCTACAATTTAGATCAACAAGCTGCATCTATTTGTATAGTGTTGGCTTAGAAATTCTAAGATAGCATGCGAGGTAAAAGCAGTAGTCTTAGTCTTGAGGATTGTCAGGTGCATCCAAGTGCCAAATGCAGCTAGACTACCGAATGCCCTCGATTGCAAAAAATTATAGAAAGCCTAGAAACGTGCAAATCATGAATTTAGAAGGCTAGAAACTAAGCAAACCTCTAGGAGAGCATCATTGTCACTATCCATACTGGAACCGCAGTCTGAATCACTAAAATTGGATGGAAGGCCATCCATGTTGTCTTCCTCGTCTTCCAGTAACCTAGATGAAAAAGTTTCAGTGACACAAATTTGAAGTAAACTAGCGAGGGAACTATACTCATGGTAAGAACTTGAAAGTCTATAGAGAGCAATCGAGTAGTAAATCAAAGCTAGTTCCAACACTGCCCACGAAAACATTTGAAACCAATCACTAGCAAACCAAGTTAACTTCCACATCTGCTACCAAGAAACATGTGCTTTCCATCGCACTTTAGGGTTAATTTCTTAGTGGGGCAGCTTGCACCCTGCTGCCATGACCAGGCGCTAAAGCAAGGAAGCATCTCCTAAACCCTATGACCTAATGAATCCCTATGTCATGGGGTCAAACTTGATGATATGTGACATCTATGTATAGAACATTGTTCATATTATGGGGACATCATCAACCCATCGGGCCAGCATCCATGGGGTATCCATGAGGGATCCAAATGACATTTAATGCCAAACCAATAGAAAACTGCCACATGGACACTGTATTGTGAGTGAAATTTGCTACAGTAACACTCACCCTTTTACAAATTGCACACCATAGCTTGTTTAAGCAGCTTTTATGTATAGGTATGCTCATCCCTCTAGACATTGTGAATAGGGCTTCAGTCACATTATTTCAATTTAAGGTTTTTAGGTTTTTTTGCTATTTTGTAAGAGCTGCTCTCTTTCTTTAGAGTGTTAGATGGACTCTTCACATGGTATTAGAGGCATAATGCTTTAGACATTAGGTGTCATCTCTATCCTCTTGGAGAAATGGAGCAATGAATTTCCTTGATGCAAAATTCTGGTTTATGAGGTGGGGATTTTGGCTTGTGGTGTCTAGAATGACAAAATGATAAAAGTTGATAAAGGTTTGTGGGTTTATTTTTTATTGCTTGGCTTGTTGCCACACATTGCCATTTACAGTTGCATTGTGTGGCAAAATCATCTATACTAACAATAAAATCAGTTTTCAACAATTATACAAATGCATATATGTGGTGAGTGTAAGCAATCTTGAGTTTGAGTTTTTATTACTACAAGTGGTTTTTAAGATTGCATATTTGAGACTTTTCCTTTTTGTTTCATACTTTTTAATTTTTTTTTCCTTCCCTTTATTTTTATTTTCTTTCTTTTTACATTTACTTCCATCACTTTGGCCTTCCCATCAATGTTTCTGTTCAATATTTTTATTTTGCTCCTTTATTTCTCAAATCCCTCCAACAATCTTTATATTATAGCAATTGACTAGCTCAAGAAAGAGTATTCTAATCTCTTCAACTTTGAATTATTATCCTCAAGCAAAAGCCAAAATTGGCATTGCTTTGAAAGTGCAAGCTTGTGGACATAAATTTGCCATCAAATGAGGAAGACTGGAGGATGGAGTGCTGCAAAGATACTAATTTTAGAGATGCTAGCCAAGATCAAGAAGAAGGATCCCAGCATGTACAAGCCAAAGGTGAAGTTTTCCGATAACAATGGTGATGAAATCCAGGAAGAGAAGGCTTTGAAGGAGAGGAAGAAACCAATGTACTTGAAAGATGTTCTGGCTAAGCAAGTTCTGGAAAATCCTGAGGGGGACAAGGATTGAAATCCTCCACAACACTCACTTCATTTATCTGCAGCATCAGGATCCAAAATTCTAATACTTTCAAGGTCCACCCCCAGCATGAAAGCTCGGCTGGAAGGTCGTCTATGTAGCTCAGCAAAAGAGCCAGCCACATTGTCCTCGAGGGATTGTCAATGAAACATTTGCCATTGATAAAGACGACCTTCTAGGAGGTGTTCTTCCAAAGTTGCCAAAGATATCCAGCCACAGTAGCAAGAGCAGTGGTCTGGAGGAAGGTTGTCATTATCCAAAGTGCCGTGTCTCAAGGCCGATACGAAACTTTTTATCTCCGTAAGAGTGAGCGACCCATGTACATGTATGTTTTACTCCATTCCAGAGAAAGCGGAAGTATGGAGCTCCCGAAAAGTCGCATGGCTTGTCCAGTCAGTGCCATCGTCAGCAAAATCTGCGGTCAGGTTCTCGTTCAGCTTCTTGGCCCAGGCGATCTTGTCTAACACAAAAAATTATGGCCTAGACATCATTTTTACCAGGCACCTAAGAATCGGCTGGAGGAAGTCCCGCTGCTGGCGCTGATGCTGTGAGAGGCACAATAAAGTCTATGGAGGAATGGCCACAGAATTAAACACAGCCAAAGGGCAAACGGGGGTGAGAATGACCACAAGGATGCGGAGATTACCAGATATCCACACAGAAAGAAAGAAACAGATTCAGGAAGCAAAAATCCTTAACCGTGACCAGACAGGGAAAGCAAAGCAGGACAGTGGAGCCGCTCCGGGATAAAGAGTTGCTGCTGCTCCGGGTGAAAGAGAGGCTGCTGCGGGAGAGGAGAACTCGGTTAGTCATCTCTTCCATGTGTGGTTATGGTCAGGGATTTCGCGACACAGATCTGAGAGACGAAGGGGTACTCGACAGAGAGGGCTACCAGATTAGCAGCGACGAAATTTGAAAGAAAAGGCATCGCGGAATGACCAAGTAAAACACAAGACAGACATGAAAAGCAAACAAAGGGGCTTTGGAGGAACGCACAGACTTGTGAGCAGAACTGAGCAAACTATAGTGTCAGGCTACCAGTCATCCCAAAAAGAAGACACCCAACTAAACAGACAGCATTAAAGTAGCATCCAGAACTGGACAAATGGAATACCAAGAACTGGACAGAAAATGGGCTTTCCCAATTGCTTACCAGATCCGTGCACTGCAACATTCAGAACAAAACAAAGTTAGTATTAGATCTAGAAGAAAAAACCAGGGTCTCAACAGCCATAGCCATACAAGGACGACCAAGGGAGCATGCGTCAGCATAGCCAAAAGCCACACTTCCAGCAACCCAAAATAAAAGCGAATTGAAGCCACCTCTGGCAAAATCCTTAACCATGGCCGAAAGCAGCCATAGCCACATGGAACCACACACACAGCAAAACGCCCCAAATCGAGGGGGAAAGCTAAATACACAAAGAATGACTTACCATTACATTGGAGGAGGAGGAGTTCCTTCTTCCGCAGCTGTAATTTTTCCTTCCGCAGCTGTTCTTTTTCCTTCCGCAGCTGCTCTTCCTTCTTCTGCCAATAGTCCGCCAGAGATAGATTGTCACTCTGAAAGGCAGAGAGAAAAGATTTCCCAGCCGCTTGGATCTGCGGCTCAAGAAGCCCGATTTGAGCCTCCACCTTAGCCAATTCCTCGTCCATTTCGTTAGTTGAAACCCTCGCCGCCGCGCGCTGGAATCGATGATCCGGAGAGCGATCAAGAGCGACAGTGGCGCCCTAGAATCGTCAGGGACCGCACGATTTTCATCCGACGGCCCGGTGGTTTAGACCACTAACTCAATTATAAACACAAGAGACAAAAAGTGAAAACTTAGCCACAATTTTGTTTGTATGGCATGCAATTCATAAAAGGGTGGATTTTACAACGGTGGATTTCATTCACACTAGGTGTATGTGTACTATTGGTCCATGTGTATCAAAACACAAGCATAGAATATTTTACGAATATCCAATCCTTATGCCCCAAATGGGCATCATGCTTATAACAATGACCCATGCTATGTATGGAATGGCGCTATTCATGGCCCATATACCCATTCATCCCATGCATTCTAGCAAGTTGTTAATGTTGTAAACCAAATGGACAATTGACTAAATTGTATACCATATTACTTTATCTAGGGTACTATATTCTCACATCTTGCTCTTGGCGCTCATGGCAAAAGAATTAAATTATCCTTTTCTGGCACACCTCTTTTAACATAGTGTTCATAACAAGTGTAAGTGGACTCCATTTAGCTCCATTGCAAAGCCATGGATATATACTATCTGGAGTCATGTCTCTAATGCATCCCATTGAGTTTATATTTCGTTGCCATTGATTTCCAGTGTAGCTCTCTCAACACTTTAGTTTTGTACCAAGATGCTTAGAAGATTTGCATATGACTCAAAAGTAAGTTGAAGTCTAACTAATTTGATGAATTGGTGGGGTTTATATTTCAATTGTGTACTACGTAAAGGTGCATAGTGTTGATGTTTGGACCTGGAGTTCTCTCAACAAGAGCATGCTAAAGGAGATTTAGGAATGTGGAAGTTGTAATTGCATGTAGTAACATTTAGGATAACAAAAGACACTTTCAACATTTTTCAATTAAAATTTTCAATAATTTTCAAATTGGACCTGGAGTTATCTCAAGAGGAGCATGCTAAAGGAGATTTGAGAATATGGAAGTTGCAATTGCATGCAGTAACATTCAGGTGAGAAGAGCAATAACAATGGACACTTACAATATTTCCAATCATAATTATTTCAAATTTTGAAATTTGTAAAAAGGGTTTCCAAGCATGGGGCAAAACTATCCAATGTATCCTGTGTGCTACAGCCAAAGAACTGGAGTTTTCAGGGATTGAAAGTTCGTACTCACTTTGGTAAGAGTATATTTGTGATAGTTTCCTATATGCTCTAACCCTTTTGCAATGTTTGAAGTTTCTAAGTTTACTCCTAGCATGGCAAACTGGAGAGGATTCTATGACTTTTTTGAGGCACAATAATGGATCCAACAAGGGATAGGACCAAGGATTCTATATAATGCCTCCTCCTCTCAAGGCTTGACAATCCCTCCAACAAGGCAACCCAAGACTACTTCTAATGTTGTGCCAATCACTGAGGGGAAAGGTCTTGCTAAAGAAAGCGATAGCAAGGGATATGTTACTACTCGAGATGCAAGCAAGGACGAGTTCACAGACCTAGAGGGTGATTTTGGTTCTACCATGAAACAAGCTAAGAGTTCCTCAAGCAAGGATGAGTATCATATAGCACCCAAGCTCAATAGTTTTGACCCAGATCCTAAATTGGGAGTTGCTTTGGAAGCTAAAGTGATTACCCTTGGTGAGGCAAGCATAAGCCAAAAGGGTACTAGGGCCCCAAATGCCTATAATGGGCATTTGTGGAATATTTTGAATATTCTTACCTTTAACTTTGTTAATGAACTGGAAAGAGTCTCTTTCAAAGTGTGACACATATTTCAAGATAATTATCTATTTTTATTGTGAAAGTGTTTAGATTATGGTACTTCCACAACATCAACCTAATCCATACAAGCTCTCTAGATTTTGGAGTGCCCGGGTGGATCTTGTGTTTGGTCCACTCCATTGACGTGTATGTTAAAGGGAAGAAAACTTCTCGTGTGCATGTGGAGAACCTGGGAAATCGAGTAGATGATGTACCCTGTCTCTCAATGTGGATCCAAATAGGCTCTCCCGATCAGAACTCTAGAGAATCAACCGCAAAGTGATGGAACTTGGATAACTCTTTCAGGCTCATATTTATAAAATGTTCAAACATACAAGAGTTTTAGTTATTTGTGAAAGTAAATAGTTACCTCGAATGATATCCACAATCCAGCTATGGAAGTTCTCTCCAAAGTCTTAATCAAAGATTAGGCAGTTGATGACCTCTACGGGAGGAATGATCATCCTTACCTGGAAGACCTGTAACAAAGCATCTCTCCCAATGAGTGAAAGCCCACCTAGCAATGCTGAACTTTTGTAAGGCCTCTGATGAGCTTCCATGCGTATTGAGTATTGGAAGCCATCTCAGACTAAGGCTCCCACTACATTTGGCTCGATGAATAGGTGATGCCAGACCACCGCAGCCACACATGCTTCCACAGCCTGCTCATAACCTTCACCAAGTTCGGTGAGTCTAGACTCAAGCACTGTGTTGTAGTCGGTAATTGCAAGGTTCTCTAGGATGGAATCCACAGACTTGTGCTGATCACCCTCCTCCTTTAGGCTTGATGCACCTTGCAATTGGTTGAGTGCATTCCAGATATGCGGCACGTATACCTTGAGGTTCATCTCATATAGTCCTCCTCGGGCAAATCATTGGTCATTCTCATTTAGAACCTCTCGGGCTGCAATTGCTAATATTGCAATTGTACACCCGCGAAATACTTGTGCATTACATTCGAACGCTTGGAATAGCAACCATGCCACAAAGATAGCCTGTGCATATAGAAATGAGGAGCATATAAAACTTGTGCTTTAAACTTAACTTACCACATCCCGCTCATCTTGTCACAACGTCCTAGAATGCATTGGCATCCTGGAATGCCAATACGTGGCTCCTTCCCTAAGCACAAACAGTTCACGCGTCTATAACACAAAGTTACTTTAGTGAGCCAAGTGAAAATTAAACTTACCGATCCTGGAATTTGGTGAATACTAATGGCTTTTGCATGTGGCCCACCCACATCTATTGTGGATTCCTCCCACACCAAAGCTCCTCCAATCTCAGACGTATAGACCACTTTGTAATCTGGTATGCGGAGATTAGTATTGAAGGTGAACTAGAAACAATTAAATTCATTGTTTGGTGCAATGAGGGAACTCCAATTCATAGGCAATCCATTGCTTACCAGAATGCAAGATGGCCTCAAACGTGTACAAGCAAGTTTGTATAGCTGAAACATGGCCTTTTCGATGCAAAAACAAGAGAACTTATAATACAGTGTTTCAGCAATGTCAAATAATTGTCTCAATTGTTGTGCAGCTGCCCAATTCTTAGGTAGGTCCCTACACAAAACAATAAGATGGTACTAAGTGCTAAAATATAAATACACGTACCTCTTCTCAATGAACCATGCTATTATGGACTCAACAATTAAAAGAGGCACATTGATACTTACTTTAGCAAGGAGTTGTTGGATTGTGTTGTTACAAAACACATCCTCGTACTGTGCATCTGAAAGGCTAAATTTAAGGAGAACACTCTCCCAATCCTGCCAATGAGGCATGGCTTGGCTGAAAAAGCACGCGCGGAAGAAATATTTCACCGCCAGCCCGATGGAACTCAAGGTGTTTATCAATAGTGTCTAGCATATATTCGTCACTTGTGCTCTCCACGCTAAAGCAACCAAGAAGCTTGTGTTTCAACTATTGCACCTGTGATAGAACTTTAGCATCCCTCTATGCCCTCATCTCAAGGGCTATGGTGGCATCCTGTAAGGCAAAAACCTCCTCATACTACAGCATGATGAAGTTAGCACTATCTTGAGTGGTTAACTGAACAACTTCATTAAATGCATTAGTGGCATCAATCCATCATTGTTGACGCTCCAACAATCTACATGCAAATGTTAGTTCAATTTTGAATGGCATAATTTTTAATTATCTTACTCTACTGTAGAAAAGTTGTCAAGCAACTCCATAAGAGTAAGTGAAGTGGAGCTCCTTCCCTCTAGAAAGGGGGGTGGAGGCACACCATGGTCTTCAAGGCCTCCACCATCATTGTCATAGGCATATTTACACTCAAAAATTAGAAAATGAAGAAAATAATCATTTATGTTAATACTTTTTACCAGCTGTATAGCCTGGAGCCACTATCTCTAGTGACAAGGATGTCTCCAGAGATCTTTACTGCAGTTCATCCCCACCATCACCTTGTTCTTCGACTCCAGTGATGTCCATGTTGTCTTGTGTGGGGAGAGTTTCTTTTGGTAATGGAAGAATATCCTCTTCATCTGTAGAGTCTTCTTCTTTATTATTCTCATTTTGGTTTGGTTCCTGCATGGGGAGAAATGGCTTTATCACCAAGGGATCATCATTTGCAGTCAAGGTATTTGTAGCAACTACAACTGCAAAGACCACAACATATATTTGTGAGGAGGGAACTTAAAAAACAAAATAACTTATATTCATAAATATTCTTCTCTTTGAATGCTTGGGCTTGTTTTTGATAACTTAGCCAATGTTTGTCAATATGATGCTCCATAATATTGTATAGGTATATTATTGTTACCTGGTTGCTATTGGCCTTGTTTGTTATAGCTCCCCATGATGTTAGAGGAGGCCAGTAGCAAGGCCAAATAGAGCTGAGGCCAAATTTTGCAAACTCGGCATGGGCCTCACCACCATTGGACTACCTTGCATGTTGGACAAATGCTTCTGGGTTGGTCATGGATGAAGGTTGGATTCTTGAGGCTTGGAGTGATAGTAGAATCGCATGTTGGGCCGTGCCGGGCTAGAAAGGAATACTGGAGTATAAGCCACCCCATATGAGACACTCTGGGAGGTCCACTACCAGCTCATCAAGTTCTGTCACCTTCACAGATGGCTCTCTTTTCTACCCATACAAGTGTGCATGCCAAGTCTTCGGGATTGCAATCCACTTGGTGATAAGAACTGTGGTGAACGGCCAGGGGACCAAAGGTGTCATAGATGACATCCCACCAATGACTTTGGATTGACTGCCATGATGTCCATGACGACAAGATAAGGACTGCCGATTGTTATCAGCTTAGGTGTGCACTGCAGCCACAAGTGGTCAGAGAGTCTAGCACAGTGAAATGAAAATGAGTTAAACAAATCCAAAGAAAAAAAAAATGAAGAGTGCATGGGGTCATGTTATACCTGTGGCTCATATGGCAGCCCGCCTTGAGTGTCAGCTTGAACATATTTGGATGTCGAAGCTCCACTAAATGATGATGTTGATCCTTGGGAGTAGTTGTGGAATGCTAATAGGGAACTATAAGCTCGCTGGTGTGGCAGCATTGTCAACTCACCCTACGTAGAAAAACATATGGAAAAATGACGGGTACAAATGAAAAACTTACCGAGCTAGACCACTTGTTGCTTCGGGAGGTAGATGGGCCAGGTACTGGCACTTGTACCAGTAGATGGAGTTGCAAGAGTTGTAGCGGCTGGTGGAGTTGCGGGGCTAGTAGCAGTGGCACTATATGGGGTTCCATGAGCACGTCCTGTAGTTGGTGTTGGTGGCAGCATTCTAGATTGGATGACACCGTAGGCATGAGGCATCCGGACTTGCTTGTTTCAGACACTCGGGCTGCTACTTTCCAAGGAAGGCAAGGAGAAGGAAACATGCTGGAGGTTTTGCATATGTTGTAGTGTATGCAATGTTAGGCGGCACTCTATTTGCTCAAATGCAGTCAGGAGCTGTAGATGGGATGCTGTTGGAGTTGATGTCCTTGTTGCGAAGCTTGGAAAATCAAGTGGTTGGCGTGTGTCTCGTAGGATTGTTAGCTGTACCAATTGCAAAACATTGAGTGCTTAGTTGCGTGCTCACAAGGTGTTTCCTGCATAGTGTCTATTGGTATTGAGGCGTGCAGCATTCTTGCTTCGAGCCTAGAAACCACAAGGGATTGGTTATGCAAACCTAATCGAGGAGAAGCTACCCACCATCACAACTGTGGCGCTCTTGCTTGGGCGGTGGTCCTACGATTAGGGGAGTGTGCACTAGAAGCCTTTCCTCCGGTTAGATGACACGAATCGATTGGAAGAATGAACAAACCATTGACAAAATCATGTCATAAAATGAAATTGCCCCATATCCAAGGCACAATTAATAATGGTGGGACTTTGTGTAAACCCTAATCCCGTGGGAACCCTTAATTTGAACAAATCAAGAATTGAATTTAAATTTGAAATATATACTAAAGAACACTCAATTTTCTCCGAGTATGGCTAAGTATAATTTTTCAAAAGCTCATCACTTCACCGATGTTACTGTAGGCAATTGCTTGTCCAAGTTGAGTCCCTCCCGATGCATAAAAAATGCCTGGTTCTGAACAGTGCTAAGAGCCTGTAAGGTAGCCAAACACAATGAAATAGATTTAAAAAAATTGTTCTATTTTTGTTCTAAAGATTACCTTTGACAGAGTTGCACCTTCAACATTGGAGAGAAATGGTCTAGGAACGTTTTTAATATCTTTTCCACCAACAGCCGGCATAATTCTACAAAAGCACAATTTATAAAGAATTCTGTAACGTTACCAAAATTTTTACCCAAGCTCTCATTTCATCGGTTGAAATAGGTTTGTAGAAATATGAGATGGTCTGAAGTAATCATCACATCAATACGAATGGACCTCATGGAGGTTCCAGGTTGCAACCCAATGTGAAATATGCTTCTTGAGGTACGAAGCAAAGACACAACATAGACTCTAGTTGTGCACATCGAGAATTCCCATATCTTCCATGGACTCAAAAAGGTGCTTATAAAACCACACCATGAACTCAAAGAGCTCTCTCCACAAATGCTCTATGCGCTATAAAACAAATTTGATTTAGTCCTTATTTGGAAAAACTCTAATGCTGTGAGTACCTGGTTACGTGTTGATGTCCTACGTATGAAACTCTTAATTGCAAGACCCCAATAGTAGACTATGTCGCTCTCAACCTCATTGTGCTCTAGAGCATTGTCGCTCCAAATGCACTTGGGCCTTCCAAATTGACAGATAGCCTATGTATATGTGTTGAATATTGCATAGGATTCTTTGGAGGTAGCTAGCTTACAAGCTACAATATAATGAGTTGCCCCACAAATAATGGCATGTACATAGAAACCATAGCTTACAAGCTTGCAATATGCTACAATAATCTTGTTCCCACATGTGTTAACAAAAAAGCAGAAATGAAAGAATACTCTCAATCCACATGGCAAAGTGCATAAGCCTCCTTGTTCTTGTCCGTCGTTGAATCCTTGTCATATGCCTCTGTTCTAGTCTACTTGGATTGTGAGTGGCTAAGGCCTGGCGTCGGCTAAACCAGTATCCTCCAATTCGATAGCTAGATCGAGAATTGATAATCCCCCAATTTGTGTCACCTCAATTCATGGCATTGTTAGTTTGAACATGATGAAGTGCCTCTTTGAGTGGTACTCTATAATATACACCTCTCCAATTTCGATTGATCATGTATTTGTATAGTGTTGGCTTAGAAATTCTAAGATAGCATGCGAGGTAAGCAGTAGTCTTAGTCTCGAGGATCTTCAAGTGCATCCAAGTGCCAAATGCGGCTGGACTACTGAATCCCCTCGATTGCAAAAAATTATAGAAGGCCTAGAAACATATAAATCATGAATTTAGGAGGCTAGAAACTAAGTAAACCTCTAGGAGAGCATCATTGTCACTATCCATATTGGAACCACAATCCGAATCACTAAAATTGGATGGAAGGCCGTCCATCTTGTCTTCCTCCACGTCTTCTAGTAAAGTTGGAAAAAAAAGCTTTAATGATACAAATTTGAAGTAAACTAGGGAGGGAACTATACTCATGGTAGGAATTTGAAAGTCCATAGAGAGCAATCGAGTAGTAAATCAAAGCCACTTCCAACACTACCCATAAAAACATTTAAAACCAATCACTAGCAAACCAAGTTACTTTCCACATTTGCTACCAAGAAACATGCCGAATAACAAAGCACTAAAGCAGGGCACTAAGACAAGGAAGCATCTCCTAAACCCTATGACCTGATGAATCCCTATGTTATGGGGTCAAACTTGATGATATGTGGCATATATGTAGAACACATTATTCATATTATGGGGATATCATCGACCCATTAGGCAAGCATCCATGGGGTATCTATGAGGCATCCAAATGACATTTAATGCCGAACCAATAGAAAACTGCCATATGGACATTGTATTGTGAGTGAAATCTATTGCAGTAACACTCACCCTTTTACAAATTGCATGCCATAATTTGTTTAAGCAGCTTCTATGTATAGGTATGCTCATAAATCCCCACTTCATAAACCAGAATTCTACAACAAAGAAATTCATTGTTCCATTGCTCCATTTCTCCAAGAGGATAGAGATGACACCTAATGTCTAAAGCACTATGCCTCTAATACCATGTGAAGAGTCTCCATCTAACACTCTAAAGAAAGAGAGCAGCTCTTACAAAATAGCAAAACTAAAAACCTTAAATTGAAGAAATGTGACTCAAGCCACTTGGCTTGACTCTAACAGTGGTAGGACAAGATGGCATTGGTGGCTGCCACATTCTCTACTTTGGTGGCAGGAAGACCCTTTACTCACAACCTCCAGAGGGTGGCTTGTGGTGTCTGGAATGACAAAATGATAAAAGTTGATAAAGGCTTGTGGGTTTATTTTTTATTGCCTGGCTTGTTGCCACATATTGCCATTTACAGTTTCATTGTGTGGCAAAATCATCTGTACTAACAACAAAATCAGTTTTCATTTTTTATAGCAATAACTATACAAATGCATATGTGTGGTAAGTGTAAACAATCTTGAGTTTGAGCTTTTATTACTGCAAGTGGTTTATAGGATTGCATATTTGAGACTTTTCCTTTTTGTTTCATACTTTTTAAATTTTTTTTCCTTCCCTTTATTTTTATTTTATTTCTTTTTACATTTACTTCCATCACTTTGGTCTCCCCATCAATGTTTCTGTTCAATATTTCTATTTTGCTCCTTTATTTCTCAAATCCCTCCAATAGTCTTTATATTATAGCAATTAACTAGCTCAAGAAAGAGTATTCTAATCTCTTCAACTTTGAATTATTATCCTCAAGCAAAGGCCAAAATTGGCATTGCTTTGAAAGTGCAAGCTTGTGGACATGAATTTGCCATCAAATGAGGAAGACTGGAGGATGGAGTGCTGCAAAGATACTAATTTTAGAGATGCTAGCCAAGATCAAGAAGAAGGATCCCAGCATGTACAAGCCAAAGGTGAAGTTTTCCGATAACAATGGTGATGAAATCGAGGAAGAGAAGGCTTTGAAGGAGAGGAAGAAACCAGTGTACTTGAAAGATGTTCTGGCTAAGCAAGTTCTGGAAAATCCTGAGGGGGACAAGGATTGAAATCCTCCACAACACTCACTTCATTTATCCGCAGCATCAGGATCCAAAATTCTAATACTTTCAAGGTCCACCCCCCAGCATGAAAGCTCGGCTGGAAGGTCGTCTATGTAGCTCAGCAAAAGAGCCAGCCACATTGTCCTCAAGGGATTGTCAATGACACATTTGCCATTGATAAAGACGACCTTCTTGGAGGTGTTCTTCCAAAGTTGCCGAAGATATCCAGCCACAGTAGCAAGAGCAGTGGTCTGGAGGAAGGTTGTCATTATCCAAAGTGCCGTGTCTCAAGGCCGATACGAAACTTTTTATCTCTGTAAGAGTGAGCAACCCATGTACATGTATGTTTTACTCCATTCCAGAGAAAGCGGAAGTATGGAGCTCCCGAAAAGTCGCATGGCTTGTCCAGTCAGTGCCATCGTCAGCAAAATCTGCGGTCAGGTTCTCGTTCAGCTTCTTGGCCCAGGCGATCTTGTCTAACACAAAAAATTATGGCCTAGACATCATTTTTACCAGGCACCTAAGAATCGGCTGGAGGAAGTCCCGCTGCTGGTGCTGATGCTGTGAGAGGCACAATAAAGTCTATGGAGGAATGGCCACAGAATTAAACACAGCCAAAGGGCAAACAGGGGTGAGAATGACCACAAGGATGCGGAGATTACCAGATATCCACACAGAAAGAAAGAAACAGATTCAGGAAGCAAAAATCCTTAACCATGACCAGACAGGGAAAGCAAAGCAGGACAGTGGAGCCACTCTGGGATAAAGAGTTGCTGCTGCTCCGGGTGAAAGAGAGGCTGCTGCGGGAGAGAGGGCTACGAGATTAGCAGCGACAAAATTTGAAAGAAAAGGCATCGCGGAATGACCAAGTAAAACACAAGACAGACATGAAAAGCAAACAAAGGGGCTTTGGAGGAACGCACAGACTTGTGAGCAGAACTGAGCAAACTATAGTGTCAGGCTACCAGTCATCCCAAAGAGAAGACACCCAACTAGATAAAGTAGCATCGAGAACTGGACAAATGGAATACCAAGAACTGGACAGAAAATGGGCTAGGAAACAAAGGGCTTTCCCAATTGCTTACCAGATCCGTGCACTGTAACATTCAGAACAAAACAAAGTTAGTATTAGATCTAGAAGAAAAAACCAGGGTCTCAACAGTCATAGCCATACAAGGACGACCAAGGGAGCATGCGTCAGCATAGCCAAAAGCCACACTTCCAGCAACCCAAAATAAAAGCGAATTGAAGCTACCTCTGGCAAAATCCTTAACCATGGCCGAAAGCAGCCATAGCCACATGGAACCACACACACAGCAAAACACCCCAAATCGAGGGGGAAAGCTAAATACACAAAGAATGACTTACCATAACATTGGAGGAGGAGGAGTTCCTTCTTCCGCAGCTGTAATTTTTTCTTCCGCAGCTGCTGTTTTTCCTTCCGCAGCTGTTTTTCCTCCTTCTGCCAATATTCCGCCAGAAATTGATTGCCACTCTCAAAGGCAGAGAGAAAAGATTCCCCAGCCGCTTGGATCTGTGGCTGAAGACACCCGATTTGAGCCTACACAGGGGGGCAGCTGCAAGGGGTTTCAAAAGTATAGTAGGGAGAGTGTGGGGATTGGAGCACAGTTAAGCCAATTTGGCTAGGAAAGCTAAGTTTGGCCTAGGAAGGTTGTGCCCAGGTGTTGGGTGATAACTTAACCACTGGGAAGTCCAAAACTAAAGTGAATACAAACTGATAAGTGGGGTAACTTAGTGAAGTGTTCAAGAGGCAACTCTAGTTCCCTCAGGAGATCGAATGGTCGATGCTTCTAGTCCAAGCATGGGTGACACTATACCTGGCATGGCTCAATGGAACCTCGCTCTAAGCCCATGGCTAGAGCACCCAAAGGCAGAAGGCAGGGAGAGTACCCATAAGGCTCATGTAGGGCCACAATATTCCAAAATGTTGTCCTAAAATCCTAGATTGTGGAAAAGAGGAGGAGTAGTTCTTTGGTGTGGTGACCAAAGATACAGTTATACAGTGAGGAAGTCCCAGTGGACAGTGGGACTTAGTGGTTGGGTCTGTGAGCCTTGATCCAATAATAGTGTTGGTGAACACGGCCATGGACAGAAAGGGACTTGGTGGGGATTGGAAAAGAGATATTGGGGAAGGTTATTCCCCTTGTTTATGGGCATCCTAAAGATGCTAAAGAGTGGATTTAGGTTGATCACTCATGGACGGATGGCCTAGTCTTTGAGAGATGGGACTGTGCTGTAAGTGGTGTTAGACCACCGGTGTGACTAAGGTGAATGGGTATGGCCTTAATGTAATAGACTGGTATATCGGTGGTAACTTGGAGTCTCAGTCATGGGATCGGACACGTGGAGCACTTGGACCAAGTGCAAAGGTTGAGTGGTATGGATGCCATTCTCGGGGTTAGCAAGCCCCAAGTCTTAAATTAGACTTATGGAGGTTGTGAATGGGACTCCTCCAAGTGGTTGGAGGTGTGGTTAAGTGACTAAAGTAAAGTGGAAAAATTAGTCACTTACAATTTGGTATCAAAGTTGTTCTTTAGTCTAACTTTTAATAGTGCTCAAGTATATCACCACTAGTGTTGGCATTGGAAGGTCCTAGGAGTGGACTTATCATTAAGGAGTAGTAGGTTGGGAAGACATGGCTCTCCACTACAGTTTATGTGTGAACTTATAGGTGAGGTGGTAGATAGAAAAGAGGCCAATAATGGAACAACTTCAGAATCTTGGGAACAGTATAAAGTTTTCCTCTGAGAGTTGAGGATGTGATCTAGATGAGCGTTTGACTTAGCAAACTAGCTAATGTAATTGTGGTAAGTAACTATAGTTAGGATCACGGGAAAGATAAAGACTCTAAAATAATAAAGGAGTCACAAAATTATCCTCATAATTAATGAACGTGGGAGGTCAAATACGGAAAAGGACACAAGTCCTTGAAATGGTAGCTAAGACTACCCTTAATAAATGCTAGAACAACTCAAGGGATTGGGGGTGTACTTAGAGGATGAGTTGGTATTCTTATCACATAAACAAATAGTTCTAAGGGGCAAAGGTAGCTCATATGGAATAAAGAATAATAAAATATCGGAGTAATACTTGCAAGAATGGTCCTTATAGGTAACACATGAATACAAGAAGTTGTATTCTAACGAGCTGGCACTTCAAAAAATGGAACATTATAGGTCATTAGATTAATGAAGTCCAAAAAGCTAGATGACTCGAGTGGAGTCAAGGAATGGTCCTAGAGGACTGGTGGAAGCATTTAGACTGAGGTGTGTTGTACCTCACGAAGGATGGGGAGGATCATACGTGCGCTACATTAAAGCAGCGAGGGGACCTCATACATTACGTTAATGCGTTTGTTCAGAAGTACATTATGATTGCAAATATGAGTGACAAAGGTGCTCGGAGTTATTTCCTAAGGTGGGATACCTTGAGGTCATGTTGGCAGGTTCATAAGAACCCCCTCCCAAACAAATCTTAATAGAAATGGGAATGGCATAGCCTAAGCTAGGAGGTATGCAGTTAGAGTGTGGTGACCCAAAATAATAGAGGTGTAGAAGCTCTAACAATGAGTTGTAGGACTTGACAACTATAAAGCAATTAAGTAAAAAAGTGCAAAATAAGTGATTAAACTGGTAGAGACTGATTACCTAAGACTTCTTATTAGGATAAAGAAGTTAGACATACCTTTATAGAGGATAAATTGCTCATGTTGTGATATAATAAGTTAATGTTGTAAAGGGAATCCTCATTGTTAAAGAAGGCCATTATTGGGACACCCAAATACTGTAAAACACCAGAAAGTGGTCTTTGGTGTCATGAGGGCATTAAATAAGGCCTAAGGGATTAAATCCCTAACGAACAATGAATATGAGATGCTATCTAAACGTCCAAGGTTGCAAAGATGGAAGAAGTCCTTTTATCTGAATTGGACAAAACCAAAAAGGGATTTTGGCAAGGTTAGTCATGGGCATATAAAGACTCATACGTAACAATGTTAATCTCAGTGTGTGGGATTACAAGATGAGCATACCCAGATTGAAGAACCATTCCCTAGGCTACCGAGTGGATTCATCCCTATGAATACTTGCTAAGGCATGGTAGAAAGTGCAAAGCTATCCTTCTAGTCTGAAGAAAAATGACTGAAGGAAACGTATGAGGCTAAAAAGCAAGTAGTAAAGGGATAAAATTGAACCATAGGAATCAAAAGGCATAACTAGGGGTGGTTATTCAAGTTGGAAGTGGAGAATCAAGTGGGGGCTCTAACAGTTTGTTAATAACAACTGTGATGCCAAGCTTGATTTTACATGTCAATTTTTTTATTAGTGTTTTGGCTCTACATTGGATCTTGAAGGTGGTTGAAGAAGAGTGTTAATGCAATATAAATATCCAAAGATATGGTTTTCTTGATCAAACCTTAGATGTTTATTTTGCATTTTTGCGGATGTTGGTGTTAGATATTAGAAAAATGGATATGAAATTTAATGCTTAAACATGTTATTGGGTCATAAGAATTTATATTGAGGTGAATCTATGTGAAGTTGTGGGTAAGAGGAAGTTAGTTGAGTCTTGAAAGTTTGCATTCCTAGACTAAGAGTCATTCTTTCTCTATGATGGAAATACTTTCCATAAATTTTCTTAAACTTTTTTAATAGCTGATCTATTAATCATTTTGTTCGAAAACCATTCTATTTTTGTAAAAGTTAGTACAAACTAGTGAAGGGGTTGGAGTTGACATTGGTTAGCTTAGACATTAGTAGGTAGTTTATAAAATGTAGCCCAAAAGGGATGCTAAATTTTAGGGCTAAGGCAATTGAGTTGGATAGAGTCTGACGTTGGTGTAAAAAAGTGGCCATTGCACTTTTCTAAAAAAGGTGACTTTTGTGCCTTTCTTTTATAGCATTGTGTTTGTGTAAGCAACCAAAGAGAACAACTCGAGAGACGATCCATAGGGTTCAAATATAGAGGGAAAGGGCCCATGAACAAGAATGCACCCCCTTTTCCAATCAGTTAAGAGTTTTGGGATATTTAGGATTAAGTGTCCTTGGGTTTAAATAGTACTGGGTTAGGTGACCTTCTGAAAACTCCAAAACTCAGGGTTTTATAGCTTGGTGGCAAGTTGCACCTTGCATTTTGTTAAACTCTATGAGAGCAGTAAACTCTCACTGATTTTGACTTGGTTTTGGTGGCCTTATGCCTTTGTGGAAGATAGTGAAGTTCAACTTAGTTGTTTGAGGTTGAGATGTTAATACCCGAGGAGGTCTATGAGGAGGTTGTGTACTAATATAAGTTTATCTTATGGTCTTTACTTTAGTTTCGATTGAGTGTTGATCATGCCTAGCTAGGTTCTTCAAGGCATGCTTAGAGCTATTGGCTAGACATATTTGTGAGTTTATTGCAATTTTATTGGATTCAAGTGGTTATTTAATTCGTACTTGTTCATATTCCTATATCTCATATCTGAGGTATTATGTTCATGTTGGACAAGTATATGACTTAATGGCATGAGTTTAGTGTTTAGATCTTGTGAAGGCAAGTTGAAAGGTGATTGTTGGTTGCTTTGCAACTAATAATTGCTTGTAGACTTTGTCGACGATTATGACTTTTTCTTCACTGGATGATGATTTAGCAATGATAAATTTGCTTTACCAGATGGTGTTGTAGAGGATCATGTTGTGGCTTGCATGGTTTTTCTATATTGGTATGTCGATTCTTTTGTCAATATCCTTTAGTTATGTTTAGTCCACAGTGTTGGATTACATTGAGTCTTGGATGTGGTGATTCACTCTTTGATGATGTGTTATCTATAGTTGAGTAATTTTGAAAATTATTGGTCTTGGAAACTAAGTGTAATATCTTTGACTTTGGTTAACTTAGTTGCTAAAAAGCTTTGAATGGTGATTCACTCTTGCTTTCTTCTAGCTTTGCTTTAGTATTAATGGCATTGAAGTGATGCTTTGTCATTGATATTGTTGGTATTGAGATTTAAGTGGGATGAGATATCTCTTTGTAAAATTGATATTGAGTTTCATTAGTTTCAATACAAATAATGTTGATACTTGGGCTGTAACTTTGTGTTATTAACATTTATGCATTTGTTAATTGGCAACTGTATTGATGTTCAAATGAACTGAGTGGTAAGTTTGAGTTAATTGTGTTTTAGATGAGATTATTTAATAGGTGTTGAACTTTGAGTTTTTCCTTGAAAATTGATTTAGTCATGGACTATAGTAGTTTTACAAGAAGGAGAGTTAGTGATTGATATTGGAATGTTTGAATCTTTATTAGATTTGAGTTGGAATATATTAGTCATTAATGATTCTTCTTATGCTTGCTATGAAGTGAGTTACGTCTGGCTATAGATGGATTTATGAAGGATCATTTAGTAATCATTTGTTGAGCATAACTTTGTTATGCTTAGCTTTTGGATTGATGTAGAAATGCTCTTCATTAACTTTGGCATTATGAATTTTAGCTTCTAGATATGTTGAGAAGGATATTATGGGTTGTACCATAATTTTTTCTTTAGCATTGAAATTAGTCATGTGAGACTTGTGATCATTGTTAGACAAGACATAGCGAAAGGCTTCTTTGAGCTTTTGATTTTTTGAATTTTTATGCTCATTATTCCATCTGCTAGGAGTTGTTGGGAAAATATTTGTGGCTTATTTGTAGCGCATTGTAAGAAACCAACTCTCCAATGTGTCGTAGGCTAAGGATTGCTCTCAGTAGGCATGACCACAATGACAAAGAGTTCATCAGATGGGACCGAATCAAAGATCGAGTCCAAGACCGACTTTGAGACCGAGTTTGAGTATTAATACAGGTCAAGGGGTGAAAGCCCAAAGCGTGTGTCTCCCGGGGGGGGGGGCTGTAGGGTGTTCCAAAACTATAGTAGGGATAGTGAGGTTCAGGAACCAGTCTTGAAGGAACTCTCCAGTGGTGCTTCCAAACTGACTTGAGGTTGAGATTGAGGCCGAGGGGCCTTGGGTGGGAGTGAGCAGGGACTTGGGTGGTGCCGGAGGGGCCACCCCAGGAAGTGCTCAAGAGCAGCTTCCACTCCCGAAAGGGAAATCGATTGCGGTGCTCCCGGCTCATGTGGAGTGGTGCCCCACTTGAGTACTATGCGGCTCATTGGTCCTTGCCCTTCCTAGGGGCTTGGGCCTTCCTTCGGGATGGAAGTAGGGGGGGGTAGAGGTACCCATACCGGGCCGTTAGGCCACGGTGTTTCGCCCCGGCGTCCCAAAGCAAGTGATACACTCAAGACTTGGGATTTAGAGGGTCCCATGATCAAGTCTTGTGGTACCAAGGGGTATTAGAAACTTGGAGGCTTGGTGTGTTTGGCTGCTTGTGCCTGTGGGGAGTGTAACCAAACTTTAAATCCAGTCTAACCCAGGGAGGGGGATTGGGAGAGATTTGGGAATCTGTAAATGGATGGCTAACGCTCTGTTGCTCGTGTAGTGAGTAGTTGAAACGAAGTAGAACCAAGTAGGAGCTGGTACAATAGGCAAGAACCTTGGCGAGAGAACTTAGCAAAAGTCAAGGCAGTGTTGGACGGATAGACAAGGTAAGCTGGCAACTTGGAAAAGAAAAATTTGTAGCTTACATGCATGTGATCATGGGATGAGATTTGGATATACTATCACTAGGATCCTTGGAACCTTGGGGGATAAATAGGGATAAAATAGCCATTAAAGGCTCTCTCATCATGCAATTGCCCCTTTTCCAGTTGATTTAAAGGAAGAGAGATAAGGTGCGCTACATGTGTTATCGGAGCAAATGGCATGGGTTTGATTCCCATTGATTAGTGGCTAATTAAAATATAATATACCCTTGAGCAAGGTATATTCCTACCCCTAAATTTGAAAATTATATGTATTAAGCATCCATGTGTATGCCTTTCTTCTTGAGGAATATCCCAGACGAAGGTATCCACCGTGGGACTACGGCACGAGTGGATAACTAATTGCCTCACATGGAATAGCTAGTCTACACAATGAAAGGATTAGTAAATTTAGTGCAGAAATAGAGGTGCAAGTTCCCTTTGGCTCAGTAGGGGTTGTTAGTCAATAGTCAATAAGGACATTGACATCTCTGAAGGGGGGGGTGAATGTGACGCATGTGATCATGAGATGAGATTTGGATATACTGTCATTGTGGATCTTTGGAACCTTGGGGGATAAATGGGGATAAAATAGCCACTAAGGGCTTTTTCATCAAGCAATTGCCCTTTTTGCAGTTGGATTAAAGGAAGAGAGATAAGATGCACTACATTATTAACTTTGATATTGTTAATATTTGCATATGGCAATCATTGAGATGAATGATTATCATTTTGGGATAGTTAATTGTTCTTGTCAAAAAAATTTGCTTGATTATTGTTAATCTAGAATGATTTGTCATTCTTCAGGATGGTGGATTCTTTTCTTCGACAATGATTATGCATCTCTCTATTGATAGGATGATTAATGATCTTTCATGATAGTTAATTATTCTCTTTGATGCTTTATGGTTTTTCACATTACCGTATGTTCTTTGTGGTTTGCTCTGGATTAGTTTCTTGGGTTTGAGACATCAATAAGATGTTGCTGACACTTACTTAAGCAACTTGAGCTCCTTTGTATTGTTGATTGAAATTAATTCAAATTGGTTAATATGACAGTTGGTATGAGCAAATGTTTATTGGTCTTACCATATTCATTCTATTCTGTTGACTATCATTACAATTGCTTCTGATAGATTAAAATGTTATTTTCTTCAAACGATACATTCGCGAACATTTTGTTTGCCAATCAATGATATTTTGTGTTCTTTGAGTTATTTTTGGTAAGTTTTTTGGCATACTATCTATAATTTTTGGTGGTTATATTTTATCATTGAGTTTTCTCAATTTTGTTGGATGATTAATTCTATGATTTTAACCTTTAAAGATCTTGATGGTTCCTGTACTCTAATATTGGTTTATCAGATGATAACTTACTTGGAATACTTTTGTGTTCTAATATAAGATTTATTCACTGATAATTAAATCTCTAAGATATCATTGTCTTTGACTTTGATATTGTCTATATGTTGATCTTTGAGTTTGGGCTAGTATAGGTAGACTGGCTTCAGCACTTCGTTTGCATGGTGAATTCTCCAGTCATAGGGTAGCTACTATCGATTGGTCATATCACCCGCCTTTTTATTGATGTTCCTTATTTCGTTAAAAGAGCGTGACCATGTAAATAACTTTAACTGTTTGTTTATAGTAGTCTATCTAAACCTTACCAATGGGCTTGGTTTCTTTGCTCATGAGGGTTGGGGTCACTGAGTTCTCTCTCTATGTCCCTGCAAGCAAGGGTGTATCACACTTTTGTAAGCTAGGTGACACCCAGAGTAGCAAGAGTGGCCAATTCCATTGGTCATTTCCTTATCGACAGCTGAAAGGTGGTAGCATATCCACGTTAGACAAAGAAGTTATCCTAACCCTTTAAGTTGGAGCATTTCTCACATAATATGATCACTGTGAACTTTTTTTAGAGTTATTTCCTTGGCGGTGATTTAGATTGGAGTATGCATTGACAAGGACATTGATCTTCCCTAAGGGGGGGAAAATATCGTGAATGTGATTTCGGGTATTGAAAGCTATCTATCGGCTAGTCCTTTTGAATATGCTTTCCTTACTGCCATGATAGTAGAAAGTCAGTATTGTTGGACCCTTTATTAGTCCCTTTTGTGCTAGTGGAGTTAATTAGGCATTTCGAGTATACTTAGACCGGATGAGCATAAGGACAGAATTTCTACATGTTATTAGTTAAGCATACTTAGCCTAGTAAGGAATTCCCATCTCTTTGCATTTGGATCATGAATATTGAGCTCAAACCATTTTATAGCATTGTTCCATTACATGCTGCCCTTTGCAAGGCATTGTGCTCTAAACCTTCTGTAAAATATACATGTTGAAAATTAGAAAGATGAATGGCTAGATGTATTACAAGGTGTGAGCATCCATGCATTTTAAATTTAAATATCCTTCAAATAGCTTCTACTGCTGAAATATATTGAGTATTTATAAAATTTGTGACCTAATTTAATATTTTTTTAGACTATGTAGTTGTTTGGATTTCAATGGTTGCACAATTATATCCTTTTTAAACATATTGAAAAAGATACTTAATATTTTTAATTGATGGACATATTTCTACATTTATATGGATTTTGTTTTTTACATAAATATTTATTATATGGGAATATAATCCATTTATTATCAATTGGAACATGATTTTTAAGGAAGGTGCAATCATTGTTTGGTCTTAAATAGTATAGGTACCCATCTACATAATATATGGTCTTGTCATTGAAGTTTTTAGGATAGTTTTTTGAGCATTTTTTGTTTTTCATACATGTACTTTGAGGATTTAGTAATCCACATAGACTATGTATCATATGTGATGTGATTATTTCAAATAGTTTGGGCTCTGATAAATGGTTAAGTAATTGAGCAGATATATATTAGTCACGGTCTTTAATTTTACTTTCATTGTCTAATATGCCTAGGAAATGACAATGTGGCAATCTTTTTTTTAGAATTCAATGACATATATAAATGCAATACATCTTCCAAAGATATTATGTGTTGTAATATCATGGAGAAAATATTTTAAATCATGTCAGTCTTCAGGTCCTTCATTAGGGTGTAGATTTTGTAATGTCTTAGGCCATTTAGGGTTTCTATTGAAAATTATGAAAATATTAGGTTTTGAGTATTCTATTGCAATTGTCATAGCATCTTGGTAATTTTGTTGCATAACTCTTGGGGTTCTTATTAAAGTAGATGGTAAAATAACAATTTTTCCTAGTCGAGCATTTGCATCAGTAGCTTTGCTAGTAATATAATCCATTAAACCTGTATAAAAATCAACTCTCATACTTTTTTTATTAGATCTATAGTATTGTAAATTGTTGCTTTCAATTTTAATATAGGCATCTACAATATATTATTGGGTGAGTTTTCCAGCATGTAAAATTTGGTCATATGTAACTATAGAGGATGATAATATTAAATCACTTTTGGACAAATAATAAGCATAATATTGAAGGAGTGTTATATGTTTGTTAGAAGAATGTTTGTCATGTTAGGCTTTATCTCCATGTAGAAAAAGCAATGGATAAACCATAGGATTGCAATTAGCATTTAAAATAGATATATATTGTGGTTCTGATGATTTTGGATGAATGCATATTTCACGGTCAAAAAGTGGCATCCTATCTTCACTTTAGAAAACTATTACAACATCATTAGTTTGTGGAGTATTATATCGATGATGGTTTGTGCCTTCATTTTTAATGAGCATATATACTCCATGTAAAAATCTACCAGAGATAATAGTTCTTAAAATATTTTCTTGTTCCAATTTATACATCATTCTAAAAACTTTTGCATATGGATTAATATGTCAAAGTATTGTATCTAGTTGAAGCAATAAATTATAATCACAGTTAATGTTAAAAGGGTTTTGTTTTCTACGATCAATAGCCTTATTAGAGTCTAGTATGTACAATTGACTATAACTTGGATTTTGATGTATTAAAGGATGTTGTGGCATAATTTTGTGATAGATTTGTTAATGAATTGTATAGCAATATGGACCATGACCTATAAAAGTATTAATGTTACTTCTAAAGATGTGAAAGCAAGTGCACTAGTATATTGTCTTGTATTACTCTTGTAATTAGAGTTTTTGTGTGAGTTATATACAGAATATAGAAAAGGTGGTAACAGAAGTATTGGAGGCAGATAAACCTGTCCACTCTAGCAACAAATAGACTTGTTCTTATCGGTGAAGTATGTGACAATAGTTACAAATATATAATAAAGGACCTATATTCATTGACAAAACAAATGTATCATTATATAGGTAATTGCTAGCAAGTGTGCTATGAATCTAAGGTGAAGGGGGCAAATGGGAATTGGAAATTGACTATTGTTCAATGTGATTAATACTCAATGAGGAATTATTAAGATTTTTTTGATGTTAATACTTTATAGCCTCTTGAATATTACTATTGTAAAAGCTATATATATGTTGTTGTCGTGAATGTGATTGCGAGTATCAAAAGTTACCTGTCAGCTAGTTCTTTCGAATATTCTTTCCTTACTGCCATGATGGTAGGAGGTTGGTATTATTGGACTCTATATTAGTCCCTTTTGTGCTAGTGGAGTTAACTGGGCATTTTTGTGCTAGTGGAATTAACTGGCATATCTATAGAATGTAGAGATTGTCTTGGACACAAAAGTGTTGGTTTCATATCTAAAAATTTGCAATTTAACACCATTCAATATTTAGTAAATTTTGAGTTAGTCCCAAAAACTAACTCTTGGTACTAGGGTGGATAAAGGTGAAAGCCCAAAATGTGTGTTCCTCAAAAGGAGGGGGTGGGTGGGGTGGGGTCGGGTGAGGATAGTGGTTAGGTCGGGCATGGCCAACCAACTTGAGGCATAATTTAGTTTATGTTTGCATGCTTGTTTTTATTCTTTGGGTTTAAACCCAAGTTCCACACCATGCTAGCTAGTGGAGTACCCATATTCTGGCTCCTTGGCTCTATACCATGCTCTTGTCCCTTCGCTCCTTGGGCTATATGCTTGGGAGTTGTTCCATGCTCTAGTTTCGTCACTCCTTGACTCTATACTTAAGAGTTTGGCTCCATTTTTTCGTTCAGTGACCCAAGGCCTTGAAATTCGAGTTCCACTCTTTTGTCCTTGGGATATATGGCATGTGACACATGGCATATAAAGGGTTTAGGTTCCACTTCATAGTTATCCTATAGTAAATCACCATAGGATAAAGGATAGAAACCATGTGTGCTACATTTGGTATTAGAGAATGAAGTCTCAGTGAGTACTATCTAATAAGATTGGGAAACTAGTTTTGTTGCATACGCAGAGATGCAAATGATGAGTTGTTCCATGTACCATGGGTTAAAAGTAAACTTCCCTTGGGTTTGCTATAAGTGGGAAATAGGCTAATCCATAGCTGTTTAGCATGGCACTAGTGGATCTTTCTTACGCATGATTATAAGTGGATCAATCAAGATTGTAAGGATTAATCTATTAGTTCAAGTAGTCATTATTATGCTCTCTCATAAACTTTTCTTGAATTGGACTAAAGGTAGTGCGGACATAAACTTAAGGTTTAGTCAAGATGAGACCAAAAAGAGAGTTGTCAAAGACAAAGGATCAAACACATAAATCATTTTCTCTTCTTGAAGAGATAATTTGCAACAAGGTGTGACTCATTTCTCGTGGTCACATCGTGCAATAAAAAATCTCTAGTTTGATACATATTGGTTATAATGGTCTTAAAAGTGGTGAGTTGTGAGATGGATAGTGGTGAAATGTTAAACCATTTTGCCTAGGTTTACTATTAAAGATTTGGATTACAATGCTCAATTTTGTAAGCAACTAAAGGGAACAACTCAAGAGATGATCTATGGGGTTCAAATATAGAGGGAAAAGGGCCCATGAAAAAGAGTGCACCCCTTTTTTTAATCGATTAAGGTTTTGGGATATTTGGGGTTAAGTATCCTTGGGTTTGAATAAAATTGGGCTGAGTGACCTCTCGAGAAGTCCAAACTAAAAATTTACATTTGGTATTAAAGGGGTCTCAGGTCCGACTCTGTTAGTTGGCTAGGGGAATCACACCACATGTTGATTGACATCTAGCAAGTTCAATTTGCTCCCGTTAGGCTCGACCTAAGGGGTAGGGTCAAGAGAGCGGGGTAGTTGCAGCTCTTGGCTTTCATTTACGAGGGTGTAAACTTGCAAAGAAGTGTGGTGGATTGTAAGTAATAAAAGGGAATGACTTGAGAGATGGTCCATGGGGTTTAAATATAGAGGGAAAGGGCCCATAAATAAAAGTGCACCCCCTTTTTCAATCGATTAAGGGTCTTAGGATATTTGGGGTTAAATATTTTTGGGTTTGAATAGTACTGAGTTGGGTGACCTCCTGACAAGTCCAAACTAGAAATTTACAAATTCTTTTTTAGGGAACCTTGCTTTTGCTCCTTAAGTAGTTTGGTGTTGGATTAATTTTAAGTTTGGTCTGATAAAGAGTGGCATAAGCTTGTCTGTGTTGTGAATAAAAGTTAGCGATGTTGGATGTTGTAAATCTCTATCGGTGGGGTGTGGCATTTATGTTGCATTTTTCTTTTACTCTTGAGTAGCTTAGTGTTGGATTAGTTTTGAGTTTGGTCGGATAGAGAGTGGCATGAGCTTGTCTATGTTATGAACAAAAGTTAATGATGTTGGATGTTGTAAATCTCTATCAGTGGGGTATGGCATTTATGTTGTATTTTGTCGAATCGAGTTGGCACTTGATACTCACATAAATCTTTGAGATAATAACATGGGTGTTGCTTGTGGTGTTACTCAATTTATGATCAAGTTATTGTGATACTTATATCATATCTATATGATAATGAGTAATATGTTTACGAAGTTACTTGGTTGATCAACTCTAAAGTGGTTGATAGTGAACCTAAACTACTTGCAATTAGTAGCATTGAAGTAGCTTTGACTTAGTTCTCAATGGTGGTCCATTATACTAAGCTTGAGTTGGTACTTTGTTTGCTTAAAGGTTTGCTTATCAAGGTGTTGAAAAAAAGTTATAATATCCACTTGCTATAACTTATTAGTTTATCTATTACCATTTGGAGTAGATTGTTGGTTGGAGAAGGTGTGTATTTGAGGCATTGACATCACTAACACTTGTGTTAGTGGATTTCAAGTGATGAGGAATTTTCTTTAGAACTTGATTTTTCATATCATTTTTCTTTTTAGTGTTTTAGCTTTACATTGGATTTTAAAAGTGATTGAAGAAGAGTGTTAGTGCAATGTGGATATATAACGATATAGTCTTCATGATCAAGCCTTGGATGTTCATTTTGCATTTTGCAAATGTCGGTGTTGAATGTTAGAAATATAAGCAAGATGTTTGATGCTTAGATATACTATTGGGTCATAAAAATTTGTGTTGAGGTGAACCTATATGAAGTTGTTAGTAAAAGGAAGTTGGTTGAGTCTTGAAAATTTATATTCCTAGATTGAGAGTCATTCTTTCTCTAGAATAGAAAATTTTTCACAAATTTTCTTAGGCTTTTGCAATGGTTGATCTATTGATCATTTTGCTTGAAAACCATTCCATTTTTGTAAGCCAATACAAACTAAAATAGGGGTTGGAGTTGACTATGGTTGGTTTAAACCTTAGTAAATAATTTATATGATGTGACCCAAAAGGGATATTGATTTTTGGGGCTAAGGCAATTGAATTAGATAGAGTTTGGAATTGGTGTAAAAAGTGAATATTGCACTTTTCTAAAAAGGTGACCCTTGTGTTTGTTTTTTTTTTTGTAGCATTATGCTTGGTGGCAAGTTGCATCTTGAATTTTGTTAAACTCTATAAGAGTAGTGAGCTTTCACTAATTTTGATTTGGTGGCCTTACATCTTGGCTGAGGATAATGATATCCAACTTAGTTGTTTGAAGTTAAGATATTAGTACCCATACTATAGCTTTGTTTATGAGGAGGTTGTGTACCAATATGAGTCCATCTCATGATTTTCACTTTAGTTTTGACTAAATGTGATCATGCATACTTAACCTTTTCAAGGCATACTCAAAGCTATTGACTAAACATGTTGATGAGCTTATTGTTATACAATTGGATTTAGTCATTTAATCTATCCTTGTCTATGTTCCTATATCTCATACCTGAGGTATTACTTTCATGTTAGATAATTATATGACTTGATGGCATGAGTTTAGTGTTGGGTCTTATGAAAGGCAAGTTGAAAAGTGATTAATAATTGATTTGTGACTAGTGGTTGCATATAAACTTTATTAAGGACTGTTGACACTTGCTTTGTTCGATAATCATTTAGCAGTGATAGATTTTTTTTATTAGATGGTGTTGTAAAGGATTGTGTCGTTAAACTTACATGGTTTTTCCATGTTAGCATGTTGACTCTACCTCTATCGATATCATTTAGTTGTATTTAGTCTATGGTGTTAGATTTCATTGAGTCTTAGATGTGATAATTCACTCTTTGATGAAATGTTATCTGTAGCTGAGGTATTGTTGAAGGATTAGTTTCAAATACTAGGTATGATATTTTTTACTTTGGTTAGCTTAGTTGCTAAAGAGCTTTGAGTGGTGATTCACTTTTGGTTTTTTTTTAATTTGTTTTGGTGTTCATGGCATTGAAGCAATGCCTTGTTATTAACATTATCAATATTGAAACTTGAGTGAAATGAGATATTCTTTGGTCACTTGTTGAGCATAACTTAGCTTCTGGATGTACTAAGAAGGATATTATGGGTTGTACTATGATTTCTTCTTTAACATTGAAGTTACTTGATTTGAGATTTGTGATCATTGTTAAGCAAGATTTAGCTATAACCTTCTTTGAGCTTTCAGTTCATTGAGTTTTCATGCTCATTATTCTATTTGTTAGGAGTTGTTGGGAAAGGCATTTTGGCTCATTAGCTTTGATGTTGAAATAGTATTTGCATTTAGCAATCATTGGTGATGATTAACTATCATCTAGGATAATTGATTATTCTTCTTAAAGGTTTTTCTTGATTATTGTTGATATAGAATGATTTACCATTCTTCAAGATGGTGGATTCGTTTTTCAATGATGATTATGCATCTGGTCATTGATGGGATGATTGATAATTTTTCATGATAGTTACTTATTCTCTTTGATGGCTTTTAGTTTTTTGTATTATCACATTTCTTTGTGGTTTGCTTTGGATTAGTCTCTTGGGTTTGAGATATTAGTAGGATGTAGCTAATAATTACTTGAGCAATTTGAGTCTCTTAGTATGGTTGATTGGGATTTATTTTAATTGGGTAATGTGAAAGTTAATATGAATGTTATGTTTGTTGGTCTTGCCACATTCATTTTGTTCTGTTGATTTCTGTTATAGTTAGTTTTGTTAGATTAAATATTATTTCTTTTGGGTGATACATTCGTAAGCATTTTGTTTGCTAGTCGCTGATACTTTGTGTGTTCTTTGAGTTATTTTACATAAGTTGTTTAGCATGCTATCTGCAAACTTTGATAGTTAAGTTTTATCATTGAGTTTTCTTGATGATACGTTGGCTATTAAATTTTGTTAAATGGTGAATCTTATATTTTCCAATTATAATGATTTTGGTGGTTCCTATACTATAGTTCTGGTTTATTGGATGATAAGTTACTTAGAATATTTTGTGTTCTAATCTTAAGATTTATTCACTGATAATTAAATCTCTTAGATATCATTGTCTCAGACTTTGATATTGTCCATTTATTGATATTTGAGTTTGGGCCAGTATAGGTAGACTGAGTTCGGCACTTCGTATGTATGGTGAAATCTCTAGTTATGGGGTAGCTACTATCAACTGATTATATCATCCATCTCTTTGTCGATGTTCCTTATATTGTAAAAAGGGCATGACTGGGTAAGAAACTTTAATTGTCTGCTTCTAGTAGTTTATTTAAACCTTACCAATGGGTTTAGTTTCTTTGTTCATGAGGGTTAGGGCCTTTAGCTTCTCTCTCTATATCCTTGTAGACAGGAGCGTATCACACTTTTGTAAGCTGGGTGACACTTAGAGTAGCAAGGGTGGCTAACTCCATTGGTTATTTCCTTGTCGGCGACAACCAGAAGGTGTTTGAGTTTATAGCACAATTGCGTTAAATAAAGAGGTTACCTTAACTCATTTAAGTTGGTGCAGTTCTCACAAAGTGTGAACACCATGAACTTTTTCTAGAGTTGTTTCCTTGGTGGTGTTCTAGACTAGAGTATATATCAATAAGGACGTCAATTTTCTCTAAGGGGGGGAGAGTGTCGCGAATATGATTATAGATATCGAAAGTTATCTGTTGGTTAGTCCTTTTGGATATTCTTTCTTTACTGCCATGGCAGTAGAATGTTGGTACTGTTGGACCTTTTATCAATCCTCTTATGCTAGTGGAGTTAATTGAGCATTTTTAGTATACTGAGACCAAATGAGCATAAGGATGAAATTCCTACATGCTATTAGCTAAACATATTTAGTCTCGTAAGGAGTTCCCATCTCATTATGTCTTGCATTAGCTCCCCGCGTATTAAGACTAATCCCTCAATATTGCCGAATGATAGTTTACCATATTTGCTAAACACCCTCACTATCATACCCCTTGTGTTGGTCTTATTCGGTCCCAATGGTTATTTATGAAAAGTGTCTAGATTTGCTAATTTAGCATATTTACAAAATAAGCTCTATTTCGTTAAAGTGGGATTTATTCAGTAAAATGGGACTAGGTACAAATTTTCAAGTATTTGAAAATGACGTGAAATTATATGTTTTTCGTCCAGGGGCTAGACATATCTGGGGCATGGTGACTAGCGCGGTGACTTTGTGTCTAGACTGAGTCCATCTGGTTGTATAATAAATCTCATTGTCAAGGTGAACAAGCTGAATCTGAAGCTAAAGAAGAGCGATGGCATGCGTGCACACACTATTTTGTTTGTTCATTGAGCGTGTGGTGAGCTTTCCAAGATGAACGTCATTCCTATTAGCCAGACATATAACTTAATGGTGAGAACATTTAGATATTATTCAATGTTATCTTTTTCTAACGAATCTAATTGTGAAGGTGTAGCAAGAGGCATTGCTAGTCTGGAGAAGTCATTTAACTCATTTGACCCTTAGTGTATTTTCATGAAACTAAATAACATTCATATTATTAAGGAATTTCTCTAGTACCTTTTTTTTACGACATAGAGGCTTGCATTTCTTTTTAAGGTGATTTAGTAAAAGGCCTGAGGGCACATGCCATTCTATTTCTCAGACCGGTATTAAGATATACTAGTGCAAAGGGAAAAAGGTATTTGATGATCAAGTAAATGGCATGAGGGCACACGCCATTATAAGCCTAAGCGCTAGTGGACACCTCCTTTTTGGTACTCTCAGCGGTACTATCATCCTTCTCCAGGTCAGTTGTTTTGCTTTGGATTGTTGTCTCTGACGTTACTGGGGCGTTCTCGATAGTTGTTAATGTTGCCGTTTGTTCAGAAAAATGATCACTTGGAGTATAGTACGGGGAGTTTGGAAGACTTATATATTCTACATCTTCACCTATCTCCTTCTCCGTCTCCTTTTCTGCCTCACTTACAGATTTTGTGCTTGCCATGAGAACGCTCTTCACCCTAAAATATGGAGTTCATTGTGTTATAAAAGGAAACCAACACACACGCTACAAGGGAATGATGGTACATAAAGCACGTAAGCCCACAATATGGGTTTATGTGCCATTAATATGGGCCACACGCCATATTATTAGATTTATACACGTGTGATTGGTAAATGCATATGTCACATCATCTTTGTTTTACCTCACACACTATATCAGGCCTAATGAACCATATCACATGTGCGCACATGCTATATATATGGAGAAGTATTATGCAAGGATAGAAAAATTCAATGCATGATTGTGGAGAGCAATGGCATGAAGCCACATGCTAAATAACATTTTAGAGAAAGAATTAAAATAGAAACATGCAAACAGTACTGAGTGGACCAAGACTTAGAAGTGCACAATTGAATCAGGTATTTCTAATAAATATTTCACTCACCTCATATAGGAATGGCTACCACTCTCAAATGGCGTATCACCTCATGCCATCACCTCGCAATTTGTTATAACAATCCGATGAATTCATATTCAGCTTGTTCACCTTGAACTTTAAGTAAGATTTGCTAGAACAACTAAGAATTTATACTTGTTATTTGTATCATCTCACCTAGGAATGGCGTAAGGCCATATGCCATCACGCCTCCTCTGATTCAGATTCGGATTGTTCACTTTGAAATAAAATACATTAGAAACTTAGTAAAGGAATATAAATGAATCTCACCTTAAACCCGGGTTATAAATGCTCTTGCTGCATCTCTTGCATGGTCTGGCAAGGTGATGGTGGCACTCTGCTTCCGCATCCAACCATGCACAACATTATCCACCGATATGCTCATGCTGGGATCCCTTGGATTCATCACTCATCTCTTTTCTAGGCAATCCTTCGTATATTCGGAACTTGGCTTGAACCACTCCACAGTTACATTGAAGGAGTTAGTTTCCGCGTCCTCCTCTGCATCAGTGATGCAACGCCCCACCCATATCATTTGTTTTTTATTACTGGGTCTGACAAGCACGACCATTCCTTTGCAGACCTGTACTGGATTGAATGCTGAATCCAGCTTCTTGTTCCTCGGCCCACAATAGTGATCCTCAACATCGTTATCTGTCACTGCATTTCCAGAGGACATTGTTCCGCTACTATCTGGTGCTCTGGGTTCTGGCCAAAAGGACTCTTCCAATTCTTCATATACAACCGGCCCATTTTGGATAGCAGATATAATCTTCTCCCAGTATTCGAGCAAAGGCTTGCACCTCTGAAAATAGGATTCTCCACCAAACACCAACCCCCTCTTCCAGAAGGCAATATGCTGTCTAATCCCGGCCACTATACTTTCCTGGTCTTTGAGTCCATCCATGTGCATCGGCCGTGGGGAACCCTGAGGAATCATAGGTTCCCCAGTTATGGGATCTCTCTTGAAGAATTCAATGCCGTCCACTGGCAGCCACACTATGTCCCATTCTCTCATCTTGTACCTCATCACTGGAGCACTGTCACGCATGCTGAAATGAAACTGAAGAGGCTTGGAGTGGCCAATCAGCGTTTCGGATCCATCCCTGATGTAGCCTTTTACAAACCCCTTAAAGTCTGGAACCTCTGTCACAAGTGCAGCTTCAACAGTGCCTTTGATGCAATTTTGGAATTCATCGTAGAGTTGTGGGAGGGTGAGGACATTGGATCGCCGGAGGGACTCTGCCAGGTGACTAAACATGGCATCAACGTCTTCATGAGTGTGCCCAACCATGAGAAAGCCAAGTCTAACCGTTTCAAATATGCCTTTGGCAACAAGCATCGCCAAGTACGCGAAGACGTACATCTTTTTGTTCTCACTGCCAGCATTGTTTGTTTGGAGCAGAAGATGGGGTGGAAGGCCACATCGGCCGCAAGAACTTCCTTGAGATTCTGCTTCGTTTGGATGAGGCTGTGCATTCACCGGGCGACCAGCCTCGTCGGAATGGCATGAGGCCTCACGTGATAACCCTACAATCTGACGGCCAACATATTCACTGGGATGGCATGGGGCCCCACGCGATACTGCAAGCCTTTGCTCCTCCTCCAGCTAAACCTTGTATGGGGTTTGATCGACAAGGGCCTTATGCAAGGGTTGGCCGTTTAGCTCAGTTTGCGCACTTTGTAGAGACCTTAAGTGTTTTGCTAGGGATGCAATCATCATGTTTGCACCCCCGCCACCCCATAGAGGTCCAAAGAAGTTCCCATAGTTCTGGGCACCATGCCCATGAGCGATTATGCCAAACAAAGACACAGGCACCTGCATGGATGAAGAGATTGCCTTGGGGGCAGGATTGAGTCGAGGTAAGCACGTCTTTTTTTGGTCCATTTTGTCGTGGATGATGCAGAGGTAAGAGTCAGGTCTCTCCATGGAGAGAATCCTGTTATGATAATATGCAGTCCTGCAGCTTCTTTGCTCGATGTTGTGGTCGAGCCGCCTTCTAACCAACGTCTCTCGCTCTTGAGCGCTGCAAAAATTCTTCGACAAAGCCATTTTGATAGCAGTGCACTCATCACACTTTGAAAAGCTGGAGTACTTTCCTATACTCACATCCCTGAACCTGTTGCTCCACAATCTACTAAATCTAGATTGGCTCAGCTTCTTGTAGCCATTACTCTGGAGTTCCCGATTCACATCTTCCAATATGGCCCCCTTGGTATACATGGAAGGGAGAACTTGTTGGGTGTCTCGTGTTCCATCTTCCAAGAGGCGGGTTTTATGTGGTTGCTGCTCGCTACATGTCTCGACAAACCTCTTGAAGATTGCCTCTCCATATACAACATGACCTCTGGTTTTGTGCGTACCGTCGTTCCCATGGACTGTCTGTTGAACCCTTTGTTCCTTGAACTCAGTTTTGATTCTGTAAAATGTGGTTTGAGGGACTCCATAAATGATTCTCCATGCCTTCATGCAGACCAAACCCCTCTGGAAGACCATGCTCCCCACTTGATGTTCTGAAGCATCAACAGATGACCGTAATGCCTCATACACAAAATTGCGAGCTGCCTTCCAGGACAATGTCTTGTATCTTGCTCTCTCCTCTTCAATAACATCCCAATCAGCATGTTGACAGCACCTCCTCTTGCAACAAGCAACTGTCGAGACAATTCGAACCTCCATCGCCATTTTCTACTTTTTCGGTTTGTTGCTCAGATCCCTTTGGCTGCGCTTTAGGAAGGTGTACTTTCTTTTCCCATGAAGAGATGTTCTATCATCAGTTGTAGTGGTGTTTGAGTGTGAATCCTTCACATTCTCAAACACTAAGTGCCTCAATTTCCACCGCACAATGCTTCCAATAGTCAGACTGTTTTTTTCTGTGTCAACAACCTCTAAAATCGCAACTCTAATATCATCCCAGCCCAATTCTTGATTAGCAACCGCATCTCTTGGATTGACAACTGTGGCTAAGCCCTCGATCCATAGACACAAGGGTCCCTTTTGCAACTCTCTTCCCACCATTCAAAATATAAACCTTTTCTCCAACCCTGAAGGCCATTCTGAAAGTGCAGAAAAGAAGTTAAAACCATACAAAAAATGATTGGAGAATGGCCTAAATCATAACATACCAAACAACCTCAATAGCATGAGGCCACATGCCATTATTCAAACATGCTATTGACACCCACGTGAAATTTTGCATTCACAAAATTGGCATGAGGCCTTATGCCATCTTGATATACACACAGCTGCAGGCAAGTAAAAACATACATGACAATACGCTAGCCATGAAATTGCAAGGGCCCAAGATGGCATGTGGCCTCATGCCATTTCTAAATGTGGTCCTAAGCCATTCCATGGTGAACATACCAGGAAGCACAATTGCCGAATATCAAGAGGAAGCGGTAGCCACACCAAAGACAGTGCCGCTTGCAACACCGCAACTACTCGTAGCGCCGCTCGCAACACCGCAACTGCTTGTAGCGCCGCTCGCACAAACTGCCACTCGCATAAACTGCCGCTCGCAATGGCGCTCACAATGCCGCAACCGCTTATAGACGCATAAACCACAACTCACAACGCCGCTTACACAAGCAGCGCTCACTGCGCTCAGCGGAACCAAGAACACGGCGCACAAAAATGATAGACCTAGGAATGAGTTCAAGAATTCAAAAATAACACACGCTTGAACGTCACATCAAATCCTCTGACAAACCAGATCTTATGATTCCTCTGACAAATTTCAAACTGAGTAGCTTCTAGACTTTGCTGTCGGAGGTTGAACTTTGTCACATCATGTCCTTGCCTCGATCCAGCTATGCCATGTCAGTGATTCGAACTTTGCCATGCCATGTCAGCGATCCGCGCCAAGATTATTCGCCGTGTAAAGGAATAATTATGCTGTGTGTGTACGTCCATTTATGGCAATATAAGGCCACACGCCATTCAAAGAATAATGCTAGTCGAGCATTTTTTGGTGCATTTTTGGGTTCAAAATTGCATGAGCCCACACGCTATAAAGTTTACCTGTACCAAAAATAGAAACAGCTTTATTTACTTGGGAATTTAAGTGGTTGAGGCATTTTTAAACTTACAAACACATGCCCTACTTACATTCCTTTGGTTGCTTAAAATTCAAAAATATTATAAACCTTTCTTTTTGCATTTTCAATGTTTTCAATTATGGTTTTTGATTTTCGTAGGACCAGCCTAGTAATCTATTTGCATCCCGTCATGTTTATAGCTAGCTTTAGTTTGTCCCCTTCGCTAGCCTGAGATACATCTGCTCGGCATCTGCCTCTTACAGCATTTGCCCAGAAAGGGCATCTTTCTTCACGCAGCATTTGCCACATGTTTAGGGTTTAGGGTTTAGCAATTCAGTAGCTTGATAAACATGCAGATACAGAACTTGATGCAAAATCCTTGATATGTCACAATGCCCCTAGGACCATAAACACATTTCAATAGAGAGGGTCTTTTCATTTCATAACTCCTTACGTAGATCTTGGTGAAACCAGAGTTAGTAAAGTTGGTTTCTTGTGATCCCGCATCTGATTATGATGTCCCTTTGCAATGTCGATGGAAAGGTCAATGCACACCAAACTGTAAAATCTTGGAGCAAAATAACGGTCGGATCAATGGCAAATGCCCCTGAAACATTGTAAGGCTCGTGTGGTCTCATGTGGTGTCCGATCGAGATGCTTCTTTGCAGGGTCATCAAGAAAGACATTGTATACCATTCTGTAAAATCTAGTTGCGATCTAACAGTTGGATCTCCAGAAAACTCAAAAAAATCTCGCGCGTGTCAGAATATTCTAGGAATATACTCCTATGTGCCCCTAAAATTGGCATGCGGCCCCACGCCATTCAAGAGATAACGCCAGATGACGCCGAGCATTTTTTGGTGCATTTTTTGGGATCAAAATTGCATGAGCCCACACGCATGAACGTCACATCAAATCCTCTGACAAACCATATCTTAATTCCATCTATAATTCCTCTAACAAATGGTATACATATAGCGAGGGTATTAAATGATATCCCAATCATGATCTTTCTTTTGGATTTCGCGTGCATGCAGTCCGAGGAATGATGACGTTGCAGATTTCTTTTGGATTTCACGTGCATGCATGCGCGCGGCGATCCAGAAATTAATGGTGGCGCCCAAGTCCGAGGAATGATGATGTTGCGGGATTACCAACCGTCGTGACATTTCGCGCGTGTGAGGTTAGGTTTTGCATCGTACTCGCGCTCGCATCGCGCTCCCACTCGCGATCACGCTCACATTCGCGCTCATCTACCTTCTCTACAGGTTTCTCGTGTGCATCGGCGTCCACTCGCGCTTGCATCACATTCGCGCTCGTGTGCATCGGCATCCACTTCAAGACACACCCAGTTTGTAACTTCGCCGCCAACTCCGCTGCCCACTCCGCCACCCACACGCAGCCCACTTGGCGTCCCGGGAGATTTCAGCGCCACTCTCCAACTGTAAGTGGCAGAGTAGCCTTGTTGCTACGATCCGCTGCACACACAGTGCACATTCGCCAGTGAGTCCGGCCTTGATTGTCACGCCTCCATTCGGCTTCAAATGGTAAGTCTTTTAGGCCAAGTAGAAAATGGCATGAGGCCACATGCCATTCAGTAGCAACATTGGCATGCACTGATTGGGCTCTCGAGTGCAGTCCGGTTACAGATGGCGTGTAGCCTCACACCATCTTAGGATGCAGCCTCAAGACATCTGATGTAGTGGTGAATGGCGTGTGGCCTCACGTTATTTCCAGCTGCTAGATTTTCATCTGTCAGCTCTAATTGTTATGCATTTCTGAACAGGCGAGGAATTGTGTTCTTCTTCCAGCCACTGTCAATGTGGATGCAGAGAAGGGGGAGGAGCTCACCAGTTGGACTTTCGGGATGGAAGGCAAGGATCTGAGGCTGTACAACACAGATGGTGGGAGAAAAGAATGCATGAGGATCCTCATCCAAGTGACAGACACTCCATGCAGTTCCATGCAAGAATATGGACTGGCACTTGTGGTAGAGACAGCGTCCGCCTTCAAGATCCACCTTGCACATCCTAGTGGCTTCCCGGAGGGGGGCAGTGGCTATGAGGAATTCCTAGAGGGAGCTAGGGAGAGGTTGTCCAGGAGGCCCACAATTTCAAAGACGCTGCGGGTCTATGAAGATCACATGGAATCCACGGACCTCACCTACGGCGATGTTCAAAAACTATATTCCAACATTGAGCCGTTGAGAGTGCCTCCAGTTCGCGAAGCGAAGGGGAAGGGGGTCGATCTGGAAACTACCCCGAAGCAGAAAAGGGTGGTCAAGCTCAAGCCGACGTCTGACTCTCCTGCTCCAAAAAAGAAGCTACTCGGTGATGCCATTGCCTCGGGTTCGAACACTACACCCACCTAAAAGAAGTGCCGCAAAGAGCAGAAAGAGCAAGAAGAGGCAGGAAAAATCATCGCAGATAATAGTACTTGTTACTATTCCAACAAAGTATATACAATCGACGTGAGCCGTATCGACATCCAAAGCAAATACAACCACAGGCTAGTATCTGATGAGTGGGTGGAGAAACTGAAGCAGAAGATGCTGGCAAGTCCAGTAACACCCGACATCGCAGACGTGATCCCCTACTACCGAACAATAAAGGGCGAGACGAGGTTTCCAGACTTGATCAATAGGAAGGTGTTGGACGATCAAAACATCCGGTTCTATGCCGTCTCCAGGCAGCATTCTAGCTTGGTGATGCAAGAGATAGTTGTGGATATTATGGTGGGCGAGGAGGTGAAGAAAGTCTTCAAGACAAGAGTTGTCCGCCTGATAAAAGGCAACTCGCCCCTCCGATCTATCATATACATCTCCCACGCGCAGAATGTCAAGCAAGAAACGTGCTACAAATCGGGTCTGCACGAGACATTGGCACGAACACGGAAGCTCTGGGTTCAACTGAAGAAGCCACAAAAACCAGGACAAGGACGTGCACTAGCAACTAGCGCCTGGCAGGTAAGCCTCGTTGCATGTGGCATAGCATGTGGCCTCACGCCATTTCCATTGCAGGAATTCTCGAGTCTTCTCTCGAAAACACTGGGGGTCAATGACACACTCAGCATCCATAACATTCTACTCGCGACAAAAGTTGTTTTTGACAAATGGGTAGATGTGCTAAGGAGGTACCATGACGGGGAGTTGCTAAACTCAATGGGTGTGGATGATGGCCGGAAGCCCAATGATTTGAAGCTCAATCCTTGCATTTCTCGCGGTCTCTAGACGACGACGACCTTCTGACAGTGGCTAATGCTCTTCTACTTGGTGAGGTAGTCTTCAACAAGACCAAAATGACTCCCGGCCATATTGTGACATACGAGGACTTGTGCACGACTCTGAGAGCTCGTGCGCTATTAAAGGATTGGATCTTCGAGCAAATGGCCGTGGAGAGGGTGAGCATCGACACCACGCAAGAGATGATGGAAGCGCTGGAGTTGTCAAATGAAGACATCGACGAGTACGTGAAGGGGGCCCCCAAGTTCATCAATCTGCTGCGGGATGCCACGAAAAGTAAATCTGAGAAGTTGGATCAGTATCCAAATTTCATTAAGAGGGATGTCGACCGCCAGCTTCAGAACAGCTCGACCCCGCAGCAGAGGCCTATCGAGAACCTTACCGGGTATACGTGAATTCGGATGAGGATCAAAGGTGGAGGAGCATCCTTTCCCCGCGGAGATGAGCAAGTCTAGAACATCTTTTGTGTGATGGACTTCACAAACGAGGAGATCACTCATGCAGACGAAGTCAGCTCCATCATTGACTTAATGGTGGGACTTGCGGAGGTGGAATCTTCAGTCCACTATATGATCTACGAGTTCGAATCCTATCACAAGTTCTGGAAGGCCTTGAACGAGGTGAAGGCTCGGTTGAAAGGCAAGGAGATGCGGGAGATCCATGGGATAATGGCTAAGAAAAAGATACCGACGAATGTCCTCATCTTCACACTCGCCCTTGTTATTGGTCCTGCAGCAGAGTGGGACTGGAGTGACTTCCCAGCTTCATTCGACAAGGCCGATCGAATTGATCTGAGGGAGGTCAATTTACCCGTGCCTGAGGAACTGAAGATGGCTATAGAGCTTTCGAATCCAAAGAAAGCTCTAGGTGCAACATGGGAAATGCTCAGCTGGGTCTTCAACGCAATAGCGGGTGGGTCACCTGCTTCCGACTCCAAGGGCAAATGCATTGTTGAGTACAACTGCGGCGGACTATTCTTTCGAGCCGCACTACTCAAGGGTGTCCCGTGTGTTGCGGTGACAAACTCCATTGAAGAGGTGACTTCAATGGAGCATATAATTACAATTGCCAAAGAAAAACAATATCTTCTCTGCGAACCTGGTGAGTACGCACTTTAAGTTTAAATGTTATCTCACAAGCTCTGTATGCAGGAGCGTGGCCACCCCCAGATGCTGAAACAGCGTTAACAGCTACTGTTGAAGATACCCATGTTGGGCCGAGCTCACAACCTGCACAAGGTAAGGTAACGTGAGGCCTCACGCCATTTTGATTATAGATCGTTGTGAATATTCAGACACGAGGACTGAAAAGCGCACTGGTGGCGCATCGAAGAAGGACAAACAGACAAGCAATAGGAAAAAAGGAGGTACAAATTATATTTGCAATGGCGTGTGGTCTCATGCCATTCCTTGCAGGAGACACTTCTTCAAAGGCAAAACAGGCAAGCACCAACCAAGCTCAAACTGACAATGGTCATAAAAAGCGAAAGCACGTTGGACAGTCGTCGGGATCAGAGGCGTTTGATTCGAAAAGGAAGAAGGGCAACAAAAAGATGATAGGTAATGCCTCGCGGTTATGGCGTGTGTGCTCATGCCATTCATTGCAGATCAAGGGTTGAGTGAAAGCAACCAGTCACCACCTTCTGACTCAGATTCCTATGGCGGACTCCCCTTCCCCAATCTCAATGGAGAGGTACAATGGATGAGGGATGCTTTTCAAGTCAGGGCCACGTTTTTCTCATCTCGTCGTCTTCGAAGGGTGCAAGAACGTGCAGAAACCATGTTAAGACAGTCGGGTGAGGATACGGTCCTAGGTCACGCACTAAAACAGGCTATGGATGTCTTGTATTTTGAGATGGAGACTCGGCCAGATGATTTTTCCAAGATGGTCCTAGAAGAACAAGCCATCTAGCCTGAGCAGCCTATGGAAGAAATGCAAGAGGGGGATGAGGAGCCAGAGAAAGATAATGAGCAGGAAGAGCAAAAGGACGAAGAGGAGGACAAAGAAGAGGAGGACGAAGAAGAGGAGGACGAAGAGGACTTCGATGGTCCTCACAATGGTGACGATCACAATAACGACGACGACAATGATGATGACGATGGCCAGCCTGAGGTGGCCAAAGAGCAGTGGAGGAAGGTCATACAAGACAAACCATCAGGTAAATAATAGTACATCCATTCCTAACCTTTTACCATTTCTAACATTGTCCATGTAGGTCGCAGAGCAAATGGTAAGTAGAGATTATTCAGTTGAATTAAGATACAAACTCTAGCCTTTAGTGTCGAGGAAGGATAGTGCCAAGCAAGGGTCGAAACGTATGTCCAATCCTTCAGAATCAGCAGTGTGCCCAAGTGATATCGGTCCTAGTTCCTCAATAGCAATTGATGGTAAATACAGTATAGTCAATTCAATGTGCTAATGAGTTTGTTTTTAATAGCCAGTAGGGAGGATACCATCTCAATCGAAGGGAGATATTTGGACATGCATATGGATCCGCCAGTGGACTCTACTTGCCTGCAAGAGTCATCAGAGCTGGTGGAGGCTACTATCCATATCAACGCCAAGCAAGCTGACCACGCTCCACTTGATGCTCCCATACCACTGAGTCAATCTTGTCCACGTATCCAACTGATGGTGACCAGGCGCCATTGGACCCGCATGAGGCTGCCCCAGCCACCGAGCCGGTCGTATCCTCATTTCCAACGGACTCAACGTGTGCCCAATCGTCTGACTACGCACCATTGGAACCTCCCTACACCGCCCCTGCTGCCTGTTCGGTCATGTCCACTTTGCCAACGGAGGCACCAGCTGAAATGGCGTGTGATCACACGCCATCAGAACCACCCCATGCCACTGTTGAGCCAGTTGTACCAGAGTCTACAGCTGAAATGGCATGTGCCCACACGCCATCGGATGCGATTGACCCCACATTGCAGAGGAGAGTATTTCCGCCCTTCACGTTTCCTCGACTAAAACCCTCTCAACGACCATCGGGAGCACCATTCGCTAATATTATAGATGGTAAAATTGACTTGTACCATTTTTTATGCTGACGCATTTCATTTCAGAGTCACGGCGAAGGTACTGTATCGTTTTTTATCTGAATGGTGTCTTTTTCTCCCATGAGCGTGGCTCGTCCTTGAATGTCACTGCACCCTCCAAAGCCTGCAGTCGCAAGTTGGTCAAAAGAGACAGATTCACATTAATCACACGGGAGAAACTACGGGATCTAATAATGACCATGCGACACTTAAAACAAAGGGCCGGGTTCAATTTGCAATTGGGAGTTTGGACATCCATGATGCGCCACAATGCATTAACGTTGCTACAGATGATGCACGATCAGATGCGAGTAATATTACCATTTGAATTTCTCCTAACGCAGGAGGATTGCTTGACTATGGTCCATGTGAGGGGTAGCAAGCCCATCTTCGTCAAGCCAGAGGCTGTAGTGATGAACCGGACTGCTAGGTCACTTGAAATCCTCATCATCGATGACTCACCGATTAAAACTGTAGCGAACACGCACACATATGCAGTGCACCCCATCTCTTGCAGTATGGAAACTAGGGAGAAGAAACCATATGTTCTGGGGGACCTTGCAAAACGGCTTGGAGCGATGGTGATAGAGAACCAACCAGTCTAGGAGGTGGCTGCAGAAATCAACCAAATGGCAGATGGAACGGTATATCAGAAGCCATTTGATCGGACAGACACCAGTCATCATTTATGGCATGTATATTGTCTAGCCAAGCACTATCCGCATCTCCATAATCTGCTCAACCGGATGGGTTCTTCGACCACTGAACATGAACGTGGACGTATTAGAGAAGAGATGGCATTACTATTGGGTTTAAATCCTGATAGTGTGGAGAGTGATGAAATTCCAAGATTATTGTATAGGCGTTGGAGGCAAAAAATAACAGTCTAAGATGGCATGTATTTATTTAAAAATGTAACTTATTATGGCATGGGGTTCCATGCCATTGTATTAATATTAAAAGACAATTCTTTGAGAGGATTTGCATTATACTAGAAGTGTTACAGCATGTTATTGGAAGTCTCCGAAGTTGTTTTATTAATAAGGGGAAAGTAAAGATTGAATGGGGACTTGGGCTCCACCTAGACTCGGAGCAACTGAGCCAATATTAAAAGGATGGAAAGAAATTGGACAACGATGACAAGGAGAAGAGAGAGGTGAAGCAGTGGCAGGGGGAGGAGAAGTGATTGAGTAAACATTTCCTTGTTTAAAATAAAATGGCATGTGCCTTAATGCAGTTGAATTTTGTTATATTTATATACTATATAAAGGTTTGGAAACCTTATTTTACAAGTGGGATAATGACAATTCCCACTTTAACGAAATAGAGCTTAAATGTAGAGATTGTTCTAAACACAATGGTGTTGGCCCCATATCTAAATTCTTAATCTAATACCATTCCATATTTAGTAAGTAAGTTTCAAGTTAGTCCTAGAGACTAACTCTTGGTACTGAGGATGGCTAAGCCAAAGCATGTGTTACTCAGGGGGAAGGGGGGGAGATATAGGGGATTCCAAATGTGTAATAGGGATAATGGGTAGGTCAAGCATGGCTGACCAACCTAAAGCATAATTTAGCTTACTTGCATGTTTGTCTTTGTTTTGCATTTGGCTTGGGTCTAAGCCCAAGTTCCACACCATGCTAGCTGGTAGAATACCCATATCTTCATGTTAGGCCACTGGTATGCTAAAATAATGCTAAAATTTATTTGGCTCCATTTTGTATGTTGGTCCTAGCATTGAGATGTTGAATGTTCTAGGATTGTTCCAAATCGCTCCATGCTCCTGCCCCTTTGCTCCTTGGGCTATACACTTGAGAGTTACTTCATATTTCAGTTCCTTCGCTCTTTAACTCCATGCTTAAGAGTTTGGTTCTGTTCTTTCATTCAATGGCCCAAGGCCTTGAAACTCAAGTTCCACCCTATTATTCTTTGGACATGTGGCCTGTGATATATGGCACATAAAGGGTTGAAGTTCCACTTCATAGTTATCCTATAGTAAATCATCATTAGATAATGGGTGAAAACCATGTGTGCTACATTTTGTATCAAAGGATACATCTCAATAAGTACTATCTAATGAGATTGGGCAACTAGTCTTATTGCATATGAAGAGATGAAAACAATGATCCAAATGGGTACATGTGTTTGAGTGCTAAGACTTCACATTCGTTCCTTGGTTATGGATTTTGATTACTTTTTTGTACTAGATTGTGTGAGCTTGCTCTTGGGCTTATAAGATGGATTGAGGTGTACCATTTTGCACAAGTTTGCGCTTGGGCTCGTGAGTGAGGCACATTAGCAACTCAAGTTTACACTTTGAGTTGGCAAGCTTAATGTTAACCTATTAATGGTTACCATAACCATGGGTGAAAATAAACCTCTCCTACATTTGATAAAAGTGGTGAATAGGTTGGTCTGTAGTTGTTTAGTACAACATTAGTGGATCCTTCCTAGACATGATTATAAGTGGATCAATCAAGACTATAGGAAATAATCTATTGGTTTAAATAGTCATTGCCATGCTCTCTTGTTAACTTTTCTTGGATTAGACTAAAAGTAGTGCAAATATAAGCTTGAGGTTTAATCAAGATAAGACCAAAAAGAGAGTTGTTAGGGATGAAGGATCAAACACGTAAATCATCTTTTCTTATTTGGAAATGATGGTCTTACAAGTGATGAGTTGTATGATGGATAGTGGGGAAGTGCTAAACTATTTTATCTAAGCTTGTTATTGAAGATTTAGGTAGCTTGAGTAGCTTGGTGTTGGATTAATTTTGAGTTTTGTTATAAAGATAGTGGTATAAGCTTATCTGTGTTGCGAACAAAAGTTAATGGTGTTAAGTGTTGTAAATCTCTATTGATGGGGTGTGGCATTTATGTTGCATTTTGTCAAATTAAATTGACATTTTGATACTGACATAAACCTTTGAAGTAATGACATGGGCATTGCTCGTGGTGTTGCTCAATTAATGATCAAGTTATTGTGACATTTATATCATATCCATGTGATCACGAGCAATGTGTTAACGAGTTGCTTGATTAAACAATGATCAACCCAAAGTGGTTGATGGTAAAGCTAGTTTATTTACATGTAGTAACATTGTAGTAGCTTTGATTGGATTTTCAATGGTGGTCTATTATGCTAAACTTGAGTTGGTACCTTGTTTCTTTCAGGGTTTGCCCATAAAGTGTTGGAAAGGGTTATAGCATTCATTTATTATGGCTTGTTAGTTTATCTGTTAGCACTTGGAATAGATTGTTAGATGACGAAGGTGTGTAATTGAGGCATTAACATCGCTAGCACTTGTGTTAGTGGATTTTGAGTGATAAGAAATTTTCCTTAGATCTTGATTTTCCATATTATTTTTTTTTGTTAGTGTTTTGGCTTCACATTGGATCTTAAAGGTGATTGGAGAAGAGTGTTAATACAATGTGAATATTCAAAGATATAGTCTTTGTAAGCTCTATTTCGTTAAAGTGGGAATTATCATTATCCCACTTGTAAAATAAGGTTTCCAAACCTTTATATAGTATATAAATATAACAAAATTCAACTGCATTGAGGCACATGCCATTTTATTTTAAACAAGGAAATGTCTACTCAATTACTTCTCCTCCCCCTGCCACTGCTTCACCTCTCTCTTCTCCTTGTCATCGTCATCCAATTTCTTTCCATCCTTTTAATATTGGCTCAGTTGCTTCGAGTCTAGGTGGAGCCCAAGTCCCTATTCAATCTTACTTTCCCCTTATTAATAAAACAACTTCGTAGACTTCCAATAACATGCTGTAACACTTCTAGTATAATGCAAATCCTCTCAAAGAATTGTCTTTTAATATTAATACAATTGCATGGAACCCCATGCCATAATAAGTTACATTTTTAAATAAATACATGCCATCTTAGACTGTTATTTTTTTCCTCCAACGCCTATACAATAATCTTGGAATTTCATCACTCTCCACACTATCAGGATTTAAACCCAATAGTAATGCCATCTCTTCTCTAATACGTCCACGCTCATGTTCAGTGGTCGAAGAACCCATCCGGTTGAGCAGATTATGGAGATGTGGATAGTGCTTGGCTAGACAATATACATGCCATAAATAATGACTGGTGTCTGTCCGATCAAATGGCTTTTGATATACCGTTCCATCTGCCATTTGGTTGATTTCTGCAGCCACCTCCTGGACTGGCCAGTTCTCTATCACCATCGCTCCAAGCCATTTTGCAAGGTCCCCCAAAACATACCCTAGTTTCCATACTGCAAGAGATGGGGTGCACTGCATATGTGTGCATGTTCGCTGCAGTTTTAATTGGCGAGTCATCAATAATGAGGATTTCACTTGACCTAGCAGTCCGGTTCATCATTACAGCCTCTGGCTTGACGAAAATGGGTTTGCTACCCCTCACATGGACCATAGTCAAACAATCCTCCTGCGTTAGGAGAAAGTCAAATGGTAATATTACTCGCGTCTGATCGTGCATCATCTGTAGCAACGTTAATGCATTGTGGCGCATCATGGATGTCCAAACTCCCAATTGCAAATTGAACCCGGCCCTTTGTTTTAAGTGTCGCATGGTCATTATTAGATCCCGCAGTTTCTCCCATGTGATTAATGTGAATCTATCTCTTTTGACCAACTTGCGACTGCAGGCTTTGGAGGGTGCAGTGACATTCGAGGACGAGCCACGCTCATGGGAGAAAAGGACACCGTTCAGATCAAAAACAATACAGTACCTTCGCTGTCATTCTGAAATGAAATGCGTCAGTATAAAAAATGGTACAAGTCAATTTTACCATCTACAATATTAGCGAATGGTGCTCCCGATGGTCGTTGAGAGGGTTTTAGTCGAGGAAACGTGAAGGGCGGAAATACTCTCCTCTGCAATGTGGGGTCAATCGCATCCGATGGCGTGTGGGCACATGCCATTTCAGCTGTAGACTCTGGTACAACTGGCTCAACAGTGGCATGGGGTGGTTCCGATGGCGTGTGATCACACGCCATTTCAGCTGGTGCCTACGTTGGCAAAGTGGACATGACCGAACAGGCAGCAGGGGCGGTGTAAGGAGGTTCCAACGGCGCATAGTTAGACGATTGGGCACACGTTAAGTCCGTTGGAAATGAGGATATGACCGGCTCGGCGGCTGGGGCGGCCTCATGCGGGTCCAATGGCGCCTGATCACCGTCAGTTGGATATGTGGACAAGATTGACTCAGTGGTATGGGCAGCATCAAGTGGAGCGTGGTCAGCTTGCTTGGCGTTGATATGGATAGTAGCCTCCACCAGCTCTGATGACTCTTGCAAGCAAGTAGAGTCCACTGGCGGATCCATATGCATGTCCAAATATCTCCCTTCGATTGAGATGGTATCCTCCCTACTGGCTACTAAAAACAAACTCATTAGCACATTGAATCGATTATACTGTATTTACCATCAACTACTATTGAGGAACTAGGACCGATATCACTTGGGCGCACTGCTGATTCTGAAGGATTGGACATACGTTTCGACCCTTGCTTGGCACTATCCTTCCTCGACACTAAAGGCTAGAGTTTGTATCTTAATTCAACTGAATAATCTCTACTTACCATTTGCTCTGCGACCTACATGGACAATGTTAGAAATGGTAAAAGGTTAGGAATGGATGTACTATTATTTACCTGATGGTTTGTCTTGTATGACCTTCCTCCGCTGCTCTTTGGCCACCTCAGGCTGGCCATCGTCATCATCATTGTCATCGTCGTTATTGTGATCGTCACCATTGTGAGGACCATCGAAGTCCTCTTCGTCCTCCTCTTCTTCGTCCTCCTCTTCTTTGTCCTCCTCTTCGTCCTTCTGCTCTTCCTGCTCATTATCTTTCTCTGGCTCCTCATCCCCCTCTTGCATTTCTTCCATAGGCTGCTCAGGCTGGATGGCTTGTTCTTCTAGGACCATCTTGGGAAAATCATCTGGCCGAGTCTCCATCTCAAAATACAAGACATCCATAGCCTGTTTTAGTGCGTGACCTAGGACCGTATCCTCACCCGACTGTCTTAACATGGTTTCTGCACGTTCTTGCACCCTTCGAAGACGACGAGATGAGAAAAACGTGGCCCTGACTTGAAAAGCATCCCTCATCCATTGTACCTCTCCATTGAGATTGGGGAAGGGGAGTCCGCCATAGGAATCTGAGTCAGGAGGTGGTGACTGGCTGCTTTCACTCAGCCCTTGATCTGCAATGAATGGCATGAGCACACACGCCATAACCGCGAGGCATTACTTATCATCTTTTTGTTGCCCTTCTTCCTTTTCGAATCAAACGCCTCTGATCCCGACGACTGTCCAACGTGCTTTCGCTTTTTATGACCATTGTCAGTTTGAGCTTGGTTGCTGCTTGCCTGTTTTGCCTTTGAAGAAGTGTCTCCTGCAAGGAATGGCATGAGACCACACGCCATTGCAAATATAATTTGTACCTCCTTTTTTCCTATTGCTTGTCTGTTTGTCCTTCTTCGATGCGCCACCAGTGCGCTTTTCAGTCCTCGTGTCTGAATATTCACAACAATCTATAATCAAAATGGCGTGAGGCCTCACGTGACCTTACCTTGTGCAGGTTGTGAGCTCGGCCCAACATGGGTATCTTCAACAGTAGCTGTTAACGCTGTTTCAGCATCTGGGGGTGGCCACGCTCCTGCATACAGAGCTTGTGAGATAACATTTAAACTTAAAGTGCGTACTCACCAGGTTCGCAGAGAAGATATTGTTTTTCTTTGGCAATTGTAATTATATGCTCCATTGAAGTCACCTCTTCAATGGAGTTTGTCACCGCAACACACGGGACACCCTTGAGTAGTGCGGCTCGAAAGAATAGTCCGCCGCAGTTGTACTCGACAACGCATTTGCCCTTGGAGTCGGAAGCAGGTGACCCACCCGCTATTGCGTTGAAGACCCAGCTGAGCATTTCCCATGCTGCACCTGGAGCTTTCTTTGGATTCGAAAGCTCCATAGCCGTCTTTAGTTCCTCAGGCCTGGGTAAATTGACCTCCCTCAGATCAATTCGATCGGCCTTGTCGAACGAAGCTGGGAAGTCACTCCAGTCCCACTCTGCTGCAGGACCAATAATAAGGGCGAGTGTGAAGATGAGGACATTCGTCGATATCTTCTTCTTAGCCATTATCCCATGGATCTCCCACATCTCCTTGCCTTTCAACCGAGCCTTCACCTCGTTCAAGGCCTTCCAGAACTTGTGATAGGATTCGGAGTCGTAGATCATATAGTGGACTGAAGATTCCACCTCCGCAAGTCCCACCATTAAGTCAATGATGGAGCTGACTTCGTCTGCATGAGTGATCTCCTCGTTTGTGAAGTCCATCACACAAAAGATGTTCTTGACTTGCTCATCTCCACGGGAAACGATGCTCCTCCACCTTTGATCCTCATCCGAATTCACGTATACCCGGTAAGGTTCTCGATAGGCCTCTACTGTAGGGTCGAGCTGTTTCTGAAGCTGGCGGTCGACATCCCTCTTAATGAAATTTGGATACTGATCCAACTTCTTAGCTTTACTTTTCGTGGCATCCCGCAGCAGATCGATGAACTTGGGGGCCCCTTTCACGTACTCGTCGATGTCTTCATTTGACAACTCCAGCGCTTCCATCATCTCTTGCGTGGTGTCGATGCTCACCCTCTCCACGGCCACTTGCTCGAAGATCCAATCCTTCAATAGCGCATGAGCTCTCAGAGTCGTGCACAAGTCCTCGTATGTCACAATATGGCCGGGAGTCATTTTGGTCTTGTTGAAGACTACCTCACCACGTAGAAGAGTATTAGCCATTGTCAGAAGGTCGTCATCGAATAGAGACCGCGAGAAATGCAAGGCGTTGAGCTTGAAATCATTGGGCTTCCGGCCGTCCTCCACACCCATTGAGTTTCGCAACTCCCCGTCATAGTACCTCCTCAGCACATCTACCCATTTGTCAAAAACAACTTTTGTCACGAGTAGAATGTTATGGATGCTGAGTGTGTCATTGACCCCCAGTGTTTTCGAGAGAAGACTTGAGAATTCCTGCAATGGAAATGGCGTGAGGCCACATGCTATGCCACATACAACGAGGCTTACCTGCCAGGCGCTAGTTGCTAGTGCACGTCCTTGTCCTGGTTTTTGTGGCTTCTTCAGTTGAACCCAGAGCTTCCGTGTTCGTGCCAATGTCTCGTGCAGACTCGATTTGTAGCACGTTTCTTGCTTGACATTCTGCGCGTGGGAGATGTATATGATAGATCGGAGGGGCGAGTTGCCTTTTATCAGGCGGACAACTCTTGTCTTGAAGACTTTCTTCACCTCCTCGCCCACCATAATATCCACAACTATCTCTTGCATCGCCAAGCTAGAATGCTGCCCGGAGACGGCATAGAACCGGATGTTTTGATCCTCCAACACCTTCCTATTGATCAAGTCTGGAAACCTCATCTCGCCCTTCATTGTTTGGTAGTAGGGGATCACGTCTGCGATGTTGGGTGTTACTGGACTTGCCAGCATCTTCTACTTCAGTTTCTCCACCCACTCATCAGATACTAACCTGTGGTTGTATTTGCTTTGGATGTCGATACGGCTCACGTCGATTGTATATACTTTGTTGGAATAGTAACAAGTACTATTATCTGCGATGATTTTTCCTGCCTCTTCTTGCTCTTTCTGCTCTTTGCGGCTCTTCTTTTAGGTGGGTGTAGTGTTCGAACCCGAGGCAATGGCATCACCGAGTAGCTTCTTTTTTGGAGCAGGAGAGTCAGACGTCGGCTTGAGCTTGACCACCCTTTTCTGCTTCGGGGTAGTTTCCAGATCGACCCCCTTCCCCTTCGCTTCGCGAACTGGAGGCACTCTCAACGGCTCAATGTTGGAATATAGTTTTTGAACATCGCCGTAGGTGAGGTCCGTGGATTCCATGTGATCTTCATAGACCCGCAGCGTCTTTGAAATTGTGGGCCTCCTGGACAACCTCTCCCTAGCTCCCTCTAGGAATTCCTCATAGCCGCTGCCCCCCTCCGGGAAGCCGCTAGGATGTGCAAGGTGGATCTTGAAGGTGGACGCTGTCTCTACCACAAGTGCCAGTCCATATTCTTGCATGGAACTGCATGGAGTGTCTGTCACGTGGATGAGGATCCCCATGCATTCTTTTCTCCCACCATCTGTGTTGTACAGCCTCAGATCCTCGCCTTCCATCCCGAAAGTCCAACTGGTGAGCTCCTCCCCCTTCTCTGCATCCACATTGACAGTGGCTTGAAGAAGAACGCAATTCTTCGCCTGTTCAGAAATGCACAACAATTAGAGCTGACAGATGAAAAGCTAGTAGCTGGAAATAACGTGAGGCCACACGCCATTCACCACTGCATCAGATGTCTTGAGGCTGCATCCTAAGATGGCGTGAGGCTACACGCCATCTGTAACCGGACTGCACTCGAGAGCCCAATCAGTGCATGCCAATGTTGCTACTGAATGGCATGTGGCCTCATGCCATTTTCTACTTGGCCTAAAAGACTTACCATTTGAAGCCGAATGGAGGCCTGACAATCAAGGCCAGACTCACTGGCGAATGTGCACTGTGTGTGCAGCGGATCGTAGCAGCAAGGCTACTCTACCACTTACAGTTGGAGAGTGGCGCTGAAATCTCCCGGGACGCCAAGTGGGCTGCGTGTGGGTGGCGGAGTGGGCGGTGGAGTTGGCGGCGAAGTTACAAACTGGGTGTGTCTTGAAGTGGATGCCGATGCAAACGAGCGCGATACGAGTGCGATGCGAGCGCAAGTGTGATGCAAGCGCGAGTGGACGCCGATGCACACGAGAAACCTGTAGAGAAGGTAGATGAGCGCGAATGTGAGCGTGATTGCGAGTGGGAGCGCGATGCGAGGGCAAATGTGTGAGCGCGAGTACGAAGCAAAATGCAAAACCTAACCTCACACGAGCGAAATGTCACGACGGTTGGTAATCCCGCAATGTCATCATTCCTCGGACTTGGGCACCACTACTAATTTCTGGATCGCCGCGTGCATGCATGCACGTGAAATCCAAAAGAAATCTGCAACGTCATCATTCCTCGGACTGCATGCACGCGAAATCCAAAAGAAAGATCATGATTGGGATATCATTTAATACCCTCACTATATTTATACCATGAATGATTGGATATTCCAAAGCATCTAGAAGCTACTCAATTTGAAAATTGTCAGAGGAATTATAAGATCTGGTTTGTCAGAGGATTTGATGTGACATTCAAGCGTGTGGGCTCATGCAATTTTGATCCCAAAAAATGCACCAAAAAATGCTCGGCGTCATCTGGCGTTATCTCTTGAATGGCATGGGGCCGCATGCCATTTTTAGGGGTACATAGGAGTATATTCCTAGAATATTCGTATATGCGCGAGATTTTTTTGAGTTTTCTGGAGATCCAACCGTTAGATCGTAACTAGATTTTACAGAATGGTATACAATGTCTTTCTTGATGACCCTGCAAAGAAGCATCTCAATCGGACAAGACATGAGACCACACGAGCCTTACAATATTTCAGGGGCATTTGCCATAGATCCGACCGTTATTTTGCTCCAAGATTTTACACTTTGGTGTGCATTGACCTTTCCATCGACACTGCAAAGGGACATCACAATCAGATGCGGGATCACAAAAAACTAACTTCACTAACTCTGGTTTCACCAAGATCTACGTAAGGAGTTATGAAATGAAAGGACCCTCTCTATTGAAATGTGTTTATGGTTCTAGAGGCATTGTGACATATCAAAGGATTTTGCATCAAGTTCTGTATTTGCATGTTTATCAAGCTACTGAATTGCTAAACCCTAAACCCTAAACATGTGGCAAATGCTGCGTGAAGAAAGATGCCCTTTCTGGGCAAATGCTGTAAGAGGCAGATGCCGAGCAGATGTATCTCAGGTTAGCGAAGGGGACAAACGAAAGCTAGCTATAAACATGATGGGATGCAAATAGATTACTAGGCTGGTCCTGCGATAATCAAAAACCATAATTGAAAACATTGAAAATGCAAAAAGAAAGGTTTATAATATTTTTGAATTTTAAACAACCAAAGGAATGTAAGTAGGGCATGTGTTTGTAAGTTTAAAAATGCCTCAACCACTTAAATTCCCAAGTAAATAAAGCTGTTTCTATTTTTGGTACAGGTAAACTTTATAGCGTGTGGGCTCATGCAATTTTGAACCCAAAAATGCACCAAAAAATGCTCGACTAGCATTATTTTTTGAATGGCATGTGGCCTTATATTGCCATAAATGGACGTACACACACAGCATAATTATTCCTTTACACGGCGAATAATCTTGGCGCGGATCGCTAACACAGCATGGCAAAGTTCGAATCACTGACATGGCACAGCTGGATCGAGGCAAGGACATGATGTGACAAAGTTCAACCTCCGACAGCAAAGTCTAGAAGCTACTCAGTTTGAAATTTGTCAGAGGAATCATAAGATCTGGTTTGTCAGAGGATTTGATGTGACGTTCAAGCGTGTGTTATTTTTGAATTCTCGAACTCATTCCTAAGTCTATCATTTTTGTGCGCCGTGTTCTTGGTTCCGCTGAGCGCAGTGAGCACTGCTTGTGTAAGCGGCGTTGTGAGCTGTGGTTTATGCGTCTATAAGCGGTTGCGGCATTGTGAGCGCCATTGCGAGCGGCAGTTTATGCGAGTGGCAGTTTGTGCGAGCGGCGCTACGAGCAGTTGCGGTGTTGCGAGCGGCGCTACGAGTAGTTGTGGTGTTGCAAGCGGCACTGTCTTTGGTGTGGCTACCGCTTCCTCTTGATATTCGGCAATTGTGCTTCCTGGTATGTTCACCATGGAATGGCTTAGGACCACATTTAGAAATGGCATGAGGCCACATGCCATCTTGGGCCCTTGCAATTTCATGGCTAGCGTATTGTCATGTATTTTTTTACTCGCCTGCAGTTGTGTGTATATCAAGATGGCATGAGGCCTCATGCCAATTTTGTGAATGCGAAATTTCACGTGGGTGTCAATAGCATGTTTGAATAATGGCATGTGGCCTCATGCTATTGAGGTTGTTTGGTATGTTATGATTTAGGCCATTCTCCAATCATTTTTTGTATGGTCTTAACTTCTTTTCTGCACTTTCAGAATGGCCTTCAGGGTTGGAGAAAAGGTTTACATTTTGAATGGTGGGAAGAGAGTTGCAAAAGGGACCCTTGTGTCTATGGATCGGAACTTTGTTATACACTGTCAAAGGCTTGGGGAAGGCAATACTGCTGTATTAGTAGAGACTGTCTTTGATGGGAATGTGGTCGCTATTAAACGAGGAGAGATGGTCATCGGGGTAAATGTTGTTGTTGCCTTGAAAAATCTTCAGAAGAAAGCAGATGTTGGGGACAGCGCAAGTGCGACGCATGTGCCCTCCGTGGATCTTAAGAACCGTGCTACATGGATTCAGGCAAAGGTGTTTCTAAACAACCCTGAGGGGGAGGTGGTAGCTGAGGGCTTAGCCACAGTTGTCGATCCAAGAGATGCGGTTGCTAATCAAGAATTGGGCTGGGATGATATTGGAGTTGCGATTTTAGAGGTTGTTGACACAGAAGAAAACAGTCTGACTATTGGAAGCATTGTGCGGTGGAAATTGAGGCACTTAGTGTTTGAGAATGTGAAGGATTCACAATCAAACACCACTACAACTGATGACAGAACATCTCTTCATGGGAAAAGAAAGTACACCTTCCTAAAGCGCAGCCAAAGGGATCTGAGCAACAAACTGAAAAGGCAGAAAATGGCGATGGAGGTTCGAATTGTCTCGACAGTTGCTTGTTGCAAGAGGAGGTGCTGTCAACATGCTGATTGGGATGCTATTGAAGAGGAGAGAGCAAGATACAAGACATTGTCCTGGAAGGCAGCTCGCAATTTTGTGTATGAGGCATTACGGTCATCTGTTGATGCTTCAGAACATCAAGTGGGGAGCATGGTCTTCCAGAGGGGTTTGGTCTGCATGAAGGCATGGAGAATCATTTATGGAGTCCCTCGAACCACATTCTACAGAATCAAAACTGAGTTCAAGGAACAAAGGGTTCAACAGGCAGTCCATGGGAACGACGGTACGCACAAAACCAGAGGTCATGTTGTATATGGAGAGGCAATCTTCAAGAGGTTTGTCGAGACATGTAGCGAGCAGCAACCACATAAAACCCGCCTCTTGGAAGATGGAACACGAGACACCCAACGAGTTCTCCCTTCCATGTATACCAAGGGGGCCATATTGGAAGATGTGAATTGGGAACTCCAGAGTAATGGCTACAAGAAGCTGAGCCAATCTAGATTTAGTAGATTGTGGAGCAACAAGTTCAGGGATGTGAGTATAGGAAAGTACTCCAGCTTTTCAAAGTGTGACGAGTGCACTGCTATCAAAATGGCTTTGTCGAAGAATTCTTGCAGCGCTCAAGAGCGAGAGACGTTGGTTAGAAGGCGGCTTGACCACAACATCGAGCAGAGAAGCTGCAAGACTGCATATTATCATAACAGGATTCTCTCCATGGAGAGACCTGACTCTTACATCTGCATCATCCACGACAAAATGGACCAGAAAAAGACGTGCTTACCTCGACTCAATCCTGTCCCCAAGGCAATCTCTTCATCCATGCAGCTGCTTGTTTCTCTGTTTGGCATAATCGCTCATGGGCATGGTGCCCAGAACTATGGGAACTTCTTTGTACCTCTATGGGGTGGCGGGGGTGCAAACATGATGATTGCGTCCCTAGCAAAACACTTAAGGTCTCTGCAAAGTGCGCAGACTGAGCTGAACGGCCAACCCTTGCATAAGGCCCTTGTCGATCGAACCCCATACAAGGTTTAGCTGGAGGAGGAGCAAAGGCTTGCAGTATCGCGTGGGGCCCCATGCCATCCCAGTGAATATGTTGGCCGTCAGATTGTAGGGTTATCACGTGAGGCCTCATGCCATTCCGATGAGGTTGATCGCCCGGTGAATGCGCAGCCTCATCCAAACGAAGCAGAATCTCAAGGAAGTTCTTGGGCCGATGTGGCCTTCCACCCCATCTTCTGCTCCAAACAGACAATACTGGCAGTGAGAACAAAAACATGTACGTCTTCGCATACTTGGCGATGCTTGTTGCCAAAGGCATATTTGAAACGGTTACACTTGGCTTTCTCATGGTTGGGCACACTCATGAAGACATCGATGCCATGTTTAGTCACCTGGCAGAGTCCCTCCGGCGATCCAATGTCCTCACCCTCCCACAACTCTACGATGAATTCCAAAATTGCATCAAAGGCACTGTTGAAGCTGCACTTGTGACAGAGGTTCCAGACTTTAAGGGGTTTGTAAGAGGCTACATCAGGGACGGATCCGAAACGCTGATTGGCCACTCCAAGCCTCTTCAGTTTCATTTCAGCATGCGTGACGGTGCTCCAGTGATGAGGTACAAGATGAGAGAATGGGACACAGTGTGGCTGCCAGTGGACGGCATTGAACTCTTCAAGAGAGATCCCATAACTGGGGAATCTATGATTCCTCAGGGTTCCCCACGGCCGATACACCCGGATGGACTCAAAGACCAGGAAAGTATAGTGGCCGGGATTAGACAGCATATTGCCTTCTGGAAGAGGGGGTTGGTGTTTGGTGGAGAATCCTATTTTCAGAGGTGCAAGCCTTTGCTCGAATACTGGGAGAAGATTATATCTGCTATCCAAAATGGGCCGGTTGTATATGAAGAATTGGAAGAGTCCTTTTGGCCAGAACCCAGAGCACCAGATAGTAGCAGAACAATGTCCTCTAGAAATGCAGTGACAGATAACGATGTTGAGGATCACTATTGTGGGCCGAGGAACAAGAAGCCGGATTCAGCATTCAATCCAGTACAGGTCTGCAAAGGAATGGTCGTGCTTGTCAGACCCAGTAATAAAAAACAAATGATATGGGTGGGGGGCTACATCACTAATGCAGAGGAGGACGCGGAAACTAACTCCTTCAATGTAACTGTGGAGTGGTTCAAGCCAAGTTTCGGATATACGAAGGATTGCCTAGAAAAGAGATGGGTGCTGAATCCAAGGGATCCCAGCATGAGCATATCGGTGGATAATGTTGTGCATGGTTGGATGCGGAAGTAGAGTGCCACCATCACCTTGCCAGACCATGCAAGAGATGCAGCAAGAGCATTCATAACCCGGGTTCAAGGTGAGATTCATTAATATTCCTTTACTAAGTTTCTAATGTATTTTATTTCAAGGTGAACAATCCGAATCTGAATCAGAGGAGGCGTGATGGCTTGTGGCCTTACGCCATTCCTAGGTGAGATGATACAAATAACAAGTATAAATTCTTAGTTGTTCTAGCAAATCTTACTTAAAGTTCAAGGTGAACAAGCCGAATATGAATTCATTGGATTGTTATAACAAATTGCGAGGTGATGGCATGAGGCGATACGCCATTTGAGAGTGGTAGCCATTCCTATATGAGGTGAGTGAAATATTTATTAGAAATACCTCATTCAATTGTGCACTTCTAAGTCTTGGTCCACTCAGTACTGTTTGTATGTTTCTATTTTAATTCTTTCTCTAAAATGTTATTTAGCATGTGGCTTTATGCCATTGCTCTCCACAATCATGCATTGAATTTTTCTATCCTTGCATAATACTTCTCCATATATATAGCATGTGCGCACATGTGATATGGTTCATTAGGCCTGATATAGTGTGTGAGGTAAAACAAAGATGATGTGACATATGCATTTACCAATCACACGTGTATAAATCTAATAATATGGCGTGTGGCTCATATTAATGGCACATAAACCCATATTGTGGGCTTACGTGCTTTATGTACCATCATTCCCTTGCAGCGTGTGTGTTGGTTTCCTTTTATAACACAATGAACTCCATATTTTAGGGTGAAGAGCGTTCTCATGGCAAGCACAAAATCTGTAAGTGAGGCAGAAAAGGAGACGGAGAAGGAGATAGGTGAAGATGTAGAATATATAAGTCTTCCAAACTCCCCGTACTATACTCCAGGTGATCATTTTTCTGAACAAACGGCAACATTAACAACTATCGAGAACGCCCCAGTAACGTCAGAGACAACAATCCAAAGCAAAACAACTGACCCGGAGAAGGATGATAGTACCGCTGAGAGTACCAAAAAGGAGGTGTCCACTAGCGCTTAGGCTTATAATGGCGTGTGCCCTCATGCCATTTACTTGATCACCAAATACCTTTTTCCCTTTGCACTAGTATATCTTAATACCGGTCTGAGAAATAGAATGGCATGTGCCCTCAGGCCTTTTACTAAATCACCTTTGAAAGAAATGCAAGCCTCTATGTCATAAAAAAAAGGTACTAGAGAAATTCCTTAATAATATGAATGTTATTTAGTTTCATGAAAATACACTAAGGGTCAAATGAGTTAAATGACTTCTCCAGACTAGCAATGCCTCTTGCTACACCTTCACAATTAGATTCGTTAGAAAAAGATAACATTGAATAATATCTAAATGTTCTCACCATTAAGTTATATGTCTGGCTAATAGGAATGACGTTCATCTTGGAAAGCTCACCACACGCTCAATGAACAAACAAATAGTGTGTGCGTGCATGCCATCGCTCTTCTTTAGCTTCAGATTCAGCTTGTTCACCTTGACAATGAGATTTATTATACAACTAGATGGACTCAGTCTAGACACAAAGTCACCGCACTAATCACCATGCCCCATATATGTCTAGCCCCTGGACAAAAAACATATAATTTCATGTCATTTTCAAATACTTGAAAATTTGTACCTAGTCCCATTTTACTGAATAAATCCCACTTTAACGAAATAGAGCTTTTCCTCTTTAAGCTCTATTTCGTTAAAGTGGGAATTGTCATTATCCCACTTGTAAAATAAGGTTTCCAAACCTTTATATAGTATATAAATATAACAAAATTCAACTGCATTGAGGCACATGCCATTTTATTTTAAACAAGGAAATGTCTACTCAATCACTTCTCCTCCCCCTGCCACTGCTTCACCTCTCTCTTCTCCTTGTCATCGTCATCCAATTTCTTTCCATCCTTTTAATATTGGCTCAGTTGCTCCGAGTCTAGGTGGAGCCCAAGTCCCCATTCAATCTTTACTTTCCCATTATTAATAAAACAACTTCGTAGACTTCCAATAACATGCTGTAACACTTCTAGTATAATGCAAATCCTCTCAAAGAATTGTCTTTTAATATTAATACAATGGCATGGAACCCCATGCCATAATAAGTTACATTTTTAAATAAATATATGCCATCTCAGACTGTTATTTTTTGCCTCCAACGCCTATACAATAATCTTGGAATTTCATCACTCTCCACACTATCAGGATTTAAACCCAATAGTAATGCCATCTCTTCTCTAATACGTCCACGCTCATGTTTAGTGGTTGAAGAACCCATCCGGTTGAGCAGATTATGGAGATGCGGATAGTGCTTGGCTAGACAATATACATGCCATAAATGATGACTGGTGTCTGTCCGATCAAATGGCTTCTGATATACCGTTCCATCTGCCATTTGGTTGATTTCTGCAGCCACCTCCTGGACTGACCGGTTCTCTATCACCATCGCTCCAAGCCGTTTTGCAAGGTCCCCCAGAACATATGGTTTCTTCTCCCTAGTTTCCATACTGCAAGAGATGGGGTGCACTGCATATGTGTGCGTGTTCGCTGCAGTTTTAATCGGCGAGTCATCGATGATGAGGATTTCACTTGAGCTAGCAGTCCGGTTCATCACTACAGCCTCTAGCTTGACAAAGATGGGCTTGCTACCCCTCACATGGACCATAGTCAAGCAATCCTCCTGCGTTAGGAGAAAGTCAAATGGTAATATTACTCGCGTCTGATCGTGCATCATCTGTAGCAACGTTAATGCATTGTGGCGCATCATGGATGTCCAAACTCCCAATTGCAAATTGAACCCGGCCCTCTGTTTTAAGTGTCGCATGGTCATTATTAGATCCCGCAGTTTCTCCCGTGTGATTAATGTGAATCTGTCTCTTTTGACCAACTTGCGACCGCAGGCTTTGGAGGGTGCAATGACATTCGAGGACGAGCCACGCTCATGGGAGAAAAGGACACCGTTCAGATAAAAAATGATAGAGTACCTTCGCCGTAACTCTGAAATGAAATGCGTCAGCATAAAAAATGGTACAAGTCAATTTTACCATCTATAATATTAGCGAATGGTGCTCCCGATGGTCGTTGAGAGGGTTTTGGTCGAGGAAACGTGAAGGGCGGAAATACTCTCCTCTGCAATGTGGGGTCAATCGCATCCGATGGCGTGTGGGCACATGCCATTTCAGCTGTAGACTCTGGTACAACTGGCTCAACAGTAGCATGGGGTGGTTCCGATGGCGTGTGATCACACGCCATTTCAGCTGGTGCCTCCGTTGGCAAAGTGGACATGACCGAACAGGCAGCAGAGGCGGTGTAGGGAGGTTCCAACGGCACGTAGTCAGACGATTGGGCACACGTTGAGTCCGTTGGAAATGAGGATACGACCGGCTCGGCGGCTGGGGCGGCCTCATGCGGGTCCAATGGCGCCTGGTCACCGTTAGTTGGATACGTGGACAAGATTAACTCAGTGGTATGGGCAGCATCAAGTGGAGCATGGTCAGCTTGCTTGGCGTTGATATGGATAGTAGCCTCCACCAGCTCTGATGACTCTTGCAGGCAAGTAGAGTCCACTGGCGGATCCATATGCATGTCCAAATATCTCCCTTCGATTGAGATGGTATCCTCCCGTGCTACTAAAAACAAACTCATTAGCACATTGAATCGACTATACTGTATTTACCATCAACTGCTATTGAGGAACTAGGACCGATATCATTTGGGCGCACTGCTGATTCTGAAGGATTGGACATACGTTTCGACCCTTGCTTGGCACTATCCTTCCTCGACACTAAAGGCTAGAGTTTGTAAATTCAACTGAATAATCTCTACTTACCATTTGCTCTGCGACCTACATGGACAATGTTAGAAATGGTAAAATGTTAGGAATGGATGTACTATTATTTACCTGATGGTTTGTCTTGTATGACCTTCCTCCGCTGCTCTTTGGCCACCTCAGGCTGGCCATCGTCGTCATCATCGTCGTCGTCGTTATTGTGATCGTCACCATTGTGAGGACCATCGAAGTCCTCTTCGTCCTCCTCTTCTTCGTCCTCCTCTTCTTTGTCCTCCTCTTCGTCCTTCTGCTCTTCCTGCTCATTATCTTTCTCTGGCTCCTCATCCCCCTCTTGCATTTCTTCCATAGGCTGCTCAGGCTGGATGGCTTGTTCTTCTAGGACCATCTTGGGAAAATCATCTGGCCGAGTCTCCATCTCAAAATACAAGACATCCATAGCCTGTTTTAGTGCGTGACCTCACCCGACTGTCTTAACATGGTTTCTGCACGTTCTTGCACCCTTCGAAGACGACGAGATGAGAAAAACGTGGCCCTGACTTGAAAAGCATCCCTCATCCATTGTACCTTTCCATTGAGATTGGGGAAGGGGAGTCCGCCATAGGAATCTGAGTCATGAGGTGGTGACTACCTGCTTTCACTCAGCCCTTGATCTGCAATGAATGGCATGAGCACACACGCCATAACCGCAAGGCATTACCTATCATCTTTTCGTTGCCCTTCTTCCTTTTCGAATCAAACGCCTCTGATCTCGACGACTGTCCAACGTGCTTTCGCTTTTTATGACCACTGTCAATTTGAGCTTGGCTGGTGCTTGTCTGTTTTGCCTTTGAAGAAGTTTCTCCTGCAAGGAATGGCATGAGACCACACGCCATTGCAAATATAATTTGTACCTCCTTTTTTCCTATTGCTTGTCTATTTGTCCTTCTTCGATGCGCCACCAGTGCGCTTTTCAGTCCTCGTGTCTGAATATTCACATGATCTATAATCAAAATGGCGTGAGGCCTCACGTGACCTTACCTTGTGCAGGTTGTGAGCTCGGCCCAACATGGGTATCTTCAACATTAGCTGTTAACGCCGTTTCAGCATCTGGGGGTGGCCACGCTCCTGCATACAGAGCTTGTGAGATAACATTTAAACTTAAAGTGCGTACTCACCAGGTTCGCAGAGAAGATACTGTTTTTCTTTGGCAACTGTAATTATATGCTCCATTGAAGTCACCTCTTCAATGGAGTTTGTCACCGCAACACACGGGACACCCTTGAGTAGTGCGGCTCGAAAGAATAGTCCGCCGCAGTTGTACTCGACAACGCATTTGCCCTTGGAGTCGGAAGCAGGTGACCCACCCGCTATTGCGTTGAAGACCCAGCTGAGCATTTCCCATGCTGCACCTGGAGCTTTCTTTGGATTCGAAAGCTCCATAGCCGTCTTCAGTTCCTCAGGCACGGGTAAATTGACCTCCCTCAGATCAATTCGATTGGCCTTGTCGAACGAAGCTGGGAAGTCACTCCAGTCCCACTCTGCTGCAGGACCAATAACAAGGGCGAGTGTGAAGATGAGGACATTCGTCGGTATCTTCTTCTTAGCCATTATCCCATGGATCTCCCGCATCTCCTTGCCTTTCAACCGAGCCTTCACCTTGTTCAAGGCCTTCCAGAACTTGTGATAGGATTCGGAGTCGTAGATCATATAGTGGACTGAAGATTCCACCTCCGCAAGTCCCACCATTAAGTCAATGATGGAGCTGACTTCGTCTGCATGAGTGATCTCCTCGTTTGTGAAGTCCATCACAAAAAAGATGTTCTTGACCTGTTCATCTCCGCGGGAAACGATGCTCCTCCACCTTTGATCCTCATCCGAATTCAAGTATACCCGGTAAGGTTCTCGATAGGCCTCTGCTGCGGGGTCGAGCTGTTTCTGAAGCCGGCGGTCGACATCAATCTTAATGAAATTTGGATACTGATCCAACTTCTCAGCTTTACTTTTCGTGGCTTCCCGCAGCAGATCGATGAACTTGGGGGCCCCCTTCACGTACTCGTCGATGTCTTCATTTGACAACTCTAGCGCTTCCATCATCTCTTGCGTGGTGTCGATGCTCACCCTCTCCACGGCCACTTGCTCGAAGATCCAATCCTTCAATAGCGCACGAGCTCTCAGAGTCGTGCACAAGTCCTTGTATGTCACAATATGGCTGGGAGTCATTTTGGTCTTGTTGAAGACTACCTCACCACGTAAAAGAGCATTAGCCACTGTCAGAAGGTGGTCGTCGTCTAGAGACCGCGAGAAACGCAAGGCGTTGAGCTTCAAATCATTGGGCTTCCGGCCGTCCTCCACACCCATTGAGTTTGGCAACTCCCCGTCATGGTACCTCCTCAGCACATCTACCCATTTGTCAAAAACAACTTTTGTCGCGAGTAGAATGTTATGGATGCTGAGTGTGTCATTGACCCCCAGTGTTTTCGAGAGAAGACTCGAGAATTCCTGCAATGGAAATGGCGTGAGGCCACATGCTATGCCACATGCAACGAGGCTTACCTGCCAGGCGCTAGTTGCTAGTGCACGTCCTTGTCCTGGTTTTTGTGGCTTCTTCAATTGAACCTAGAGCTTCCGTGTTCGTGCCAATGTCTCGTGCAAACCCGATTTGTAGCACGTTTCTTGCTTGACATTCTGCGCGTGGGAGATGTATATGATAGATCGGAGGGGCGAGTTGCCTTTTATCAGGCGGACAACTCTTGTCTTGAAGACTTTCTTCACCTCCTCGCCCACCATAATATCCACAACTATCTCTTGCATCGCCAAGCTAGAATGCTGCCCAGAGACGGCATAGAACCGGATGTTCTGATCGTCCAACACCTTCCTATTGATCAAGTCTGGAAACCTCGTCTCGCCCTTCATTGTTCGGTAGTAGGGGATCACGTCTGCGATGTCGGGTGTTACTGGACTTGCCAGCATCTTCTGCTTCAGTTTCTCCACCCACTCATCAGATACTAGCCTGTGGTTGTATTTGCTTTGGATGTCGATACGGCTCACGTCGATTGTATATACTTTGTTGGAATAGTAACAAGTACTATTATCTGCGACGATTTTTGCTGCCTCTTCTTGCTCTTTCTGCTCTTTGCGGCTCTTCTTTTTGGTGGGTGTAGTGTTCGAACCCGAGGCAATGGCATCCCTGAGTAGCTTCTTTTTTGGAGCAGGAGAGTCGGACGTCGGCTTAAGCTTGACCACACTTTTCTACTTCGAGGTAGTTTCCAGATCGACCCCCTTCCCCTTTGCTTCGCGAACTGGAATCACTCTCAACGGCTCAATGTTGGAATATAGTTTTTGAACATCGCCGTAGGTGAGGTCCGTGGATTCCATGTGATCTTCATAGACCCGCAGCGTCTTTGAAATTGTGGGCCTCCTGGACAACCTCTCCCTAGCTCCCTCTAGGAATTCCTCATAGCCGCTGCCCCCCTCTGGGAAGCCGCTAGGATGTGCAAGGTGGATCTTGAAGGCAGACGCTGTCTCTACCACAAGTGCCAGTCCATATTCTTGCATGGAACTGCATGGAGTGTCTGTCACTTGGATGAGGATCCCCATGCATTCTTTTCTCCCACCATCTGTGTTCTACAGCCTCAGATCCTCGCCTTCCATCCCGAAAGTCCAACTGGTGAGCTCCTCCCCCTTCTCTGCATCCACATTGACAGTGGCTGGAAGAAGAACGCAATTCCTCGCCTGTTCAGAAATGCACAACAATTAGAGCTGACAGATGAAAAGCTAGTAGCTGGAAATAACGTGAGGCCACACGCCATTCACCACTGCATCAGATGTCTTGAGGCTGCATCCTAAGATGGCGTGAGGTTACACACCATCTATAACCGGACTGCACTCGAGAGCCCAATCGGTGCATGCCAATGTTGCTACTGAATGGCATGTGGCCTCATGCCATTTTCTACTTGGCCTAAAAGACTTACCATTTGAAGCCGAATGGAGGCGTGACAACCGGACTCGCTGGCGAATGTGCACTGCGTGTGCAGCGGATCGTAGCAGCAAGGCTACTCTGCCACTTACAGTTGGAGAGTGGCGCTGAAATCTCCCGGGACGCCAAGTGGGCTGCGTGTGGGTGGCGGAGTGGGTGGCGGAGTTGGCGGCGAAGTTACAAACTGGGTGTGTCTTGAAGTGGACGCCGATGCACACGAGCGCAATGCGAGCGCGAGTGTGATGCAAGCGCGAGTGGACGCCGATGCACACGAGAAACCTGTAGAGAAGTGGGAGCGCGAGTGGGAGCGCGATGCGAGCGCGAGTACGAAGCAAAATGCAAAACCTAACCTCACACGCGCGAAATGTCACGACGGTTGGTAATCCCGCCATGTCATCATTCCTCGGACTTGGGCGCCACCATTAATTTCTGGATTGCCGCGCGCATGCGTGAAATCCAAAAGAAATCCGCAACGTCATCATTCCTCGGACTGCATGCACGCGAAATCCAAAAGAAAGATCATGATTGGGATATCATTTAATACCCTCGCTATATTTATACCATGCATGATTGGATATTCCAAAGCATCTTGTATTTCCAAAAATGCCAGATGTTCAGCTAAATAAATTGTCAGAGGATTTGATGTGGCGTTCAAGCGTGTGGGCTCATACAATTTTGATCCCAAAAAATGCACCAAAAAATGCTCGGCGTCATCTGGCATTATCTCTTGAATGGCGTGGGGCCGCATGCCATTTTCAGGAGCACATAGGAGTATATTCCTAGAATATTCTGACACGTGCGAGATTGTTTTGAGTTTCCTGGAGATCCAACCGTTAGATCGCAACTAGATTTTACAGAATGGTATACAATGTCCTTCTTGATGACCCTGCAAAGAAGCATCTCGATCGGACACCACATGAGACCACACGAGCCTTACAATGTTTCAGGGGCATTTGCCATAGATCCGACCGTTATTTTGCTCCAAGATTCTACACTTTGGTGTGCATTGACCTTTCCATCGACACTACAAAGGGACATCACAATCAGATGTGGGATCACAAGAAACCAACTTCACTAACTCTGGTTTCACCAAGATCTACATAATGAGTTATGAAATGAAAGGACCCTCTCTATTGAAATGTGTTTATGGTCCTAGAGGCATTGTGACATATCAAAGGATTTTGCATCAAGTTCTGTATTTGCATGTTTATCAAGCTACTGAATTGCTAAACCCTAAACCCTAAACCCTAACCCTAAACATGTGGCAAATGCTGCGTGAAGAAAGATGCCCTTTCTGGGCAAATGCTGTAAGAGGCAGATTCCGAGCAGATGTATCTCAGGCTAGCGAAGGGGACAAACGAAAGCTAGCTATAAACATGACGGGATGCAAATAGATTACTAGGCTGGTCCTGCGAAAATCAAAAACCATAATTGAAAACATTGAAAATGCAAAAAGAAAGGTTTATAATATTTTTGAATTTTAAGCAACCAAATGAATGTAAGTAGGGCATGTGTTTGTAAGTTTAAAAATGCCTCAACCACTTAAATTCCCAAGTAAATAAAGCTGTTTCTATTTTTGGTACAAGTAAACTTTATAGCGTGTGGGCTCATGCAATTTTGAACCCAAAAATGCACCAAAAAATGCTCGACTAGCATTATTCTTTGAATGGCGTGTGGCCTTATATTGCCATAAATGGACGTACACACACAGCATAATTATTCCTTTACACGGCGAATAATCTTGGCGCGGATCGCTGACATGGCATGGCAAAGTTCGAATCACTGACATGGCACAGCTGGATCGAGGCAAGGACATGATGTGACAAAGTTCAACCTCCAACAGCAAAGTCTAGAAGCTACTCAATTTGAAATTTGTCAGAGGAATCATAAGATCTGGTTTGTCAGAGGATTTGATGTGACGTTCAAGCGTGTGTTATTTTTGAATTCTCGAACTCATTCCTAGGTCTATCATTTTTGTGCGCCGTGTTCTTGGTTCCGCTGAGCGCAGTGAGCGCTGCTTGTGTAAGCGGCGTTGTGAGCTGTGGTTTATGCGTCTACAAGCGGTTGCGGCATTGCGAGTGCCATTGCGAGCGGCAGTTTATGCGAGTGGCAGTTTGTGCGAGCGGCGCTACGAGCAGTTGTGGTGTTGCGAGCGGCGCTACAAGTAGTTGCGGTGTTGCGAGCGGCACTGTCTTTGGTGTGGCTACCGCTTCCTCTTGATATTCGGCACTTGTGCTTCCTGGTATGTTCACCATGGAATGGTTTAGGACCACATTTAGAAATGGCATGAGGCCACATGCCATCTTGGGCCCTTGCAATTTCATGGCTAGCGTATTGTCATGTATGTTTTTACTTGCCTGCAGTTGTGTGTATATCAAGATGGCATGAGGCCTCATGCCATCTTTGGCCCCTGACAGCCTATTGCCATATTCCTTTTGCCTTGCTGCAACTTTATATATTTTTGTATGGGTGACTAGTCACGCCCACAAAAATATATACAGTTGCAACAAGGCAAATGGAATATAGCAACAGGCTAGCAGGGGCCAAAGATAGCATGAGGCCTCATGCCATTAGTGGTACCACTAATGGTATGAAGACTCTGGCGAAAAGGTTCACATTTTGAATGGTGGGAAGATAGTTGCAAAAGCGACCCTTGTGTCTATGGATCGGAACTTTGTTATACACTGTCAAAGGCTTGGGGAAGGCAATGCTGCTGTATCAATAGAGACTGTCTTCGATGGGAATGTGGTCGCTATTGAACGAGGAGAGATGGTCGTCGGGGTAAATGTTGTTGTTGCCTTGAAAAATCTTCAGAAGAAAGCAGATGTTGGGGACAGCGCAAGTGCGACGCATGTTCCCTCCGTGGATCTTAAGAACCGTGCTACATGGATTCAGGCAAAGGTGTTTCTAAACAACCCCGAGGGGGAGGTGGTAGCTGAGGGCTTAGCCACAGTTGTCGATCCAAGAGATGCGGTTGCTAATCAAGAATTGGGCTACGATGATATTGGAGTTGCGATTTTAGAGGTTGTTGACACAGAAGAAAACAGTCTGACTATTAGAAGCATTGTGCGGTGGAAATTGAGGCACTTAGTGTTTGAGAATGTGAAGGATTCACACTCAAACACCACTACAACTGATGACAGAACATCTCTTCATGGGAAAAGAAAGTACACCTTCCTAAAGCGCAGCCAAAGGGATCTGAGCAACAAACCGAAAAGGCAGAAAATGGCGATGGAGGTTCGAATTGTCTCGACAGTTGCTTGTTGCAAGAGGAGGTGCTGTCAACATGCTGATTGGGATGCTATTGAAGAGGAGAGAGCAAGATACAAGACATTGTCCTAGAAGGCAACTCGCAATTTTGTGTATGAGGCATTACGGTCATCTGTTGATGCTTCAGAACATCAGGTGGGGGGCATGGTCTTCCAGAGGGGTTTGGTCTGCATGAAGGCATGGAGAATCATTTATGGAGTCCCTCGAAGCACATTCTACAGAATCAAAACTGAGTTCGAGGAACAAAGGGTTCAACAGGAAGTCCATGGGAACGACGGTACGCACAAACCAGGGGTCATGTTGTATATGGAGAGGCAATCTTCAAGAGGTTTGTCGAGACATGTAGCGAGCAGCAACCACATAAAACCCGCCTCTTGGAAGATGGAACACGAGACACCCAACGAGTTCTCTCTTCCATGTATACCAAGGGGGCCATATTGGAAGATGTGAATCGGGAACTCCAGAGTAATGGCTATAGGAAGCTGAGCAAATCTAGATTTAGTAGATTGTGGAGCAACAGGTTCAGGGATGTGAGTATAGGAAATTACTCCAGCTTTTCAAAGTGTGACGAGTGCACTGCTATCAAAATGGCTTTGTCGAAGAATTCTTGCAGCGCTCAAGAGCGAGAGACGTTGGTTAGAAGGCGGCTCGACCACAACATCGAGTAGAGAAGCTGCAGGACTGCATATTATCATAACAGGATTCTCTCCATGGAGAGACCTGACTCTTACCTCTGCATCATCCACGACAAAATGGACCAGAAAAAGACATGCTTACCTCGACTCAATCCTGCCCCCAAGGCAATCTCTTCATCCATGCAGCTGCCTGTGTCTCTGGTTGGCATAATCGCTCATGGGCATGGTGCCCAGAACTATGGGAACTTCTTTGTACCTCTATGGGGTGGTGGGGGTGCAAACATGATGATTGCGTCCCTAGCAAAACACTTAAGGTCTCTGCAAAGTGCGCAGACTGAGCTGAACGGCCAACCCTTGCATAAGGCCCTTGTCGATCGAACCCCATACAGGGTTCAGCTGGAGGAGGAGCAAAGGCTTGCAGTATCGCGTGGGGCCCCATGCCATCCCAGTGAATATGTTGGCCGTCAGATTGTAGGGTTATCACGTGAGGCCTCATGCCATTCCGACGAGGCTGGTCGCCCGGTGAATGCACAGCCTCATCCAAACGAAGCAGAATCTCAAGGAAGTTCTTGCGGCCGATGTGGCCTTCCACCCCATCTTCTGCTCCAAATAGACAATGCTGGCAGTGAGAACAAAAACATGTACGTCTTCGCGTACTTGGCGATGCTTGTTGCCAAAGGCATATTTGAAATGGTTACACTTGGCTTTCTCATGGTTGGGCACACTCATGAAGACGTCGATGCCATGTTCAGTCACCTGGCAGAGTCCCTCCGGCGATCCAATGTCCTCACCCTCCCACAACTCTACGATGAATTCCAAAATTGCATCAAAGGCACTGTTGAAGCTGCACTTGTGACAGAGGTTCCAGACTTTAAGGGGTTTGTAAGAGGCTACATCAGGGACGGATCCGAAACGCTGATTGGCCACTCCAAGCCTCTTCAGTTTCATTTCAGCATGCGTGACGGTGCTCCAGTGATGAGGTACAAGATGAGAGAATGGGACACAATGTGGCTGCCAGTGGATGGCATTGAACTCTTCAAGAGAGATCCCATAACTGGGGAACCTATGATTCCTCAGGGTTCCCCACGGCCGATGCACCCGGATGGACTCAAAGACCAGGAAAGTATAGTGGCCGGGATTAGACAGCATATTGCCTTCTGGAAGAGGGGGTTGGTGTTTGGTGGAGAATCCTATTTTAAGAGGTGCAAGCCTTTGCTCGAATACTGGGAGAAGATTATATCTGCTATCCAAAATGGGCCGGTTGTATATGAAGAATTGGAAGAGTCCTTTTGGCCAGAACCCAGAGCACCAGATAGTAGCGGAACAATGTCCTCTGGAAATGCAATGACAGATAACGATGTTGAGGATCACTATTATGGGCCGAGGAACAAGAAGCCGGATTCAGCATTCAATCCAGTACAGGTCTTCAAAGGAATGGTTGTGCTTGTCAGACCCAGTAATAAAAAACAAATGATATGGGTGGGGCGCTGCATCACTGATGCAGAGGAGGACGCGGAAACTAACTCCTTCAATGTAACTGTGGAGTGGTTCAAGCCAAGTTCCGGATATACGAAGGATTGCCTAGAAAAGAGATGGGTGCTGAATCCAAGGGATCCCAGCATGAGCATATCGGTGGATAATGTTGTGCATGGTTGGATGCGGAAGCAGAGTGCCACCATCACCTTGCCAGACCATGCAAGAGATGCAGCAAGAGCATTCATAACCCGGGTTCAAGGTGAGATTCATTAATATTCCTTTACTAAGTTTCTAATGTATTTTATTTCAAGGTGAACAATCCGAATCTGAATCAGAGGAGGCGTGATGGCATGTGGCCCTTTGCACTAGTATATCTTAATACCGGTCTGAGAAATAGAATGGCATGTGCCCTCATGCCTTTTACTAAATCACCTTTGAAAGAAATGCAAGCCTCTAGGTCGTAAAAAAAAGGTACTAGAGAAATTCCTTAATAATATGAATGTTATTTAGTTTCATGAAAATACACTAAGGGTCAAATGAGTTAAATGACTTCTCCAGACTAGCAATGCCTCTTGCTACACCTTCACAATTAGATTCGTTAGAAAAAGATAACATTGAATAATATCTAAATGTTCTCACCATTAAGTTATATGTTTGGCTAATAGGAATGACGTTCATCTTGGAAAGCTCACCACACGCTCAATGAACAAACAAATAGTGTGTGCGCGCATGCCATCGCTCTTCTTTAGCTTCAGATTTGGCTTGTTCACCTTGACAATGAGATTTATTATACAACCAGATGGACTCAGTCTGGACACAAAGTCACCGCGCTAGTCACCATGCCCCAGATATGTCTAGCCCGTGGACAAAAAACATATAATTTCACGTCATTTTCAAATACTTGAAAATTTGTACCTAGTCCCATTTTACTGAATAAATCCCACTTTAACGAAATAGAGCTTCTTTTAAGTCAGCCTCAGCCTCTTCTATAGCATCTCTAGCAAAAGTTTCCTCCTCTTGATTTGCCCATCTAGAACTTTCAACATCATCAGCACGGTTCCCTTTCACCATCTCGCTAGCTGCATGCATGCCTATATCAGTAATTAAACATGCATACAACATTTTTACCAAATGGTGCAATCCCATTAATCCTATATAAATCACTTTAGATTTACTAAAAAAGTCTCTACATAAGCAACTTGAGTTAGAATTTCTAACAAAAGGTGAATAGGAATCATTGAGACAAATCCTCTAATACCAAATGGAGCGCATCTAAATTTGGAGTTGAACTCCAAACCCACTATGCTACAAAACTAGGGTCTAGTACAATCATTCAGCATCTGCATGCAAAACAGTGTCAAATGGTATTTGGCACAATTTTGGTATACCAGTGGCTTAATGTAAGGAGGAGGGTACTCTACCAACTAAAGCAGCATGAAGTTTGAGCTTAGACCCAAGCCAAATGCCGAACAAAGAGTGATACAACCTAATAGAAGCCAAACTAATATCTGTAAGCTTCTAAATTTGGACTTCCCGGGAGGTCACCCAGCCCAATACTATTCAAACCCAAGGATGCTTAACCCCAAATATCCCAAGACCCTTAACCGATTGGAAAAGGGGGTGCACTCTTATTCATGGGCCCTTTCCCTCTATATTTTAACCCTATGGATCGTCTCTCAAGTCGTTCCCTTTGGTTGCTTACAATCCATCCGCCACACTTCCTTGCAAGTTCACGCCCTCGTGAACGGAAGCTGAGAGCCGCAGCTCTCCCGAGAGCCTCGCTCTCTTGACACCCTACCCCTCGGGTCGAGCCCAGCAGGAGCAAACTGGACCAGCCAGATGTCAATCAACATGTGGTGTGATTCCCCTAGCTAACCAACAGAGTCAAACCCGAGACGGCTCCGATACCAAATGTAAGCTCCTAAATTTGGACCTCCCAGGAAGTCCAAACCCAGGAGCTTACATTTGGTATCAGAGGGGTCTTGGGTCCGACTCTGTTGGTTGGCTAGAATCACACCACATGTTGATTGACATCTGGCTGGTCCAGTTTGCTCCCGCTGGGCTCGACCCGAGGGGTAGGGTGTCAAGAGAGCGAGGCTCTCGGGAAAGCTACGGCTCTCAGCTTCCGTTCACGAGGGCGTGAACTTGCAGGGAAGCATGGTGGATTGTAAGCAACCAAAGAGAATGACTTGAGAGACGATCCATGGGGTTCAAATATAAAGGGAAAGGGCCCATGAAACCTCCCAAGAAGTCCAAACTCAGGAGCTTTACAATATCTCAGGTGGTTAGACATGTATTCCAACCACTATCCCTATGATACATTTGGAGCCCCCTATAGCCCCTCTCACCTATGCCCCCCATGAAGAACACATGCTTTGGGCTTTCACCCCAAGCCTCCCTTAATACCTTAATACCAAGAGTTAGTCTCTATGATAAGCGTGAAACTTACTAAATATGGAATGGTACTAGATTGGGATTCCAGAAGCAAGAACAACAGTATAAAGTTCAGAACACTCTCTACATTTCATAGATATGCCTCTTGGGCTGATCTAGACACTGACTATAAATAGTATATGGATCCAAAATGGAACCAACATATTGGGCATGATAATGAGGGTGTTTGGCAGACACGGTAAACTACCATGTAACGATATTAAGGGACTAGATTCAATATCATAGGGGTTCTTAATACTAACAAGTGCAAACCAATGACAAGAGTTTCTCAAACCAATCTAAGTCTACTTAGCAAGAAACACATAGAAGTTCCTACCTTATGTTTATCTGATTTAAGTACAGAGCATTGACTAATTTCTCAACTAACTCAAGTAGGAACTATAAAGGAAACCAATTGACAAACATGAGAGTGTCCGTAAGGACTAGCTGATAAGTATCTTTCGATGACCAAAATCACATTCGCAACACTAACAAGTTCAGTTTCTTTGCTCATGAGGGTTAAGGCTTCTGGCTTCTCTCTCTATATCCCTGTGGGTAAGGGCATATCACACTTTGTAAGCTGGGTGACATCTAGAGTAGCAAGGGTGGCTAACTCTGTTAGTCATTTCTATGCTGGTGATAGTTGAAAGGTGTCTAAGTTGGTAACGCATTTACATTAGAGAAAGAGGTTATTTCATAACTCATTTAAGTTGATGCAATTCTCAGAAAGTGAGAATATTAAAAAAAAATTCCAGAGTTTTTTCCTTGGCAGTGATCTAAACTAGAGTATCCATCGATAAAGATGTCGATCTTCCCTAAGGGGGGAAGAGTGTAGTGAATATGACTGTGAGTATCAAAAATTACTTATCGGCTAGTCTTTTTGAATATTTTTCCCTTACTGGCATGGCGGTAAGAGGTCAGTATTGTTAGACCCTTTATCAATCCTTATTATTCAAGTGTTAGTAAACTAGGTTTAGCATTTATACTTAGCTAAATGGACATAAGGTAAGAACTCCTATATATTTCTTGTTGAGCATACTTAACATGGCTTTTAGTTCTCTTTTGTTTTATCTTACACTGACTTAACAAAAACCCTTGATGACAAGAACCCTCGCATATTGAAACTAGTCCCTCAATATTGCTAGATGATAGCTTACCATGTGTGCCAAACACCTTCACTATCATACCTTATGTGTTAGTCATGTTAGGTCTCAATTGCTATTTATGGAAGTGTTTAGATTTGCTAATTTAGCATATCTACAAAATGTAGAGATTGTCCTGAATACAATGATGTTAATATCATGTCCAAATTCACAATCTAATACTATTCCATATTTAGTAAGTTTCAAGTTAAACCTAGAGACTAACTCTTAGTACTAATGGTGAAAGCCCAAAGCGTGTGTTTCCATTTGGCTTTGTTTTGCGTGCTAATCTTGGCATTGGGATGTTAGATGCTATAGGATTGTTCCAAGTTACTCATTGTTTTTATCCCTTCGCTCCTTAAGCTGTATATTTGGGAGTTACTCTATGCTCCAATTTTTTCACTCTTTGGCTCCATGCTTAGAAGTTTGGTTTCTTTTTTTCATTTAATGTCCTAAGGCTTGAAACTCAAGGTCCACTCCATTATTTTTGAACACATGGCATGTGGCATGTGGCATGTGACACATGGCACATAGAAGGTTTAGGTTCCACTTCATGGTTATTCTATGGTAAATCACTATAGGATAAAGGATGAAAACCACATGCACTACATTGGTGTTGGTTAATGTCTTCAACATTATCATTATAGGTGGAATGTGTATGTTTGTGTCAAATAGCATTCAATTTCAACAGTTTCTTCAATTATTAGGGTAGATAAAAAACAAAATATTTTTACTGAGGGATACAAACAGTATAAAGATTGACCTTTTGGATGCAACTAAGTGTTGCCAATTGATGTGTGTTACCTAATATACTGTCTTCTCACAAGACTTACATTTTTGCTACCTCACTGTGAACACCATGTTTCCTCCACAAAATTGGGATTTGCAAGGCATGCACTCCAATTGATCAGCCCGGGAATTGGTGGAGGAGCGTGGTGCCTCAGATCTGCAAGCTTGAATGGAGAATCATCCTGTCACATGCCAGCCCAAAGAAGAGAAAACCCTAGCCCCAGTATAAATTGTGGGAACATGGAGCCTCGCTGGCTTTTGGATCCAGCTCATCACTCCTCCACATTACATTATAATGAGGACTTTTTCAGTGTGTTTCAGCGAGTGGAATCTTTCCTAAAGATCAAAAACTTTGCTGCTCGAACTGTAAAAACAGAGAGTTTTTGGTTGACCCAACAGCAAAAAGAAAACTTCAAAGCTCTTGTGATCTTTGGAAAACTTCCAAACTCTCATGATCATCTCCAAGCATTGGAAATCTTCCAAGATCTTGAGAACATCATATGGATGGAGTAGCGGATTTCCACTCTTCTTCTTTTCCAGCTTCATGGACCCCAAGATGTAACAAAGATGTGAGGATTATAAGCTTTGGTATCTGGCCAGGAATCCTCGATGATAAAAACCCCTGCTTGTCACTCCAAATCCAGTGACACTCATCACTTTGCCAACGAATCTCCGTCACCATGAAGCATCTCATCCTGTCCCTGTCCATCCTGCTCACTTCCTTGGCAACTTTGGCAGCCATATCCACCAGTCCATCACTGCTGAGCACACTGTGGAGAAAGCTCTCCTTGTCTTCCTGGATCACCACCGAAGAAAGCCACTCCATCTTTGGAATGATGTACCACTTGATCGTCATGCGCTCTGGAGCTGATGCAAAAGTTTGGAATCCTTCCACATCCATCCACCAGCCTTTCCAGTGCCTAGAGTTCACGGTTGAGTCTCCATATGCACTGCCTCGAAAGTCACTGCTTGTTGTGCACAGGAACTTCCACAGCGCAGGCTCATAGAAGAGGTAGCCGTGCAGCAGAGCTCTTGAGCTCACTCGGATGTCAGCACTTCCAAAAATCAACTCTATTGTCCTGAGAGCTGTAGCTTTTGTCAGCAGAGTGAGCTGGTTCTTGAGTCAATTCTTCCTGTCTGCCAGAGTTTCTCTGACGTGAGGCCCCAGAAAAAACCCGAGAAACCGCAGAATTCCACTAAGAACGCACGCATTCCTTGCTGTGTTGAGGGAGAAAGAAGAGCACAGAGATGTACAATTTGCATTGGGCTTGGTCTGCTGAACCTGTCCCAGCTGAGCTGCCAATAGATGCTAACTTACATACAGTCATGTGGCCCTGCAAAAGCAAAACACATGAGCGATCCCCTGTCCTTGTCGCTGCTGGGCAGTGGCTGCCTCCACTCCTCCACATACCCTGGAGCATGGTAGAAACCCCGCGGCTAGGAGGAGCTGTGGCAAAAAAGGAGAGCTTTTGTATCCCTCCCAGGCCATGCAAGCAGATGGGTGTCACTCACACCTCCTCCCCCGGCCTGGGCCATGCCACACGCCCACAGGCCGGCCTCACAAAAATATTTCAGAAGGATGCAGATATTTACCAGGTTACATCACATCTGACGGTGTTGATTGGCCAGATCCAGCAGCCCACAAATTTTGACAATAGTAGTAAACATAAGAACTATCTAAATCAAGATGTCAAGGAGGGCCAGCTTCAAATGATCACAACGAGCGAGAGTGATGCTGGATTAAGAACACTATCAGGACCAGGCGTTTGCGAGTAAGATATAAGCTGCTCCATTATCTGAGATAAGTGTCACCTGAGAACCATGTCTCACATTCTTCTGATTCTTACACGCAGCCAGAAAGCACGTCCAGTCCAAATCCTCAGGGACAAACGGCATGCTTTTGATTAATTGCTCGGCATCGCCCAAATGCCCAGCTCTTCCAAGAAGATCAAGTATTTCACAGTAGTGCTGCTTAGATGCTTTTATATTGTAGTCACATTGCATTGATTGGAGGTAGTGGAGGCCATTGGCAACACTCCCATGATGCGTACTTGCTAACAAAACCTCTACAAAAGTTATCTCATTTGGCTTTTCAGTCATAGGTATGTGATGAAAGAGTTCCACAGCCTCCAAGAAATGTCCTTTCTGGGCATAAGCTGCAACCATGGTGTTCCAAGATACTAAATCGGACACAGGCATCGAATCAAAAACCCGTCTTGCCGTGTCTCTATGCCCAGATTGGGCATATGCAAGCAAAATTGTATTCCAAGATACTGTGTCTCTTTCTACCATTTGAAAGGAAAACCTTAGAGCTTCACGCATATGGCCTTTACAGGAAAATGCAAGCAGCATCGAATTGCAAGTGACCTGGTCATATCTTTCTATTTGCTGAAATATGCAAAAGGCCTCTTCCAAATGCCCGGCTCGGGTATATGCCGTAAGCATTGTTGTCCACGAAACGGTATCTCGTTCGCACATTGAATTGAAAACAACACCCGCTTCGTACAGTTTTGATAATTCTGTATACCCGTAAAGCATTGTATTCCATGAGAAAAGATCCCATTCAGGCATGGAATCAAAGACGCACTTCGCATCACCCATATGCCCCAGTCTAGCATATGCAAAAAGCATCTCATTGTACGATACTATACAACGCTCTTGCATGGAAGAAAATACGATCTTGGCTTCTTGCAAGCCGCAGTTTTGTGCGTTCACGGACAGAAATGTATTCCAGGAGATTCTGTTCCTTTCTGGCATGGTATCGAACACGTTCTTTGCTTCATGCAGATGCCCGTTTTGAGCATATGCCGTGAGGATACCAGTCCAGGAAACTATGTCCCGCTCTGGCATAGAATCGAATATGCGCTTAGCCTCCAGGACTAATCCGGCTTGAGAAAGTGTGCGAATCATAACCGTCCATGATACCATGTTGTATTCCGGAATTCTCTGAAAGATTTCATGAGCTTTGTGGATATGTCCGGATTGGGCATATGCCGAGAGCATAACCACCCATGTAATGATGTTACGCTCTTGCATATAATCAAAAACTTCCTTGGCATGGTTTAAATCTCCACAACGCACAAAGGCACTCAGCATTGCTGTCCATGAAACAAGGCAGTGATACGGCATGGCATCAAATAATTTCTTTGCCAGGTAAACATGCCCGTTTTGAGCATATGCTGTGAGCATAAGAACCCAAGAATAAGAATCTTTGTGCTTGATTGCGTCAAACATCCGGCGTGCAGCTTCAACGCTTCCACATCGCCCATACAACTCCACAAGCTTGTTTTTGAGAAAAGAATCTCCATTTCTCTCCTCCAAAAGATTTTCCCGAATAAGTTGAGAATGAATGTTTTGGGCCATGGAGAGAGATTTACATGATTTGATGATCGCAATTCCATCGGCTACCTTCATTCACATCAGACTTTTCAGAAATTTTTTGAAAACTTGAGACATTTTAAGTTATAATTCTGATTCGCTGCGCGGCTGCGGGCGGGGAGCAGCGCGCGGGAAAAACAAAAAACCTGGATGAAGAGAGAACCCCGCGAGGAAGAAAAATGCTTGAAGAGAAAGAAAAAGTAGAAAGGTTGGTGATGAAATTGCTCGTGTGAACGACCCCTTGCTACCAATGTTGCCAACATTGCGTGCCGCTCTTGGTGCGCAATCACTGCACTATTGTCCCCTCGATCAAAAGAACTTACAAAACTATACTGTTTTCCAGAATACGTACGTTATCTCGAACCGATAGACCGGCATCAAAGTTCTGTTTCTTTGTGGAGGCAAAGTCCCAAAAGGAAAGAGGATGCAGGCTTGTCACTCCTGTGTCCAAGCTCTACATCACAGCTCTCGGAGTTTGACCATCAGGCCAGCAGCGATTTCAGAAATCATTTACACCTGACAAGAAACCAAGAGAAGAGCTTGGGGCCAGAATCCGCGTCATCGGTGCACAGCTCACAAACGTATAAAGTTTCATGATGTGATTAGAATGAAATTGATAGAGGATTACATTACAACTGACAATCAACGAGCTCTTTTATGGCTAGAAATTGTGACCGGTTGCTTGGCAAAACAATTGGGCAGTCTGAGGCCGGTCTCTTCCCATATCTATACTCCAAGAGGCCCTGCTCTATCATAGCATCGACTGTGTCATGGAGCTTCTGGAGCTTCTTGTATGGGACAGTACCATCCGGGTTGGCCACAAGCTGCTTGAGAACTGCGAGGAACGTGTCGCGTGTCCACTTTTCATCAGCACTCCGAGCGAAAGATCTTTCATTGAGTGTGGCACAGGCGCGGACTTGCTTCTTGCTTCATATGAGTAGTCAAGCATCACATCCCAGAGAGCCTCCACCCTTGGGCCCCTCTCGGGCCGGATCTGTGGGAGAGCCTTCGCTCATCTATATAGAAGAGAAAACTAATGGATGCCAATCTGGAAGTTTCTTATGAATTGGAGGACTTTGATCGCTTGGGTTATCACTGGGAGCTTCTCTAGATGGCTACACGAGCGGCTATACAACCGTCTTTATCGACGAAGCCAGCCTTCTTGGACGCAGGTGCCTCGTGAGGTTGACAAGGTGCTGCGGGAGCTCTCCAGACACCATCCCCGTGCTCTGCCTACGTTGGAACTCTTGAATCACTGCCGTCTTCTCTGAGCCCTTAGGACCGACCACTGTAACCAGCTTACTCCCGCAGCAACTTGTCCAGCTTCATTATCTCCATGTGTTAGATTCAGATGATTCCGGGCAGACTTGAAGAATCAGCATTATCGCTTCTGGCAAGTTAAATTGTTATAAATAAATCAAACCTAACTTATACAACATAAATATAAAATTAGAAGTGGGATTTGAATCCAAGCCCTCATCCTCTTAGCCATCTTCTTGGAATTGTATAAGCAATGCTTGATTGCATGAAGTATTCAACCACTTGGCATGCAGACTTAGGCCTCAGAGATAACACTCTGAGAAGAAATAGTAGATAAATATTGCTCTTGCCACTCTTGGTCGAGAGAGCACAGGACAGCACGTCCATCCGAGTGGCCAATCCTTCGCCAAGATAGCTTCGTTATAGGACGCAAGCACCCGGCTCGGACTTCCTCCAGCTACGCTTGGAATCCCATTCTCTGCTGGAACGAACACAATCTTACTAAGTTTATCACAGAATCTTTGGATGATGCCGTTGTTGAGAAAGATTTATCAGTGGTAGAACCAGCATTCTTTAGTGCATCCTGAACATGATCAATGGATGTATGGGAGCAACAATAATGACAACAACAACATCAAGAAGAAGTCTCCCCAACATTAGGGATAATCCTCTCAATCCATGGTGGGTTAGTGCATCAGAATATTCTCTAACAGATAGGTATTTAGCGGTCTTTGCAGCTGAGGGCCACGGCAGTGCTGTTTCATCCGAGTCCAAGCAAAGCCCTGTTGTTCGATAATTACAATACATACAACATTTGCCAGGTTTTTTCTTGTTTTTTTCCCCTTGTTGATTCGATCTATGCTCTGCCGTATTTGGGAAATCTTGGATGACAGTGAAAGAGCTCGAGCCTTCTATTCCTTACGTTCTGGTCTGTGAACCGGAATATTTTCAAGCTTGCCCAAGTAAACTTTCAAACACATTTTGAGTCCACTTACAGCACACAGTTTGGAGAAACTTTTCCTGGGTCAATGGCACTGTAGTTACATGATTTCAAACAGAAGAGCAGGTTATAGGGAGGAGAGAAAAAGAAAAGAGCTACAGATGGAATCTCGGTTTCGCACCTCTTTCCTTGTCTCTACGCTCCTCCTCCTCCTCCTCTTGTTCCCGCCAGAAAAGGTCCTCGTGATTCCTGGAGGTTCACGAAGCGGATGTAGTTTTCTAGTATCTGCTTCCCATTTTGCGAGATGATGCCCTCGGGATGGAACTGATTGAGTCGAAGAAGAAAAGAAGGATTGAAGAACACAACTAGAACTTCCTACCTGGACGTGCTTATACTTGGAATGCCGCATGCCCATGATAAGTCCATCTTCCGTCCACGCCGTGATCTCCAGCTCGTCGCTCCTGGCCTTCAAGTTTACAAGAGCTATAAAGGCATTAGTACAATTACAGCTCACTGTCAAGCCAACGAACGTTGTAACATTGATTTGATCCATGTGCTTTCCAAATTCCAGCAGTGTTCTTTGATTTCTCTCAGAAGCCTGTCAAGTAACAAGCTTTTGTTAAATCGATACAGAAGGAAAGTTTACATCGAGAATTCCACACACTGTTGGCCGATGCACGCCAAGCCTAGGCACGGCCTTGCAAGACGCTGCAACGTTTGGCACCAAGACGACGTGAACAAGCTTGCAAAATTACCTTCACCTTTGTTTCTTATAAATGTGAAAAGAATAGATGTCAGAAGTGGGATTTGAACCCATGCCCTCCTGAGAGGAGCAGAACTTGAGTCTGCCACCTTAGACCACTTGGACATCTTGACATTATGTCTCTATAATACATAATTTGGATTTTTATCCAGCAATGGTTCATTGCATGAAGTACTGGCAATGTAAAGCTTCCAAGCTCCAACCATTGATAATGAGCAAGCATTCACTGCCATGATGTTGTTTCTATTGTTTGCAATTACCACTCTCCAGATCCTTTGCTTTTTCTTTGAGTAAAAGCGAGCTCTTGTCATTGGATAATGGTATTATTGTTCTTGACTTGGCCATGAACCCATCTTGATCATCCATCTCTGGAGGATGCATTGAATTGGTTCTACTGTTGATGATCCTGAACACCACCAATATCAACATCAAGAAG
>NW_003314264.1:722339-810013 GCF_000143415.4 Selaginella moellendorffii
TACTAACATGTTGGACATGTCTTTATATATTCCTGAATATCTTTAGCTATGTATGGTCAGTGATGCTTTCTCTTGAGTAACCCATCATCCTAGGCACTCTACTGCATCCTGCCAAAAGTCCATTATAACACTTTTCTAAAATTACTTTCCTTAGTTCCCCTTGTGGAACATACACCCTCATCTATTCATAATAAATGAGTCCATTGCATTTCACATAAGTTGTCTTCTCTTCTATAGGTGGCTTGCCTCTTTGGTGAGCATTTAACGCTTCTTGGTTCCTTAGCAACAATTCTTATGCTAGACCATTGTTCTCATACATTGTTTGCACATCATTTCAAATGGTTGCTAATATAGTGTATATGGTTTTGACCCTTTATCCTATGGTGATTTACCATAGGATAACACCACGAAGTGGAACCTAAACCCTCTTTATGCCACGTGACACATGCCACATGTCCAAGGACAATGGTGCGGAACCTGAGTTTCAAGGCCTTGGGCCATTGAACAAAGGTACAAAGTGAAACTCCTAAGTATGGAGTCAAAGAGTGGTGGAACTGGACCACGGAGCAACTCTTGAGCATATAACCCAAGGAGCAAAAGGACAGGAGTACGGAGTGATTTAGAACAGTCCTAGAGCAACTAACATCCCAATGCCAGGACCAACATGCAAAACGGAGCCAAATAGAGTCTAGCACTATTTTGGCATACTGGTGTCCAAGGCAAGGATATGGGTACTCCACCAGCTAGCATAGTGTGGAGCTTAGGCTTAGACCCAAGCCAGATGCAGAACAAGGACAAGCACGCAAGTAGAAGCTAAACTATACCTCAGGTTGGTCAGCCATAATCGACCTACCCACTATCCCTACTATACATTTGGACCCGCCCCCCCCGCTTGAGGAATGCTTTGGGCTTTCACCCCAAGCCTCCCTTAGTATCAGGAGTTAGTCTCTAGGACAAACTTGAAACTTACTAATTATGGAATGGCTTTAGATTGCGAATTTAAGCACAGGACGAACACCATTGTGTTCAGGACAATCTCTACATTCCGTAAATATGCCAAATGAGAAAATCTAGACACTTTCCATAAATAGCATTTAGGACCGAATTGAGACTAACACCAAAGGCTTGGTAGCAAGGGTGTTTGGCAGACATGGTAAACTATCATTTAGTGAATATTGAGAGACCAAACTCAATATTGCAGGGGTTCTTGATACTAGCAAGTGCAAGCCAATGACAAGAGTTTCTCAAACCAGGCTGAGTATGCTCAACAAGAAACACATAAGGTTCTTACTTTATGTTTTATCCAATTTAAGTGCATAGTCATTGACTAATTTCTCAACTAGCTCAAGTGGGAATTGATAACGGGCCCAGCAATACTGACCTCCTGCCATTGTAGCAATAAGAAAAGAGTGTCCATAAGGACTAACTAATAGGTAACTTTTGATACCCGAAGTCATATTTGCAACAACTGTCATATTAGACATCGCTAGCTTTAAGTTTACTTTTTGACTTAGAGCATTAGCTACGATGATGCTCTTTTTAGGTTTATATAGAATCTCACAATCAAACTCGGCCAAAGCATTGGCCCATCACCCTTATTTTCTTTTTGGATTGAGCTATGATAAGAAGTGTTTTATTGCCACATTATCTATATAAACTTTGAAGTGCCTCATTGCCACTCTTTAAATGCTTTGACCATTGCAAATAATTTCTTCTCGTAGATAGGCCATTTTCGCTGAGTGTTGTCCAACTTCTTCAAGAAGAATACCACTAGATGGTAGATCACTTGAACCTTTTCATAGTCCACCTTGAGCTTATCCTTGCCCACTATATGTCCGAGAAACTTTATCTCTTTTGAGAAAAATCACATTTGCTCTTTTTAGCATACAACTTGTATTCCCTTAGTTTCTTAAAAACCTTTATCAAATGTTCAGCATGCTCCTCTAGTGTCTTGCTATAGATTAGGATATCATCAATATAAACAACCACGAAGTGATCTAGATAGGGTACAAAAATGTGGTTCATTAGTGCTGAAAATGTTGTTGGTGCATTGCACAACCCAAAGGGCATCACCAAAAACTCAAAACTCCCATACCTTTTCCGACAGGTTTTTTTCTTGACATCTTCTTTGATTACACTCATTTAGTAGTATCTTGAGCTTAGGTCAATTCTCGAGAAGTATTTTGTTTTTCCTAGCCTATTGAACAGGTCCTCAATCTTTGGTAAAAGGTGCTTGTTTTTATTTGTATACTTGTTGAGCAACTGGTAAATTCATCTTTTTTTTTTGCAAATAACACCGACACCCTATGTGGTGACTTGCTCAATCTAACATACCCTTTATCCACCAACTCTTTCAGTTGGTGCCTGAGCTCCTCGAGTTCCTTTTCATTCAAACGATAGGTGGGGCGAACCACCACCTTAGCACCCTCGACCAACTCAATTTTATGTTGTATCGGTTGTGTGGGGGGTAACCCTGCCGGTAGCTCTTCCAGCATAGTATCTTGAAATTGGTTCAACACCTTCTGGATCACTAAAGGTACTTCTTCTATTCCTGTCTTTTTGTCACTCCTCACTGAGAGTCACAAAAATACTGCCTTGGTTCCTTTAATGAGTTGTCCTTTAGTGGACATTAAGTCCAAGCAAGAGTCTTTGGCCTTATATTGCCCTACCTTTAAATTCTGGGCCTCTACCCTGAATTGTTCTCCCTGGGCATTCGCTAGTACCACAAGATTCCTACCTTGTCCATACAAGGCGACCATGAATCGATTGAACCAATCCATCCCAAAGATTACATCAAATCCCACCATGTCCAATACAGTGAAATCCATATCTACTTTTTATGTTCTTACTTCGACTCTTGCTTGTTGAAGTACCTCATTGGTGCTTTAACTACCTTGAACAAACTCTATAGTCCTTGGTTCACCCAGCCGTTGCACTATTAGTCCAGTTTGCTAGACTATGTCTGCAGCCACAAAATTATCCAAAACACTCGTGTTAATAAGGATCTTAACAAAGCTACCTCCAAGCTTCCTTCGGAGGCCTAGTAAATGTCACGAACAACTCTCTACCAAAGTTACTTGTGTAATGAGTAACTTTGACCTAGGGATTGGATCACGTACCTTAGTTTAGATTTCACCCATCTTGATGGCTATATTTGCTCTGGCCTTCTTCGGGTAAAGACATTCCTTCGAACAATGTCATATGTTTCACCGCAATTGAAGCATATGTTGTTTCCCACACTACTAGTAGACTTGACTTTCTTATCTATGGGTTTGTCCCTATTAGCTTGACTCCCCTACGTACTTGCTCGCTGGCCACCAGATTTACCTTTCTAGAACCTTGAGGACTCATTCTTAGAGAAACTCTTTCTTTCCCATATATCCCTCTTAGTTTGGCTCCTTTGCTAAACATGGACCCCAGCCCCATTGTGTTCCCCTTTCGCAGGTTATCATTAAAATACACCTTAATAACTGCATTCAATACTTCCTTGTAGTTAGTCAGGTTCCAATGCATCACCTTTGCCTCGAGCCCAGGTTTGCAAGCTTGATATGAAGGCATGGAATGCATCCATATCACCCATATCCATGATAAGGATCCTCTTTGCCATGAATGTATTCACATACTCTTCAATAGTTCCCATCTGCTTTAGCCTACTCAGCTCATCCTTAGGTGTAGAGTAGCATTTGGAGGAACGTAAGTTGCATGGATCTTCACTTTCATCATTTCCCAAGTGGCCACCAATCCGTCGTTGACATCTATTATTCTCCACCAAGACATAGCATAATCTTCCAAGTATGGTTTAGCACATAGGACCTTCTCCGAGCTTGCTAACTGCAATGTTCGGAAATAATTCTCCATATCGTAAAACTAATCTTCCACCACTTTATAGTCATTCACTCTCTTGAAGACAAGTGGGGCTTTGGTTTGTATTTAGAAACTGCTTGAGAGACTTTTCACTTTCATTTGTTTGACCTTATTCGGTTCTACCTTCGTCTTTGACAAAGGGTCCACACCTTCTACACTACTAGCTTCTGCAGTCTTTTGCTTTTTCTTCCACTTTTTGTCATGCTTTAGCTTGCATATGAGGGTCTCCAATAGGGCATTGGTTTATATCCTATATCAATTGTCCTTTTAGAACATCCAATCGAGCCTTGGACAACTGAACCTTACCATCAGACTCTTGTTTGGAAGTTTCCTCATTGGAGTCTTCCCCATGCAAGGATTCCTCATTCATATCTTCTTGTTTGACAGAAGGCTCCAGCTTCAGAGGAGGTTCCATCTTCGCCTTGGTTCTTTTACACCCTACCTTAGCCATCTCCTAGAAATCTACCTCTATCCTTCACTAAAACTGAGGAAAAGGTCTTGATACCAAATTATAAGTTATAAATTTTTCCTTTTCAATTTGCCAACCTACCTCATCTATCTGACCACCACTGTATTGGCTTTAGTTAAGTTCCCTCGCTAAGGTTTTTGCATATTATACCAGTTTTTACTTGGTCCTACTTAGCTTCAGCAACTCACTACACGAGCAATGGAGTGTTAACCATTCATCCAAAAATTCCTAAATTGTCTTTCAATCCCCCTCCCTGGGTTAGACTGGATTTAAGGTTTGGGTATACTCCTTATAGGCACAAGCAGCCAGCACACTAAACCTTCAGGTTCTTAACATCCCTTAGTACAACAAAATTTGATTATAAAACCCTCTAAATCCCAAGCTTTGAGTGCAACACTTGCTTTAGGGCACTGGGGGGAAACACCGTGGTGTAATGGCCCGGTATAGGTACCTTTATTCCCCCATTTCCATCCCAAAGGGAAAGCCCAAGCCCCTAGGAAGGGGCAAGGACCAATAAGCTGTAAAGTACTCAAGTGGGGCACCACTCCACATGAGCTGGGAGCATCATAATCGGTTTCTCTATCAGGAGTGAGAGTTGCTCTTGAGCACTTCTTTGGGTGGCCCCTCAGGCACCACCCGAATCCATGCTCACTCCCACCCAAGGCTCCTAAACTCTAATTTCAACCTTAAATCAATTTGGAAGCACCACTGAAGAGTTCTTTCAAGACTAATTCTTGGACCTCCTTATCCCTATTATACTTTTGGAACCCCTTGCAGCTACACCCCCCCCCCCCCTTTAGGAAACATATGCTTTGGGTTTTCACCCCATGATCTGTATTAGTGTTTGGAATTAGTATTCGAACTTGGTCTCGGACTCGATCTTGGACTCAATTTTGAACTCGACCTCGGACTTGGTCTTGGACTCAATCTCGGACCCAACCTCGGATTCTATCTTGGACTTGGTCTCCAACTCGGTCTCGGAGTCAGTCTTAGACTTGATCTCGAACTCAATCTTAGACTCGGTCTCAAACTCGGTTTTAGAGTCAGTTTCGGAATCGATCTCGGACTCGGTCTCATTTGATAAACTCTTTATTATTTCGGTCGTGTTTTCAGAGATCTTTTAGCCTATCACACCTTAGGAGTCGGTTCCTTACACTCTTCTGGTCAAATATACATATGATGATTAGTTTCTTAGGCAAAGACTAATAAAAGGAATCAATAGTCCTTTATCATGGTCTCCTACTATCATGGTAAAAATGAGAGAAGGTTAGTACTATTCAAACTTTAGATTACTTAATTTTAAGTATCATAAAACTTTTAACCAATTGGATTATTGTTCATGGCCCTTTCTTTGTATATTTAAGTTTTAATATATATAGCATATATGGTTTTTACCCAAGATGATTTACCATAGGATAATCATAAAGTAGAACCTAAACTCTCTATGTGCCACGTGTCATATACCACATGTCTAAAGATAGCAAAGTGGAACCTGAGTTTCAAGGCCTTAGACCACTAAATGAAGGAGTGGAGCCAAACTCCTAAACATGGAGCCAAGAAGTGAAGGAATGGGAGCATGAAGCAACTCCCGAGCGTACAGCCCAAAGAATGAAGGGACAGGAGTATAGAGTGACTTGGGATAGTCCTAGGGCATCTAGCATACCAATGCTAGGACCAGTATGCAAAACTGAGCTAAACAGAATTTGGCATTATTTCAGCATATCAATGGCCTAATGTGAAGATATGGGTACTCCACTAGTTACCATGGTGTGGAATTTGGGATTAAACCTAAGCCGGACGCAGAACAAACACAAGCATACAAGCAGGAGCTAAACTATGTTTAAGGTTGGTTAGCCATGCCTGAACCTACCCACTATCCCTATTATACATTTGGAACCCCCATAACCTCCTCCCCCCTGTCGCGAATGTGACTTCGGGTATCGAAAGTTACCTGTCGGCTAGTCCTTACGGACACTCTTACCTTACTACCACGATGGTAGGAGGTCGGTATTGCTGGGCCCGTTATTAGTCTCTGCCTAAGCTAGTTGAGAAACTGGTCATCACATGTGCACTTAGACTGGAAGGGCACTAAGGAAGGAAATCCTAAGTTGTCATTTAGTCAAGCAGACTTGACATGGTGATGAGAAACTCATGATGTTGGCTTGCACTTGCTAATGTTGGGAACCCCCGCGATATTGAGCTTGGTCCCTCAATATTGCTAGATGATAGCTTACCGTGTCTGCCAAACACCCTCGCTATCATGCCCTTAGCGTTAGTCTCAATTCGGTCCCAAATGCTATTTATGGAAAGTGTCCAGATTTGCTCATTTGGCATATCTACGGAATGTAGAGATCATTTTGAACACAATGGTGTTTGTCCCATGTCCAAATTCGCAATCTAGGGACATTCCATATTTAGTAAGTTTCGAGCTTGTCCCAGAGACTAACTCCTGATACTAAGGGAGGCTTGAGGTGAAAGCCCAAAGCGTGTGTTCCTCAAGGGGGGGGGGGCTATGGGGGGTTCCAAATGTATAGTAGGGATAGTGGGTAGGTCGGGTATGGCTGACCAACCTGAGGCATAGTCTAGCTCCCGCTTGCGTGCCTGTCCTTGTTCTGCGTCCGGCTTGGGTCTAAGCCCAAGTTCCATTCCATGCTAGCTGGTGGAGTACCCATACTCTCACGTTAGGCCACCGGTATGCCGAAATAGCGCCAGACTCCGTTTGGCTCCGTTTTGCGTGCTGGTCCTGGCATTGGGATGCTGGTTGCTTCAGGACTGTTCCAAGTCGCTTCAGGCCCCTGTCCCTTCGCTCCATGGGCTTTATGCTTGGGAGTTGCTCCATGGTCCGGTTCCATCACTCCTTGGCTCCACGCTTGGGAGTTTGGCACTGTTCCTTCGTTCAGTGGCCCAAGGCCCTGAACCTCGGGTTCCTATGGACACGTGGCATGGACACATGGCATGTGACACATGGCATCTGTCACGTGGCACAAAGAGGGTTTAGGTTCCGCTTCGTGGTGTTATCCTATGGTAAATCACCATAGGATAAAGGGTCAAAACCACGTGTGCTACATTTGGTATCAGAGAGAGAGTCTTAGCGAGTACTATTCAATGAGATTGGGCAACTAGTCTCGTTGCATACGCAGAGATGAAAACAATGATCCAAGTGGGTACACGTTTTGGTGCAAAGGCTTCACAATTGTTCCTTGGGTATGAAATTTGGTTACCTTTTTGTTCCATATTATGTGAGCTTGCTCTTGGGCTCATAGGGTGGACTGAGTTGTTCCGTTTACACGAGTTTGCTCTTGGGCTCGTGAGTGAGGCACATTAGCAACTCGAAATTATACTTTGAGTTGGCAGGATTAATGTAAGCCAATTGATGGTTCTTGTGGTTCTGTAAGTTGTTCCATGTACCATGGGTGAAAGCAAACCTCCTTGGGTTTGCTATGAGTGGCAAATAGGCTGGTCTGTAGCTGTTTAGCACGGCACTAATGGGTCCTTCCTAGGCATGATTATAAGTGGAACAATTAAGACTATAAGGATTAGTCTATTGGTTCAAGTAATCATTGCCGTGCTCTCTCATAAACTTTTCTTGGATAGAACTGAAGGCAGTGTGAATGCACGCTTGAGGTTTAGTCAAAGATAAGACCGGAAAGAGAGTCATCGGGGACGAAGGATCATACACGTAAATCATCTTCTCTTCTTGGAGAGATGATTTGCAATGAGGTGTGACTTATTGCTCATATTCACATTATGCAATCAAGAGTCCCTATCTTGATGCATGTTAGAGATGGTGGTCTTACAATGGTGAGTTATGGGATGGATAGCGGTGAAGTGCTAATCCATTTTGTCTAGGCTTGCTATTAGAAGATTTGGGTTGCAATGCTCAATTTTTTTCCGGGGAACTTTGCTATTGCTCCTTGAGTAGCTTGGTGTTGGATTAGTTTTGAGTTTGGTCAGATAGAGAGTGGCATGAGTTTGTCTGTGTTGTGAACAAAAGTTGGTGGTATTTAGTGTTATAAATCTCTATCAGTGGAGTGTGGCATTTATGTTGCATTTTATTGAATCGAGTTGACACTTGATGCTTACATAAACCTTTGTAGTAGTGACATGGGTGATGCTTGTAGTGTTGCTCGATTGATGATCAAGTCATTGTGATTAATATCATATCCATGTGATAGTGAGCAATGTGTTTACGAGGTTGCTTGGTTAAACGATGATCAACCCCAAAGTGGTTGATGGAGAAGTTAGTCTACTTGCACGAAGTAGCATTGTAGTAGCTTTGACTGGATTCTCAATGGTGGTCCATTATGCTAAGCTTAAGTTGGTACCTTGTTTCCTTGAGGGTTTGCCCATAAGGTGTTGGGAATGGGTTGTAGCATTCATTTGCTATAGCTCATCTGTTGATCCGTTAGCACTTGGAGTAAATTATTGGATGGAGAAGGTGTGAGGTTGATGCATTGACATCGCTAGCACTTGTCTTAGTGGAAGTGGCATTGTTGTTCGAGTGATGAGGAAGCCTCCTTAGACCTTGATTTTCCATGTCATTTTTCTTGTTAGTGTTTTGGCTTCACATTGGATCTTGAAGGTGATTGAAGAAGAGTGTTAGTGCAATGTGGATATATGAAGATGTGGTCTTCGTGATCAAGCCTTGGATGTTCATTTTGCATTTTGTGGATGTCGAAGTTAGATATCGGAAATATGGGCAAAAAGATGTTCAATGCTTAAGCATATTATGGATCATAAGAATCTGTGTTGAGGGGAATCTATGTGAAGTTGTTAGTAGGAAGAAGTTGGTTGAGTCTTGAAAGTTTGTATTCCTGGACTGAGAGTCATTCTTTCTCTGGGATGGAAAATTTTCCACAAATTTTCTTAGACTTCTCCAATGGCTGATCTGTTGGTCACTTTGCCGAAAACCATTTCGTTTTCGTAAGCCAGTACAAACTCGTGAAGGGGTTGGAGTTGACTTTAGTTAACTTAGACCTTGGTAGGTAGTTTGTATGATGCGATCCGAAAGGGATGCTAACTTTTGAGGCTAAGGCAATTAAGTTGGATAGAGTCTAGAGTTGGTATAGAAAAGTGGCCGTTGCGCTTTTCTAAGAAGGGTGACCCTTGTGCCTTTCTTTTGTAGCGTTGTGCTTGGTGGTACGTTGCACCTTGCATTATGTTAAACTCTATGAGAGTAGTGAGCTCTCACTAATCTTGACTTAGTCTTGGTAGCCTTGCGCCATGGTTGAGGATGATGATGTCCAACTTAGTTGTTTGAGATTGAGATGTTAGTACCCGTACTATAGCTTTGTCTATGAGGAGGTTGTGTACCAATATGAGTCCATCTCATGGTCTTCACTTTAATTTCAACTGAGTGTTGATCATGCATAGCTAGCCTCTTCAAGGCATGCTTAGAGCTAAGTGGCTAAATGTTTTAGTGAGTTTATTGCGGTTGAGTTGGATTCGAGTGGTCATTTAGTTTGTGCTTGTCTATGAACTCTTATCTCGTACCTGGGGTATTATGTTCATGTTGGACAAGTATATAACTTGATGACAAGAGTTGGTGTTTAGGTCTTGTGAAGGCAAGTTGAGGAGTGAGTGTTAGTTGCTTTGCAACTAGTGATTGCTTGTTGACTTTGTTAAGGATTGTTGACATTTGCTTTGCTCGATGATGATTCAGCAGTGATGGGCTTGCTTTATCGAATGGTGTTGCGGAGGATCGTGTCGTTAGACTTACATGAGTTTTTCATGTTGATATATCGACTCTACCTCTGTTGATATCATTGGGTTACATTTAGCCTGTAGTGTTGGATTTCATTGAGTCTTAGACATGGTGATTCACTCCTTGATGATGTGTTATCTGAAACTGAGTTTTGTTGAAGGATTGGTCTCAGATACTAAGTATAGTATCTTCGACTTTGGTTAGCTTGGTTGCTGGAAAGCTCCGAGTGGTGATTCACTCGTGCTTTTTTCTAACTTTGTCCTGGTGTTGATGGCATTGAAGTGATGCCTTGTCATTGACATTGTTGATATTGAGAGTTGAGTGAAATGAGATGTCTTTCCTTAGGATTGATATTGAGTTTCATTAGTCTTGATGAAAAGTGTTGATGATTTGGTTATGGCTTGTGTTATTAGCATTGGTGCATTTGCTAGTTAGCAACTGTGTTGACGTTCAAATGACCTGAGTGGCAAGTTGAGTTAGTTGTGTTCTAGACGAGATTGTTTAGTAGGGGTTGAGCTTTAGCTTTTCCTTGAAAAGTGATTTAGTCGTGAACTATGCTAACTTCCTGAGAGGAAGAATTAGTGTTCGATATTAAATTATTTGAGTCCTTATTGGATTTCAGTTGGGGTATATCGATCATTGATGATTTTTCTTATGCTTGTTATGAGGTGAGTTACGTCTTGCTATAGATGGATTCATGGAGGATCGTTTAGTGATCACTTATTGGGCATAGCTCCATTGTGCTTAGCTTTTAGATTGATGCAGACATGCTCTTCATTAGCTTTAGCATTATGAAGTTTGGCTTATGGATGTGTTAAGGAAGATATTGTGAGTTGCATTACGATTTCTTCTTTAGCATTGAAGTTAGCTTCTATGAGACTCATGATCATTATTACGCAAGACTTAGATATAGGCTTCTTCGAACTTTTGGTTCCTTGAGTTTTCATGCTCATTGTTCCATTTGTTAGAAGTTGTTGGGGAAGGCATTTTGGCTCCTAGCTTCGATGTTGAAGTTAGTAGTTGCATCTAGCAATCATTATTAATGATTGACTATCATCTAGGATGATTGATTATCATTGTTAAAGGTTTTGCTTGATTATTGTTGGTATAGAATGATTTGCTATTCTTCGGGATGGTGGATTCCTTCTTAGATGATGATTCTGCATATCTCCTTTTGATAGGATGATCGATGATCTTTCATGATGGAAGTGGCATTGTTGTTCGAGTGATGAGGAATCCTCCTTAGACCTTGATTTTCCATGTCATTTTTTGTTAGTGTTTTGGCTTCACATTGGATCTTGAAGGTGATTGAAGAAGAGTGTTAGTGCAATGTGGATATCTGAAGATGCGTTTGTTTGCTTTGCAACATTTATTTTGTTCTGTTGATTATTGCTCGAGTTAGTTCTCATAGATTAGGATGTTATTTCCTTTGGGTGATACATTCGCGAGCATTGTGCTTGTTAGTCAATGATAATTTGTGTTCTTTGAGTTGTGTTTTGTGAGTTGTTTAGCATGCTATCTACCATTTTCGGTAGTTCAGTTTTATCATTGAGTTTACTTGATGATATACTTGCTATTGAATTTTGTTAGATGGTGAATCCTATGTTTTCCAATGATAGTGGTCTTGGTGGTTCCTATACTATAATACTAGTTTATCGGATGATAACTTACTTGGAATACTATTGTGTTCTAATATAAGATTTAATCACTAATAATACGATCTTTGAGTTTGGGCCAGTATAGGCAGACTGGCTTCGGCACTTCGTGTGCATGTTGAAATCTCTAGTCATGGGATAACTACTATCGACTGGTCATATCACCCGCCTCTCTGTCGATGTTCCTTATTCCGTGAAAGGGCGTGACCGTGTAAACAACTCTAACTGCCTGTTGATAGTAGTCTATCTAAACCTTACCGACGGGTTTGGTTTCTTTGCTCAGGAGGGTTGGGGCCTCTGGCTTCTCTCTCTATGTCCCTGCGGGCAGGGCATATCACACTTTTGTAAGCTGGGTGACTCCCAGAGTAGCAGGGAGTTACCTGTCGGCTAGTTACGGACACTCTTACCTTACTACCACGATGGTAGGAGGTCGGTATTGCTGGGCCCGTTATTAGTCTCTGCCTAAGCTAGTTGAGAAACTGGTCATCACATGTGCACTTAGACCAGAAGGGCACTAAGGAAGGAAATCCTAAGTTGTCATCTAGTCAAGCAGACTTGACACGGTGATGAGAAACTCATGATGTTGGCTTGCACTTGCTAGTGTTGGGAACCCCCGCGATATTGAGCTTGGTCCCTCAATATTGCTAGATGATAGCTTACCGTGTCTGCCAAACACCCTCGCTATCATGCCCTTAGCATTAGTCTCAATTCGGTCCCAAATGCTATTTATGGAAAGTGTCCAGATTTGCTCATTTGGCATATCTACGGAATGTAGAGATCATCCTGAACACAATGGTGTTTGTCCCATGTCCAAATTCGCAATCTAGGGACATTCCATATTTAGTAAGTTTCGAGCTTGTCCCAAAGACTAACTCCTAATACTAAGGGAGGCTTGGGGTGAAAGCCCAAAGCGTGTGTTCCTCAAGGGGGGGGGGGGGGGAGGGGGGGCTATGGGGGGTTCCAAATGTATAGTAGGGATAGTGGGTAGGTTGGGTATGGCTAACCAACCTGAGGCATAGTTTAGCTCTCGCTTGCGTGCCTGTCCTTGTTCTGCATCCGGCTTGGGTCTAAGCCCAAGTTCCATTCCATGCTAGCTGGTGGAGTACCCATACTCTCACATTAGGCCACCGGTATGCCGAAATAGCGCCAGACTCCGTTTGGCTCCGTTTTGCATGTTGGTCTTGGCATTGGGATGCTGGTTGCTTCAGGACTGTTCCAAGTCGCTCCAGGCCCCTGTCCCTTCGCTCATTGGGCTTTATGCTCGGGAGTTGCTCCGTGGTCCGGTTCCATCACTCCTTGGCTCCACGCTTGGGAGTTTGGCACCGTTCCTTCGTTCAGTGGCCCAAGGCCCTGAACCTCGGGTTCCTATGGACACGTGGCATGGACACGTGGCATGTGACACGTGGCATCTGTCACGTGGCACAAAGAGGGTTTAGGTTCCGCTTCGTGGTGTTATCCTATGGTAAATCACTATAGAAGCTCTATTTCGTTAAAGTGGGATTTATTCAGTAAAATGGGACTAGGTACAAATTTTCAAGTATTTGAAAATGACGTGAAATTATATGTTTTTTGTCCAGGGGCTAGACATATCTGGGGCGTGGTGACTAGCGCGGTGACTTTGTGTCCAGACTGAGTCCATCTGGTTGTATAATAAATGTCATTGTCAAGGTGAACAAGCCGAATCTGAAGCTAAAGAAGAGCGATGGCATGCGCGCACACACTATTTGTTTGTTCATTGAGCGTGTGGTGAGCTTTCCAAGATGAACGTCATTCCTATTAGCCAGACATATAACTTAATGGTGAGAACATTTAGATATTATTCAATGTTATCTTTTTCTAACGAATCTAATTGTGAAGGTGTAGCAAGAGGCATTGCTAGTCTGGAGAAGTCATTTAACTCATTTGACCCTTAGTGTATTTTCATGAAACTAAATAACATTCATATTATTAAGGAAATTCTCTAGTACCTTTTTTTTACGACATAAAGGCTTGCATTTCTTTCAAAGGTGATTTAGTAAAAGGCCTGAGGGCACATGCCATTCTATTTCTCAGACCGGTATTAAGATATACTAGTGCAAAGGGAAAAAGGTATTTGGTGATCAAGTAAATGGCATGAGGGCACACGCCATTATAAGCCTAAGCACTAGTGGACACCTCCTTTTTGGTACTCTCAGCGGTACTATCATCCTTCTCCGGGTCAGTTGTTTTGCTTTGGATTGTTGTCTCTGACGTTACTGGGGCGTTCTCGATAGTTGTTAATGTTGCCGTTTGTTCAGAAAAATGATCACCTGGAGTATAGTATGGGGAGTTTGGAAAACTTATATATTCTACATCTTCACCTATTTCCTTCTCCGTCTCCTTTTCTGCCTCACTTACAGATTTTGTGATTGCCATGAGAACGCTCTTCACCCTAAAATATGGAGTTTGTTGTGTTATAAAAGGAAACCAACACACACGCTGCAAGGGAATGATGGTACATAAAGCACGTAAGCCCACAATATGGGTTTATGTGCCATTAATATGGGCCACACGCCATATTATTAGATTTATGCACGTGTGATTGGTAAATGCATATGTCACATCATCTTTGTTTTACCTCACACACTATATCAGGCCTAATGAACCATATCACATGTGCGCACATGCTATATATATGGAGAAGTATTATGCAAGGATAGAAAAATTCAATGCATGATTGTGGAGAGCAATGGCATGAAGCCACATGCTAAATAACATTTTAGAGAAAGAATTAAAATAGAAACATGCAAACAGTACTGAGTGGACCAAGACTTAGAAGTGCACAATTGAATGAGGTATTTCTAATAAATATTTCACTCACCTCATATAGGAATGGCTACCACTCTCAAATGGCGTATCGCCTCATGCCATCACCTCGCAATTTGTTATAACAATCCGATGAATTCATATTCAACTTGTTCACCTTGAACTTTAAGTAAGATTTGCTAGAACAACTAAGAATTTATACTTGTTATTTGTATCATCTCACCTAGGAATGGCGTAAGGCCACATGCCATCACGCCTCCTCTGATTGCCTTGAAACATAAAATCTAGAAAGAAAATGACCTTTGTATGACCCAAAACAAAATCATGTTTTTCCTCAACAAGCTGAAAAAAAAATTGGAGATTCGGATTGTTCACCTTGAAATAAAATACATTAGAAACTTAGTAAAGGAATATTAATGAATCTCACCTTGAACCCAGGTTATGAATGCTCTTGCTGCATCTCTTGCATGGTCTGGCAAGGTGATGGTGGCACTCTGCTTCCGCATCCAACCATGCACAACATTATCCACCGATATGCTCATGTTGGGATCCCTTGGATTCAGCACCCATCTCTTTTCTAGGCAATCCTTCGTATATCCGGAACTTGGCTTGAACCACTCCACAGTTACATTGAAGGAGTTAGTTTCTGCGTCCTCCTCTGCATCAGTGATGCAGCGCCCCACCCATATCATTTGTTTTTTATTACTGGGTCTGACAAGCACGACCATTCCTTTGCAGACCTGTACTGGATTGAATGCTGAATCCGGCTTCTTGTTCCTCGGCCCACAATAGTGATCCTCAACATCGTTATCTGTCACTGCATTTCCAGAGGACATTGTTCCGCTACTATCTGGTGCTCTAGGTTCTGGCCAAAAGGACTCTTCCAATTCTTCATATACAACCGGCCCATTTTGGATAGCAGATATAATCTTCTCCCAGTATTCGAGCAAAGGCTTGCACCTCTGAAAATAGGATTCTCCACCAAACACCAACCCCCTCTTCCAGAAGGCAATATGCTGTCTAATCCCGGCCACTATACTTTCCTGGTCTTTGAGTCCATCCGGGTGCCGTGGGGAACCCTGAGGAATCATAGGTTCCCCAGTTATGGGATCTCTCTTGAAGAGTTCAATGCTGTCCACTGGCAGCCACACTGTGTCCCATTCTCTCATCTTGTACCTCATCACTGGAGCACCGTCACGCATGTTGAAATGAAACTGAAGAGGCTTGGAGTGGCCAATCAGCGTTTCGGATCCGTCCCTGATGTAGCCTCTTACAAACCCCTTAAAGTCTGGAACCTCTGTCACAACTGTAGCTTCAACAGTGCCTTTGATGCAATTTTGGAATTCATCGTAGAGTTGTGGGAGGGTGAGGACATTGGATCGCCAGAGGGACTCTGCCAGGTGACTGAACATGGCATCGACGTCTTCATGAGTGTGCCCAACCATGAGAAAGCCAAGTGTAACCGTTTCAAATATGCCTTTGGCAACAAGCATCGCCAAGTATGCGAAGACGTACATGTTTTTGTTCTCACTGCCAGCATTGTCTGTTTGGAGCAGAAGATGGGGTGGAAGGCCACATCGGCCGCAAGAACTTCCTTGAGATTCTACTTCGTTTGGATGAGGCTGTGCATTCACTGGGCAGTCAGCCTCGTCGGAATGGCATGAGGCCTCACGTGATAACCCTACAAGCTGACGGCCAACATATTCACTGGGATGGCATGGGGCCCCACGCGATACTGCAAGCCTTTGCTCCTCCTCCAGCTGAACCCTGTATGGGGTTCGACCGACAAGGGCCTTATGCAAGGGTTGGCCATTCAGCTCAGTCTGCGCACTTTGCAGAGACCTTAAGTGTTTTGCTAGGGACGCAATCATCATGTTTGCACCCTCGCCACCCCATAGAGGTACAAAGAAGTTCCCATAGTTTTGGGCACCATGCCCATGAGCGATTATGCCAAACAGAGACACAGGCAGCTGCATGGATGAAGAGATTGCCTTGGGGGCAGGATTGAGTCGAGGTAAGCACGTCTTTTTCTGGTCCATTTTGTCGTGGATGATGCAGAGGTAAGAGTCAGGTCTCTCCATGGAGAGAATCCTGTTATGATAATATGCAGTCCTGCAGCTTCTCTGCTCGATGTTGTGGTCGAGCCGCCTTCTAACCAACGTCTCTCGCTCTTGAGCGCTGCAAGAATTCTTCGACAAAGCCATTTTGATAGCAGTGCACTCGTCACACTTTGAAAAGCTGGAGTACTTTCCTATACTCACATCCCTGAACCTGTTGCTCCACAATCTACTAAATCTAGATGTAAGCGACTAATTTTTCCATTCTACTTTAGTCACTTAACCACACCTTTGACCACTTGAAGGAGTCTCACTCACAACCTCCTTAAGTCCAATTTAGGGCTTGGGACTTACTAGCTCCGAGAATGGCATCCATGCCACTCATCCCTTACACTTAGTCCAAGTGCTCCACGTGTCCGGTCCCAAGACCGACACCCCAAGGTACCACCGACATACTAGCCCGTTACGCTAAGGCCATGCCCCTTTACCTTGGTCATACCGGTGGTCTAACACCACCTGCATCACAATCCCTTCTCTCAAGGACTGGACCATCCGTCCATGAGTGATCATTCTAGATCCACTCCTTAGCATCCTTCGGATGCCCACAGACGTGTGGAATAGCCTTCCCCAATATCCCTTTTCTGGTCCCCACCAAGTCCCTTTCTGCCCATGGCCGTGTTCACCAACACTACCACTGGATCGAGGCCCACCGGCCCGACCATTAAGTCCCATGGTCCTCTGGGACTTCCTCACCACACAACTGTGTCCTTGGTCACAACCCCAGAGGACTGCTCCTCTTCCTTTCCACAGTCTGGGCCTTTGGGACAACATTTCGGAACACCGTGGCCTTACGCGAGCCACCTGGGTACTCTCCCCACCTTTCGCCTTTAGGTGCTCTAGCCATGGGCTTAGAGCGAGGTTCCGTTGAGCCACGCCTGGTATCCAAGTAAGTAGTGCCACCCACACTTGGACTGGGAGCATCAGCCAATCGGGGGAACTACAGCCGGCTCTTGAACACTTCACCAAGCTACCCCGCTTGTCGGTCTGTATTCACTCTAGTTTTGGACTTCCTAGTGGTCAGTTCATCACCCAACACTGGGTCTGGCCTTCCCGGGCCAAACTGGCCTTTCCTGGCCAAACTGGCTCCATTGCAGTCCTCCCCCCCACTATACTTTTGGAGCTCACCAAACCCCCCAGGGTCTGGGAGACGAACGCTTTGGGCTTTCACCCTCTCAGACTCGGACTCGGACTCGGATTCGGACTCGGACTCGAACTTGGACTCGGACTCGGACTCGGACTCGGACTCGGACTCGGGCTCAGGCTCGGACTCAGCCTTGGGCTCGGGCTCGGGCTCGGTCCCAGTCTCGGTCCCGGTCTCGGTCCCGGTCTCGGTCCCAGTCTCGGTCTCGACCTCGGACTCCATCTCGGGTCCTTCTCAGACTCCATCTCGGACTCCATCTCGGGCTCCGTCTCGGTCCATCTCGGACTCCATCTCGGACTCCATCTCGGACTCCATCTCGGACTCCATCTCGGGTCCATCTCGGACTCCGTCTTGGTCCACCTCGGACTCCATCTCGAACTTCATCTCGGACTCCATCTCGGGTCCATCTCGAACTCCGTCTCGGTCCACCTCGGACTCTATCTCGGACTCCATCTCGGGTCCATCTTGGACTCCATCTTGGACTCCATCTCGGACTCCATCTCGGGTCCATCTCGGACTCCGTCTCGGTCCACCTCGGACTCCACTTCGGGTCCATCTCGGATTCCATCTCGGGTCCATCTCGGACTCTTCCACATGTCATGTGTTGGTCCTTTTGGGTCCCTTTTTGGAGCCTCGCTTATTGCTCGCTTTGTGCTTGTTCCTCAAGCACTTTGTTGGGAGTTCCACTCCCGCTCTCGACCTTCCAAGTCGGAGCTTTTAGTCCAAACGGGTCACGCTCGTTTGGCTTTCACTTCAGCCACTACCACGTGGCACCCTTTCCAGCTCCACTTTGGGGCCTAGGGATTTTGTGTCTCACACTAGATTGGCTCAGCTTCCTGTAGCCATTACTCTGGAGTTCCCGATTCACATCTTCCAATATGGCCCCCTTGGTATACATGGAAGGGAGAACTCGTTAGGTGTTTCGTGTTCCATCTTCCAAGAGGCGGGTTTTATGTGGTTGCTGCTCGCTACATGTCTCGACAAACCTCTTGAAGATTGCTTCTCCATATACAACATGACCCCTGGTTTTGTGCGTACCGTCGTTCCCATGGACTGCCTGTTGAACCCTTTGTTCCTTGAACTCAGTTTTGATTCTGTAGAATGTGGTTTGAGGGACTCCATAAATGATTCTCCATGCCTTCATGCAGACCAAACCCCTCTGGAAGACCATGCCCCCCACCTGATGTTCTGAAGCATCAACAGATGACCGTAATGCCTCATACACAAAATTGCGAGCTGCCTTCCAGGACAATGTCTTGTATCTTGCTCTCTCCTCTTCAATAGCATCCCAATCAGCATGTTGACAGCACCTCCTCTTGCAACAAGCAATTGTCGAGACCATTCGAACCTCCATCGCCATTTTCTGCCTTTTCGGTTCGTTGCTCAGATCCCTTTGGCTGCGCTTTAGGAAGGTGTACTTTCTTTTCCCATGAAGAGATGTTCTATCATCAGTTGTAGTGGTGTTTGATTGTGAATCCTTCACATTCTCAAACACTAAGTGCCTCAATTTCCACCGCACAATGCTTCCAATAGTCAGACTGTTTTCTTCTGTGTCAACAACCTCTAAAATCGCAACTCCAATATCATCCCAGCCCAATTCTTGATTAGCAACCGCATCTCTTGGATCGACAACTGTGGCTAAGCCCTCAGCTACCACCTCCCCCTCGGGGTTGTTTAGAAACACCTTTGCCTGAATCCATGTAACACGGTTCTTAAGATCCACGGAGGGAACATGCGTCGCACTTGCACTGTCCCCAACATCTGCTTTCTTCTGAAGATTTTTCAAGGCAACAACAACATTTACCCGACAACCATCTCTCCTCGTTCAATAGCGACCACATTCCCATCGAAGACAGTCTCTACTGATATAGCAGCATTGCCTTCCCCAAGCCTTTGACAGTGTATAACAAAGTTCCGATCCATAGACACAAGGGTCCCTTTTGCAACTCTCTTCCCACCATTCAAAATGTAAACCTTTTCTCCAACCCTGAAGGCCATTCTGAAAGTGCAGAAAAGAAGTTAAGACCATACAAAACATGATTGGAGAATGGCCTAAATCATAACATACCAAACAACCTCAATAGCATGAGGCCACATGCCATTATTCAAACATGCTATTGACACCCACGTGAAATTTCGCATTCACAAAATTGGCATGAGGCCTCATGCCATCTTGATATACACACAGCTGCAGGCAAGTAAAAACATACACGCTAGCCATGAAATTGCAAGGGCCCAAGATGGCATGTGGCCTCATGCCATTTCTAAATGTGGTCCTAAGCCATTCCATGGTGAACATACCGAATATCAGTGCCGAATATCAAGAGGAAGCGGTAGCCACACCAAAGACAGTGCCGCTCGCAACACCGCAACTACTCGTAGCGCCGCTCGCAACATCGCAACTGCTCGTAGCACCGCTCGCACAAACTGCCACTTGCATAAACTGCCGCTCGCAATGGCGCTCGCAATGCCGCAACCGTTTGTAGACGCATAAACCACAGCTCACAACGTCGCTTACACAAGCAACGCTCACTGCGCTCAGCGGAACCAAGAACACGGCGCACAAAAATGATAGACCTAGGAATGAGTTCGAGAATTCAAAAATAACACACGCTTGAACGTCACATCAAATCCTCTGACAAACCAGATCTTATGATTCCTCTGACAAATTTCAAACTGAGTAGCTTCTAGACTTTGCTGTCGGACGTTGAACTTTGTCACATCATGTCCTTGCCTCGATCCAGCTGTGCCATATCAGTGATTCGAACTTTGCCATGCCGTGTTAGCGATCCGCGCCAAGATTATTCGTCGTGTAAAGGAATAATTATGCTGTGTGTGTATGTCCATTTATGGCAATATAAGGCCACATGCCATTCAAAGAATAATGCTAGTCGAGCATTTTTTGGTGCATTTTTGAGTTCAAAATTGCATGCTATAAAGTTTACCTGTACCAAAAATAGAAACAGCTTTATTTACTTGGGAATTTAAGTGGTTGAGGCATTTTTAAACTTACAAACACATGCCCTACTTACATTCCTTTGGTTGCTTAAAATTCAAAAATATTATAAACCTTTCTTTTTGCATTTTCAATGTTTTCAATTATGGTTTTTGATTTTCGCAGGACCAGCCTAGTAATCTATTTGCATCTCGTCATGTTTATAGCTAGCTTTTGTTTGTCCCCTTCGCTAGCCTGAGATACATCTGCTCGGCATCTGCCTCTTACAGCATTTGCCCAGAAAGGGCATCTTTCTTCACGTAGCATTTCCCACATGTTTAGGGTTTAGGGTTAGCAATTCAGTAGCTTGATAAACATGCAAATACAGAACTTGAGGCAAAATCCTTTGATATATCACAATGCCCCTAGGACCATAAACACATTTCAATAGAGAGGGTCCTTTCATTTCATAACTCCTTACGTAGATCTTGGTGAAACCAGAGTTAGTGAAGTTAGTTTCTTGTGATCCCGCATCTGATTGTGATGTCCCTTTGCAGTGTCGATGGAAAGGTCAATGCACACCAAAGTGTAGAATCTTGGAGCAAAATAACGGTCGGATCTATGGCAAATGCCCCTGAAACATTGTAAGGCTCGTGTGGTCTCATGTGGTGTCCGATCGAGATGCTTCTTTGTAGGTCATCAAGAAGGACATTGTATACCATTCTTTATTTAGCTGAACATCTGGCATTTTTGGAAATACAAGATGCTTTGGAATATCCAATCATGCATGGTATAAATATAGCGAGGGTATTAAATGATATCCCAATCATGATCTTTCTTTTGGATTTCGCGTGCATGCAGTCCGAGGAATGATGACGTTGTGGATTTCTTTTGGATTTCACGTGCATGCATGCACGCGGCGATCTAGAAATTAATGGTGGTGCCCAAGTCCCAGGAATGATGACGTTGTGGGATTACCAACCATCGTGACATTTCGTGCATGTGAGGTTAGGTTTTGCATCGTACTCGTGCTCCCACACTCATGCTCGCATCACGCTCCCACTCGCGATCACGCTCATATTTGCGCTCATCTACCTTCTCTACAGGTTTCTCGTGTGCATCGGCGTCCACTCGCGCTTGCATCACACTCGCGCTCGCATCGCGCTCGTATGCATCGGCATCCACTTCAAGACACACCTAGTTTGTAACTTCGCCGCCAACTCCGCCGCCCACTCCGCCACCCACACGCAGCCCACTTGGCGTCCTGGGAGATTTTAGCGCCACTCTCCAACTGTAAGTGGCAGAGTAGCCTTGCTGCTAAGATCCGCTCCACACACAGTGCACATTCGCCAGCGAGTCCAGCCTCAATTGTCACACCTCCATTTAGCTTCAAATGGTAAGTCTTTTAGGCCAAGTAGAAAATGGCATGAGGCCACATGCCATTCAGTAGCAATATTGGTATGCACCGATTGGGCTCTCGAGTGCAGTCTGGTTACAGATGGCGTGTAGCCTCACGCCATCTTAGGATGCAGCCTCAAGACATCTGATGCAATGGTGAATGGCGTGTGGCCTCACGTTATTTCCAGCTACTAGCTTTTCATCTGTCAGCTTTAATTGTTGTGCATTTCTAAACAGGCGAGGAATTGCGTTCTTCTTCCAGCCACTGTCAATGTGGATGCAGAGAAGGGGGAGGAGCTCACCAGTTGGACTTTTGGGATGGAAGGCGAGGATCTGAGGCTGTACAACACAGATGGTGGGAGAAAAGAATGCATGGGGATCCTCATCCAAGTGACAGACACTCCATGCAGTTCCATGCAAGAATATGGACTGGCACTTGTGGTAGAGACAGCGTCCGCCTTCAAGATCCACCTTGCACATCCTAGCGGCTTTCCGGAGGGGGGCAGCGGCTATGAGGAATTCCTAGAGGGAGCTAGGGAGAGGTTGTCCAGGAGGCCCACAATTTCAAAGACGCTGCGGGTCTATGAAGATCACATGGAATCCACGGACCTCACCTATGGCGATGTTCAAAAACTATATTCCAACATTGAGCCGTTGAGAGTGCCTTCAGTTCGCGAAGCGAAGGGGAAGGGGGTCGATCTAGAAACTACCCCGAAGCAGAAAAGGGTGGTCAAACTCAAGCCGACGTCCGACTCTCCTGCTCCAAAAAAGAAGCTACTCAGGGATGCCATTGCCTCGGGTTCGAACACTACACCCACCAAAAAGAAGAGCCGCAAAGAGCAGAAAGAGCAAGAAGAGGCAGCAAAAATCGTCGCAGATAATAGTACTTGTTACTATTCCAACAAAGTATATACAATCGACGTGAGCCGTATCGACATCCAAAGCAAATACAACCACAGGCTAGTATTTGATGAGTGGGTGGAGAAACTGAAGTAGAAGATGCTGGCAAGTCTAGTAACACCCGACATTGCAGACGTGATCCTCTACTACCAAAAAATGAAGGGCAAGACGAGGTTTCCAGACTTGATCAATAGGAAGGTGTTGGACGATCAGAACATCCGGTTCTATGCCGTCTCCGGGCAGCATTCTAGCTTGGTGATGCAAGAGATAGTTGTGGATATTATGGTGGGTGAGGAGGTGAAGAAAGTCTTCAAGACAAGAGTTGTCCGCCTGATAAAAGGCAACTCGCCCCTCCGATCTATCATATACATCTCCCACGCGCAGAATGTCAAGCAAGAAACGTGCTACAAATCGGGTCTGCACGAGACATTGGCACGAACACGGAAGCTCTGGGTTCAACTGAAGAAGCCACAAAACCAGGACAAGGACGTGCACTAGCAACTAGCGCCTGGCAGGTAAGCCTCGTTGCATGTGGCATAGCATGCGGCCTCACGCCATTTCCATTGCAGGAATTCTTGAGTCTTCTCTCGAAAACACTAGGGGTCAATGACACACTCAGCATCCATAACATTCTACTCGCGACAAAAGTTGTTTTTGACAAATGGGTAGATGTGCTAAGGAGGTACCATGACGGGGAGTTGCTAAACTCAATCGGTGTGGAGGACGGCCGGAAGCCCAATGATTTGAAGCTCAACGCCTTGCGTTTCTCGCGGTCTATAGACGACGACGACCTTCTGACAGTGGCTAATGCTCTTTTACGTGGTGAGGTAGTCTTCAACAAGACCAAAATGACTCCCGGCCATATTGTGACATACGAGGACTTGTGCACGACTCTGAGAGCTCGTGCGCTATTGAAGGATTGGATCTTCGAGCAAGTGGCTGTAGAGAGGGTGAGCATCGATACCACGCAAGAGATGATGGAAGCGCTGGAGTTGTCAAATGAAGACATCGACGAGTACGTGAAGGGGGCCCCCAAGTTCATCGATCAGCTGCGGGATGCCACGAAAAGTAAAGCTGAGAAGTTGGATCAGTATCCAAATTTCATTAATAGGGATGTCGACCGCCGGCTTCAGAAACAGCTCGACCCCGCAGCAGAGGCCTATCGAGAACCTTACTGGGTATACGTGAATTCGGATGAGGATCAAAGGTGGAGGAGCATCGTTTCCCGTGGAGATGAGCAGGTCAAGAACATCTTTTGTGTGATGGACTTCACAAACGAGGAGATCACTCATGCAGACGAAGTCAGCTCCATCATTGACTTAATGGTGGGACTTGCAGAGGTGGAATCTTCAGTCCACTATATGATCTACGAGTTCGAATCCTATCACAAGTTCTGGAAGGCCTTGAACGAGGTGAAGGCTCGGTTGAAAGGCAAGGAGATGCGGGAGATCCATGGGATAATGGCTAAGAAGAAGATACCGACGAATGTCCTCATCTTCAACCTCCTGACTCAGATTCCTATGGCAGACTCCCCTTCCCCAATCTCAATGGAGAGGTACAATGGATGAGGGATGCTTTTCAAGTCAGGGCCACGTTTTTCTCATCTCGTCGTCTTCGAAGGGTGCAAGAACGTGCAGAAACCATGTTAATACAGTCGGGTGAGGATACGGTCCTAGGTCACGCACTAAAACAGGCTATGGATGTCTTGTATTTTGAGATGGAGACTCGGCCAGATGATTTTCCCAAGATGGTCCTGGAAGAACAAGCCATCTAGCCTGAGCAGCCTATGGAAGAAATGCAGGAGGGGGATGAGGAGCCAGAGAAAGATAATGAGCAGGAAGAGCAGAAGGACGAAGAGGAGGACGAAGAAGAGGAGGACGAAGAGGACTTGGATGGTCCTCACAATGGTGACAATCACAATAATGACGACGACGATGATGACGACGATGGCCAGCCTGAGGTGGCCAAAGAGCAGCAGAGGAAGGTCATACAAGACAAACCATCAGGTAAATAATAGTACATCCATTCCTAACCTTTTACCATTTCTAACATTGTCCATGTAGGTCGCAGAGCAAATGGTAAGTAGAGATTATTCAGTTGAATTAAGAAACTCTAGCCTTTAGTGTCGAGGAAGGATAGTGCCAAGCAAGGGTCGAAACGTATGTCCAATCCTTCAGAATCAGCAGTGTGCCCAAGTGATATCGGTCCTAGTTCCTCAATAGCAGTTGATGGTAAATATAGTATAGTCGATTCAATGTGCTAATGAGTTTGTTTTTAGTAGCACGGGAGGATACCATCTCAATCGAAGGGAGATATTTGGACATGCATATGGATCCGCCAGTGGACTCTACTTGCCTGCAAGAGTCATCAGAGCTGGTGGAGGCTACTATCCATATCAACGCCAAGCAAGCTGACCACGCTCCACTTGATGCTGCCCATACCACTGAGTTAATCTTGTCCACGTATCCAACTAACGGTGACCAGGCGCCATTGGACCCGCATGAGGCCGCCCCAGCCGCCGAGCCGGTTGTATCCTCATTTCCAACGGACTCAACGTGTGCCCAATCGTCTGACTACGTGCCGTTGGAACCTCCCTACACCGCCCCTGCTGCCTGTTCAGTCATGTCCACTTTGCCAACGGAGGCACCAGCTGAAATGGCGTGTGATCACACGCCATCGAAACCACCGCATGCCACTGTTGAGCCAGTTGTACCAGAGTCTACAGCTGAAATGGCATGTGCCCACACACCATCGGATGTGATTGACCCCACATTGCAGAGGAGAGTATTTCTGCCCTTCACGTTTCCTCGACTAAAACCCTCTCAACGACCATCAGGGAGCACCATTCGCTAATATTGTAGATGGTAAAATTGACTTGTACCATTTTTTATGCTGACGCATTTCATTTCACAGTCACGGTGAAGGTACTGTATCGTTTTTGATCTGAACGGTGTCCTTTTCTCCCATGAGCGTGGCTCGTCCTCGAATGTCACTGCACCCTCCAAAGCCTGCGGTCGCAAGTTGGTCAAAAGAGACAGATTCACATTAATCACACGGGAGAAATTGCGGGATCTAATAATGACCATGCGACACTTAAAACAAAGGGCCGAGTTCAATTTGCAATTGGGAGTTTGGACATCCATGATGCGCCACAATGCATTAACGTTGCTACAGATGATGCACGATCAAACGCGAGTAATATTACCATTTGACTTTCTCCTAACGCAGGAGGATTGCTTGACTATGGTCCATGTGAGGGGTAGCAAGCCCATCTTCGTCAAGCCAGAGACTGTAGTGATGAACCGAACTGCTAGGTCAAGTGAAATCCTCATCATCAATGACTCGCCGATTAAAACTGCAGTGAACACGCACACATATGCAGTGCACCCCATCTCTTGCAGTATGGAAACTAGGGAGAAGAAACCGTATGTTCTGGGGGACCTTGCAAAACGGCTTGGAGCGATGGTGATAGAGAACCGGCCAGTCCAGGAGGTGGCTGCAGAAATCAACCAAATGGCAGATGGAACGGTATATCAGAAGCCATTTGATCGGACAGACACTAGTCATCATTTATGGCATGTATATTGTCTAGCCAAGCACTATCCGCATCTCCATAATCTGCTCAACCAGATGGGTTCTTCGACCACTGAACATGAGCGTGGACGTATTAGAGAAGAGATGGCATTACTATTGGGTTTAAATCCTGATAGTGTGGAGAGTGATGAAATTCCAAGATTATTGTATAGGCGTTAGAGGCAAAAAATAACAGTCTGAGATGGCATGTATTTATTTAAAAATGTAACTTATTATGGCATGGGGTTCCATGCCATTGTATTAATATTAAAAGACAATTCTTTGAGAGGATTTACATTATACTAGAAGTGTTACAGCATGTTATTGGAAGTCTACGAAGTTATTTTATTAATAAGGGGAAAGTAAAGATTGAATGGGGACTTGGGCTCCACCTAGACTCGGAGCAATTGAGCCAATATTAAAAGGATGGAAAGAAATTGGACGACGATGACAAGGAGAAAAGAGAGGTGAAGCAGTGGCAGGGGGAGGAGAAGTGATTGAGTAGACATTTTCTTGATTAAAATAAAATGGCATGTGCCTCAATGCAGTTGAATTTTGTTATATTTATATACTATATAAAGGTTTGGAAACCTTATTTTAAAAGTGGGATAATGACAATTCCCACTTTAACGAAATAGAGCTTATAGGATAAAGGGTCAAAACCACGTGCGCTACAACGTGCGCGGTAATTTTTGAAACCTAAAATCACATTCACAATAATATATATATATATTTTTTGTTCTTTTTTGTTACATATATACCATTCAACATACAAAGAAATGATATACCTTTACCTACAAAGATATAGAGAGAGACCTAATGCTCAACTCCCTTATCATAAATCAACTTGTTTGCGAAGATTTAGACAACTATTATAAACTCCTTTTTTTATAAATATGTCAAAGAGATATAAGTGGGGACTTATGATTAATAGTTATTCTAATGGTTATGGATTGAACCTATACACTGAGGTGCTAAAGTTAGTCTGCCAAAATTGACCCAAAAAAAACAAACTAGAGATGTTTGATTTAAAAAATACTAAATATTTTATTGATTTACAAGGTTTATTACATAGTATTATATGACCTACTTTTTATTACATTTAGCATATCTCACGACATTCTTTGGTGCGACCACCACACTTTTTACAACATAATAAGATGCCTTTAACTTCAACTTTATATTCACTTTCCAATACCTCTAGTGGTGGACAAATCTCTTCTTGGATGTGTAAGGTACTAATAAATTGGTATGAAATACATTATGAATATATGATCTCTATAGGAAGATCCAATTGATAGAATGCATCACCAACTTGCTTTGACACCTAATAGGGGCTAATATCTTTAAGTAATAGAAATCAAGTTCCATGAGGATAACCATACTTGGTCTCCCATTTGATAAGTTACATCTAGATGATGTTGATCTTTATAAAATTGATATCTATTTTGTGTTTGCCTATCACCTTAGAAGCTTTAGCATAGATGCTATGTATAAGTCTCCATGGGTAGAACTAATATGTTTGTTATCACTTTAGGTACAACTATTTATTAAAGAACTGTAACATCTCCCATAGAGAATAGTAAATTGCACTGTGAAATATGTTATTATAACAGATTTATGCTATATCCAAATACTCAACCCAATTGTGTTAGTCTGCCCCAATGTAGTACCATAAATAATCGTCAACCTAACTCTTCACTCATTTGGTTTGCTCATCTATTTAAGGATGATAAGCTATATTAAACTTCAACTTGATATTGAATAACTAGAATAATATGCCGTAAAAATTCCTTATAAACCTCAAATCTATATCTAAGATCATCTCTTTAGTAAGTCCATGAATCTATACTACTTCAAGGAAAAAAAGTTTTATTGCTTGTTTAGCATTCACTATTTTCACAATTGGGATGAAATGTGCAATCTTCAATAACCAATCTACAACCATCATTAAAGTATTAACTATTTAACTTTGGTAAACAAGTAATAAAGTTAAGTGTCATACTCTAAAATAGCCACATTAGTCCTATAATGCATTACAACTTCCTAGCGTATTTCTCAATCCTTCTACCACTTTACTATTAGAGTTTTTCTTCAATAACTCTATATGGTGCAATATCCCAAACATCCTCCCAATCAGTCCCAACTAATTGCTAATATTACTTTGAATTAAGTTTGACAACTCAGTGCTTATGGAATTACCAAGTTTATAGATGATGTCAATTAAACTCTAGAATTTAGACTTCTCGGGAAGTTATTCAACTTAGTACTATTTAAACTCAATGAAACTTAACCTCAAGTATCCTAAAAATTTTAATTGATTAAAACAAAGGGTGCACTTTTGTTTATGGGCCCTTTCCCTTTATATTTGAACTTTCATAGATTATTTTTGGAATCATTTTCTTTGGTTGTTTATACAAATTTAGTAAACATTTTCTGCTAATGATCTTGCTTTGGGATAAGTTTTGGCTATGTTGCAAAGTAGCTTAGTGTGTTATTATCTATATAAATCTTGATATATCCATCCAAATAGTATCTCCAATATTTTAATGCCAATATTGTAACAAATATCTCTTTCTCGTGCATAGGCTATCTTTATTGGGTCTCATTCAATTTTTTAGAATAAAATACAACCAACCACATTATCACAATCTTGTTGCAACACAACATAAATAACATAGCTAGATGTATGATAATGCATTTCAAAGGGTTTATCAAGATTTCAAATCTTAAGAATATGAACCATAATCAACCATACATAGTATTTCACTGCTTTTACCTTCTTCAAATCCACCTCAATTACACCACTGTAAACTCTTTAATTTGAACTTCCCTAGAGGTTACCTAGCTCAGTACTAATTAAACCTAAAGACGCTTAATCCCAAGTATCTCAAAGCCTTTATCCGATTAGAAAAAGGGGTGCACTTTTGTTCATAAGTATTTTCCTTCTATATTTGAACTCTTATAAATTGTTTCTCAAGTTGTTTTTTTTTATTGTTTACAATCCAACACGCTTCTTTGCAAGTTTATGCCCTCATTAATAAAAGTTAAGATCTACAGCTCTCCCGAGAGCCCTACTTTTTTGACACCTTTGTAAGCTTCTGGGTTTGGACTTCCCAAAAGGTCACCTAGCCCAATACTATTCAAACCCAAGGATGCTTAACTCCAAGTATCCCAAGACCCTTAACCGATTGAAAAAGGGGGTGCACTCTTATTCATGGGCCCTTTCCCTCTATATTTGGGGACCGTCTCTCGAGTCGTTCCTTTTGGTTGCTGAGAGCCATAGCTCTCTTGAGAGCCCCGCTCTCTTGACACCCTACCCCTCGGGTCTAGCCTAGCAGGAGCAAACTGGACCAGCCAGATGTCAATCAACATGTGGTGTGATTCCCCTAGCCAACCAACAGAGTCGGATCCGAGACCCCTCTGATACCAAATGTAAACTCCCGTTGGAGTTTAGACTTCCCGGAAGGTCACCCAGCCCAATACTATTCAAACGCAAGGACGCTTAACCCCAAATATCCCAAGACCCTTAACCGATTGGAAAAGGGGGTGCACTCTTTTTCATAGGCCCTTTCCCTCTATATTTAAACCCCATGGATCGTCTCTCGAGTCGTTCCCTTTGGTTGTTTACAACTTTACTCTTTTATTCATAAGTTGTTTCTCTTTATATTTGAACCTTTATAGATTGTTTCTCAAGTTGTTTTTTTTTATTGTTTACAATCCAACATGCTTCTCTACAAGTTTATGCCCTCATTAACAGAAGCTAAGAACCACAACTCTTCCAAGAGCCCCGCTTTCTTGATAGCCTACCCCCTTAGGTCGAGTTTAGCCAAAGTAAATTAGACTTGCCTGATGTTAATTAACATATGGTGTGATCCCCCTAGCTAACCAAAAGAGTAAGACCTAAGGCTACTTTCATACCAAATGTAAGTTCTTGAATTTGGACTTCCCAAGAGGTCACCCAGCTCAATAGTATTCAAACTCAAGGATGTTTAACTCCAAGTATTCTAAGACCTTTAACCGATTGGAGAAAAAGGTGTAAGAAACTAAATTTTCCATTCTATTTCAATCACTTAACCACAACTTTGACCACTTAGAAGAGTCTCACTCACAATCTCCATAAGTCCTATTCCGGACTTGGAGACTTGCTAGCCCCGGATTATACCCTACTTGTTTGTTTGTATTCACTTTAGCTTTGGACTTCTTAGTGAATATATCATCACCCAACACGTGAGCATAGCCTTCTTGGATCACACTGGCCTTTCTTGGCCAAACTAGCTTCACTGGGGTCCAACCCCCACATTCTCCTTACTATACTTTTGGAACCCCTTGTAGTGCCTTCCTGGGGGACGATTCCCAACAACTTAATTCAGACTTAGACTCGGTCTTAGTCTCGGTTTCAAACTCAAACTTGGGTCTCGGTCTCAGTCTCAGTCTCGATCTCGGTCTTGGTCTTGGTCTTGGTTCCATCTCCATCTCAGACTCCATCTCGGGTCCATCTCAAACTCCATCTTAGACTCCATCTTGGACTCCATCTCAGACTCCATCTTAGGTCCATCTTGGACTCCATCTCAAGTCCATCTCGGACTCCATCTCAGACTCCATCTCGGGTCCATCTCGAACTCCATCTCGAACTCCATCGTAGGTCCATCTCGGATTCCATCTCAGGTCCATCTCGGACTCCATCTCAGACTCCATCTCAGACTCCATCTCGGACTTCATCTTAGGTCCATCTCAGACTCCATCTCGGACTCCATCTTGGGTCCATCTTGGGTCCATCTTGGGTCCATCTTGGATCCATCTTGGACTCCATCACAAACTCCATCCCAGACTTCATCTCAGGTCCATCTTGGACTCCATCTCCAACTCCTTTTTGGACTCCATCTCGAGTCCTCTTATGTCCCTTTTTTAGAGACTCACTTATTGCTCGCTTCATGCTCATTCCTCAAGCACTTTGTTGGGAGTTCCACTCCTGCTCTCAACTTTTCGAGTCGGAGCTTTTAGTCTAAATGTGTTATGTTCATTTGGCTCCCATCTCAGCCACTACCACATGGCACACTTTTGGCTCCTCTTTGGGACCTAGGGATTTTGTGTCTCACAACTCCACCACCCATAAACGAAGTTTGATGTCCTCATTGAATAATAAACCATTTTATAAAGTAACATTAGCATGTATTACCCTTTTCATTCTTAGCACCAAGCCAATAATCATTGATGGTTTGTCACTGAAGGCTCTCCATGCCTTTCCTATCCTCTATGAAGTATAGTCTCTCCAACTTAGAGACTTATTAAGCCATTTATGGTGGTCCTTCCCCTTTTCTTTATTTAGTTCATGCTAAACTTGTTAGAGACACCTAATCTATTTTGACTATTCATTCAGGAGTAGTCTCGGCCTCTACTAGCATAACCATCGCACTTTGGAACTTTTAATTTTGATTTCTCAAAGTCAATTTCATAGATGTCTCTGACATCTTGCATTGCACGTGTTGTGCAAATTGCATTTCCCTATCCTAAAAAGTTCCTTACTTAACAAAACCATCATCCTCTCTTCTATTTTGTGTTACTCTAGGCACTAAGTTTTACTTTTCCATAATTTGTGCTAAGGTTGTCTACAACTTTATCATTTGGCTACCTTGCCACTCCCTCCCTTAGAACTTTCACCTTTGCCAAATTGGAGCATTTGGGAATCCATCCACAAAAACATATTTTCTTTCCCATGATTTGTTAACATCCAACACATAAGTGTTCCTTGCTCAATTTTGTTGTTTGGATTTCTTCCAATGATTTTCATGGCCCAAACTTGGCCACTAGTCATTTGCTCCTATTCATTAATTGTTGCACTAAATAACATAGGATCATTATCTCCATCCTTGATGTATTCTTTTGGTTCCTGTAGCACACCTGAATTTGGAGCCGAACTCCAAGCCTATTGCGCTATGAATGAGGGTCCAGTACAATCCCACGAGCACTAGCTCCCCTTATCTAGCATTTGCACGCAAAATAGTGTCAGACGGAGTCTGGCACAATTTTGGCATACCAATGGCCTAACGCGAGGAGGAGGGTACCCCACTAACTAGAGCAGCCTGGAGCTTGGGCTTAGACCCAAGCCAGACGCAGAACAAGGAGCGACACAGCCCAGTAGGAGCCAAACTAATGTCTCAAGTGGTCGAACATGCATTCTAACCACTATCCCTACTATACATTTGGAACCCCCTACAACCCCCCCCCCCCCCCCACCCCCTGAGGAACACACGCTTTGGGCTTTCACCCCAAGCCTCCCTTAGTATTAGGAGTTAGTCTCTGGGACAAGCTCGAAACTTACTAAATATGGAATGGCGCTAGATATGGAATGGCACGAATTTGGATACGAGATCAACACCATTGTGTTCGGGCCAATCTCTACATTCCATAGATATGCCAAATGAGCTAATCTAGACACTTTCCATAAATAGCATTTGGGACCGAAATGAGACCAACACAAAGGGTGTGATAGCGAGAGTGTTTGGCAAACAAGTGTAAGCTCCTGAATTCTGACTTCCCGGGAAGTCACCCAGCCCAGTACTATTCAAACCCAAGGACGCTTAACCCCAACTATCCCAAGACCCTTAACTGATTGGAAAAGGGAGTGCATTCTTATTCATGGGCCCTTTCCCTCTATATTTGAACCCTATGGATCGTCTCTCGAGTCATTCCCTTTGGTTGCTTACAATCCACCACGCTTCCCTGCAAGTTCACGCCCTCGTGAACGGAAGCTAAGAGCCGAAGCTCTCCCGAGAGCCTCGCTCTCTTGACACCCTACCCCTCAGGTCGAGCCCAGCGGGAACAAACTGGACCAGCCAGATGTCAATCAACATGTGGTGTGATTCCCCTAGCCAACCAACAGAGTCGGACCCGAGACCCGCTCTAATACCAAATGTAAGCTCCTGAATTCTGACTTCCCGGGAAGTCACCCAGCCCAGTACTATTCAAACCCAAGGACACTTAACCCCAACTATCCCAAGACCCTTAACCGATTGGAAAAAGGGAGTGCACTCTTATTCATGGGCCCTTTCCCTCTATATTTGAACCCTATGGATCGTCTCTCGAGTCATTCCCTTTGGTTGCTTACAACAAGGTAAGCTATCATCCAGCAATATTGAGGGATTAATCTCAATATGTGAGGGTTCTTGTCACTAGCAAGTGCAACACAAAACGAGACAGGAACTCCTTACCGAGCTAAGTATGCTTAGTTAATAGCACGTGGGAATTCCGTCCTTATGCTCATCCGGTCTAAGTACACTCGAAATCCCCAATTAACTCCACTAGCACAAAAGGGGCTACTAAAAGGTTCGAACTGTACTAACCTCCTGCCGTCATGGTAGTAAGGAAAGAGTGTCCGTAAGGACTGGCCGACAAGTATTTTTCGATACCCGAAGTCACATTCGCAACACTCTCCCCCCCTTGGGGAAGATCAACGTCCGCGTCGATGTATACCTGAGTCTAGCAAACCGTCAAGGAAACAACTCCGAAAGTTAATGGAAAGCATACTATATAGGAAACACACTAACTTAAATGAGTTATGGAACAACCTCTCTTGTACGTCCAAGGACGTTAAGACTCAGACACCTTCCAACCGTCACTGACAAGGAAATGACTAATGGAGTTAGCCACCCTTGCTGCTCTGAGTACCACTCGGCTTACAAAGGAGTGATACATCCTTGCCCGTAAGGACATAGGGAGAAGGCCAGAGGCCCAACTGCCCCTAAGCAAGAAATCAACCCTGTCGAGAAGATTTAGACAACTATTATAAACTGATAGAGTAAATTGTTTACACGACCATGCCCCTTTTCAAAAGTTAGGCATCGAGAGAGAGGTAGGGACTTGTGATCAGTCTATAATAGTTATCCCCATGGTTATGGATTGAACCCATGCACCGAAGTGCCGAAGTCAGCCTGCCAAAACTGACCCAAGGACTAATGGACGAGAGAAACAACACTTTGATTGATAGAAATATATTACTTTATTAATTTGCAAGAGTTATTACAAGGTTTACAAAAGCTAATCTTTATTACAATTCTCATACTCCGTGACAAGCTCATGAGCATATGTAAAATTCCTAAGAGGTTCCCAAGTTGATTCACAAGATGGATAACCTTTCCACTTAACTAGATATTCTTTCGCACGAGCATGTCTTCAAGACTGAGCATCCAAGATAGCTTCAACTTCATATTCTGGTTCACCATCCACAACATCTGGTGGCGAACGAATCATCTCGTGTCGAGCAACATCCATAGTGTAAGGAGCCAAGAGATTGGTATGAAATATATTATGAATATGGGACATCTCCACAAGAAGATCCAACTGATAGGATATAGCACCAATTTGTTTCAACACCTGATAGGGTCCAACATATCTTGGTAATAGCTTTCGAGACAAAGATCCCTTAATGTTCAAGTTCCGGGAAAATAACAACACCTAATCTCCCACTTGATAGGAGACATTCCGACAATGCAGATCCTTATCACGTCGATACCTATCCTAAGCTTTGCCCATTGCCTCAATTGCTCTAGACCAACCGTGACATAGCTGCTCCGCATAAGTTTCAATGGCCGGGACCAACACTTCGGACATTGGTTTAGGTACAATAATCTATTGAGGAACTCCACGAGCATTCCCTTGCAGCATCTCCCATGGAGAATAGCCTATAGCACTGTGAAATGTGTTGTTATAATAGATTTCTGCTGTATCCAAATGCTCAACCCAGTCGCATTGGTCCGCTGTGACATAATACCACAGATAATCCTCAACTTGAGCATTCATGCGTTCGGTCTGCCCATCAGTTTGAAGATGATAAGCTGTACTAAACTTCAACTTGGTACCAAACAGCTGGAATAGTGTGCCCCAAAACTTTCCCGTAAACCTTGAATCTCTATATGAGATCATCTCTTCAGGAAGACCACGAACCCGCACTACTTCATGGAAAAAGAGCTTTGCTGCTCGTTTTGCATTTACTGTTCCCATAGTTGGAATGAAGTGTGCAATCTTTGACAACCGATCCACAACCACCATTAAAGTATCATAACCCTTTGACTTTGGCAAGCAAGTGACGAAATCAAGTGTCACACTTTGAAATGGCCATGCCGGTGCTGGAATGCACTGCAACTTTCCAGCCTGCTTCTTAGTTTTGCGCTTACATTGCTGGCATATAGGGCAGGAACGGATAATTAGCTACATCACCTTCTATACCAAACCAGAAAAATCCCTTTTTCAACGAAGCTAGAGTCTTTTGCTGTCCACCATGTCCTGCTGCTAGAACATCATGATGTTCCCGCAGAAACAACTGTTGTAGATCCTTAGAGGGAAGATACAATCTTTCTTGCTTATAGAATATAAGCCCATCCCGAACTGAGAAGTGAAGCTTCGCATTAGTGCGGTTAGCAACTTTTGCTGCTTCGCTACCAGAGTTCTGCTTCGCTACTAGAGTTCTGCTTCGACAACTCTGCACAGCGTAAGATTGCCTTTGCCAATGGATCACTTCCATATGAAGCTTGAACGTCCTCCAACCAGTCCGAACTGATTGCTGATATTGCCCGGAACTGAGCATGACGACTCAATGCATCCGGAACAATATTATCTTTACCAGGTTTATATATGATTTCAATATCATATCTAGCAAGCTTCTCTTGCCAATGAGTTTGCTTCAGTGTAAACTTAGGCTGCGTAGCAAAGTAGCTTAGTGTGTTTCTATTTGTATAAACTATGGTGTGTCCACCCAAGTAGTGTCTCTAGTGTTCCAAGACCAACACTATAACAAACATCTCTTTCTCATGCGTTAGCCATCTTCGTTGAGTTTCATCTAATTTTTTGGAATAGAACACAACGGGACAACCATGTCGCTTTAGTGTAACACCCACCGCTTTGTCACAATCTTGCTGCAACACAGCAACAATTGCATAGCCAGATGCATCACAATGCACTTCAAAGGGTTTTTCAAGATCTGGGATCCTAAAAACAGGAACCGTAGTCAAGATCTCCTTCAACCGTACAAAAGCACGTTGACAAGATGGTGTCCAATGAAATGGTATATTACTCTTTATCAACTTAGTCAACGAAAGAGCAATTCTTGCAAAATTGCGGACAAACTTGCAATAGTATCCTGCTAAACCAAAAAAGGAATGAACATCTGACACAGTGGTCAGGACATCCCAGGACTTCACTGCTTCCACCTTCTTTGGATCAACTTCAATTATGCCACCACCAACTATATGTCCGAGAAAGTTTACGCACAATTGTCCAAAAGCGCATTTACTTTCCTTAGCATACAATTTGTGTTCGTGCAATTTCTAAAACACCAGCTCCAAATGTTTCAAATGATCCTCCAATGTTTCACTGAAGACTAGAACATCGTCGATGTATAGGACAACAAATGTGTCCAAATAATCTCTGAATATTCAATCCATCATAGTGCTGAATATTGCCAGAGCATTGCATAACCCGAACGGCATGATAAGAAACTCATAAGATCCATACTGAGTCTTAAAGGCTATCTTCTCCACATCCTGATCCGCCACCCATATCTGATGATACCCAAACCACAAATCAAGTTGCATAAAATACTTAGCCTTTAAGAGTTGGTCAAACAAGTCATCAACGTGAGGCAAAGGATAACTGTTCTTGATCATGATCTTGTTGAGTGCTCAATAGTCAATACACATTCTTATAGTTCCATCCTTTTTCATAACAAAAAGGACCGGCGCTCTATAAAGTGACTTGCTTGGTCGGATATGACTTTTGTCAAGAAGCTCCATGAGTTGCTTCTTGAGTTCAGCCATCTCCTTGATGTTCAACCGATATGGAGTTTTCATAGGTGGTTTAGAACCTAGAATAATCTCAATTCGATGATTAACCTCATAGATAGGAGGTAAATCCTTCGAGAAGATATCCTGAATCCTCACCAACAACTCCAATATCTTCTTTGGTACAGGATCAACCCTGTCACCTATTCGAACTAAGTCACCAACACTCTCAACTTCCATCACTTGAACCCAAAAGGTCCGACATCCCTTCTTAGCTGCTTTTTGAGCGGCCCTCACAATCAGGAATTTTGCATCCCAATCCTTTAAGGAAAAGCTCTATTTCGTTAAAGTGGGAATTGTCATTATCCCACTTGTAGAATAAGGTTTCCAAACCTTTATATAGTATATAAATATAATAGAATTCAACTGCATTGAGGCACATGCCATTTTATTTTAAACAAGAAAATGTCTACTCAATCACTTCTCCTCCCCCTGCCACTGCTTCACCTCTCTCTTCTCCTTGTCATCGTCGTCCAATTTCTTTCCATCCTTTTAATATTGGCTCAGTTGCTCCGAGTCTAGGTGGAGCCCAAGTCCCCATTCAATCTTTACTTTCCCCTTATCAATAAAACAACTTCGTAGACTTCCAATAACATGCTGTAACACTTCTAGTATAATGCAAATCCTCTCAAAGAATTGTCTTTTAATATTAATACAATGGCATGGAACCCCATGCCATAATAAGTTACATTTTTAAATAAATACATGCCATCTCAGACTGTTAGTTTTTTGCCTCCAACGCCTATACAATAATTTTGGAATTTCATCACTCTCCACACTATCAGGATTTAAACCCAATAGTAATGCCATCTCTTCTCTAATACGTCCATGCTCATGTTCAGTGGTCGAAGAACCCATCCGGTTGAGCAGATTATGGAGATGCGGATAGTGCTTGGCTAGACAATATACATGCCATAAATGATGACTGGTGTTTGTCCGATCAAATGGCTTTTGATATACCGTTCCATCTGCCATTTGGTTGATTTCTGCAGCCACCTCCTAGACTGGCCGGTTCTCTATCACCATCGCTCCAAGCTGTTTTGCAAGGTCCCCCAGAACATACCCTAGTTTCCATAGGGGTGCACTGCATATGTGTGCGTGTTCGCTGTAGTTTTAATCGGCGAGTCATCGATGATGAGGATTTCACTTGACCTAGCAGTCCGGTTCATCACTACAGCCTCTGGCTTGACGAAGATGGGCTTGCTACCCCTCACATGGACCATAGTCAAGCAATCCTCCTGCGTTAGGAGAAAGTCAAATGGTAATATTACTCGCGTTTGATCGTGCATCATCTGTAGCAACGTTAATGCATTGTGGCGCATCATGGATGTCCAAACTCCCAATTGCAAATTGAACCCGGCCTTCTGTTTTAAGTGTCGCATGGTCATTATTAGATCCTGCAGTTTCTCCCGTGTGATTAATGTGAATCTGTCTCTTTTGACCAACTTGCGACCGCAGGCTTTGGAGAGTGCAGTGACATTCGAGGACAAGCCACGCTCATGGGAGAAAAGGACACTGTTCAGATCAAAAACGATACAGTACCTTCACCGTGACTCTGAAATGAAATGCGTCAGCATAAAAAATGGTACAAGTCAATTTTACCATCTACAATATTAGTGAATGGTGCTCCCGATGGTCGTTGAGAGGGTTTTGGTCGAGGAAACGTGAAGGCTGAAATACTCTCCTCTGCAATGTGGGGTCAATCGCATCCGATGGCGTGTGGGCACATGCCATTTCAGCTGTAGACTCTGGTACAACTGGCTTAACAGTGGCATGGGGTGGTTCCGATGGCGTGTGATCACACGCCATTTCAGCTGGTGCCTTCGTTGGCAAAGTGGACATGACCGAACAGGCAGCAGGGGCGGTGTAGGGAGGTTCCAACGGCGCGTAGTCAGACGATTGGGCACACGTTGAGTCTGTTGGATATGAGGATACGACCGGCTCGGCGGCTGGGGCGGCCTCATGCGGGTCCAATGGCGCCTGGTCACCATCAGTTGGATACGTGGACAAGATTAACTCAGTGGTATGGGCAGCATCAAGTGGAGCGTGGTCAGCTTGCTTGGCATTGATATGGATAGTAGCCTCCACCAGCTCTGATGACTCTTGCAGGCAAGTAGAGTGCATTGGCGGATCCATATGCATGTCCAAATATCTCCCTTCGATTGAGATGGTATCCTCCCATGCTACTAAAAACAAACTCATTAGCACATTGAATCAACTATACTATATTTACCATCAACTGCTATTGAGGAACTAGGACCGATATCACTTGGGCGCACTGCTGATTCTGAAGGATTGGACATACGTTTCGACCTTTGCTTGGCACTATCCTTCCTCGACACTAAAGGCTAGAGTTTGTATCTTAATTCAACTGAATAATCTCTACTTACCATTTGCTCTGCGACCTACATGGACAATGTTAGAAATGGTAGAAAGTTAGGAATGGATGTACTATTATTTACCTGATGGTTTGTCTTGTATGACCTTCCTCCGCTGCTCTTTAGCCACCTCAGGCTGGCCATCGTCATCATCATTGTCGTCATCGTTATTGTGATCGTCACCATTGTGAGGACCATCAAAGTCCTCTTCGTCCTCCTCTTCTTCGTCCTCCTCTTCTTTGTCCTCCTCTTCGTCCTTCTGCTCTTCCTGCTCATTATCTTTCTCTGGCTCCTCATCCCCCTCCTGCATTTCTTCCATAGGCTGCTCAGGCTGGATGGCTTGTTCTTCCAGGACCATCTTGGGAAAATCATCTGGCCGAGTCTCCATCTCAAAATACAAGACATCCATAGCCTGTTTTAGTGTGTGACCTAGGACCGTATCCTCACCCGACTGTCTTAACATGGTTTCTGCACGTTCTTGCACCCTTCGAAGACGACGAGATGAGAAAAACGTGGCCCTGACTTGAAAAGCATCCCTCATCCATTGTACCTCTCCATTGAGATTGGGGAAGGGGAGTCCGCCATAGGAATCTGAGTCAGGAGGTGGTGACTGGCTGCTTTCACTCAGCCCTTGATCTGCAATGAATGGCATGAGCACACACGCCATAACCGCGAGGCATTACCTATCATCTTTTCGTTGCCCTTCTTCCTTTTCGAATCAAAGGCCTCTGATCCCGACGACTGTCCAACGTGCTTTCGCTTTTTATGACCACTGTCAATTTGAGCTTGATCTGCAAGAAATGGCATGAGGACCCACGCAATAACCATGACGCTTTACTTCCCGTCCTTGGAGGCTCTGTCGTGCCTTCTGCATCCTCAGGTGCCTGCTCCTCAATTCCCTTTCTCTTTCGTTTCTTATGCGCCAGTTCTACAGAAATAGCATGAGGACATACGCGATAAGCACACAAATGCTTTTACCCTTCCTCCTCTGCCCTAGTCGGTTGTCCATCTCTTTGTCTACAGCGTCTGAAAGCTGTTTTGCAGGTAGCCTAATTCGAGGTTCATGACGTCTCCTTGGCACTTGAACTGTATACTATTGCATCAACACATGCAACATCCCACAATATTTTTAAGTTACCTTTCATAAAGTTTTCCATTGGTTCAACTCGTTCCCCTGAAATACAAACTTAGATAAGTGCATGGGGCCATATGTCATGATCGTACCTGTTTCGGAACTCTCCTTATCACTCTCCAAGGCCTCCCCCTCCTCCACTGGAGGCACGTTGTTCCGTTCGATTTCCTCGACTCGATCTGCAAGAACATTAGTTAATTGCGTGGGGCCACACGCCATCAAACCTTCAGGTTCTTGTCGTGAGGTCTGCACTACTTGCCCTAGTCTCTTTGGAATTTGAGCTGCAAGAAGCAATGGCATGAGAATTCACGTATAACAAAAATGATTGGTACCTCTTGTCCGTTGTACTTGGCTGGTGCTTGCCTGTTTTGCCTTTGAAGAAGTGTCTCCTGCAAGGAATGGCATGAGACCACACGCCATTGCAAATATAATTTGTACCTCCTTTTTTCCTATTGCTTGTCTGTTTGTCCTTCTTCGATGCGCCACCAGTGCGCTTTTCAGTCCTCGTGTCTGAATATTCACAACGATCTATAATCAAAATGGCATGAGGCCTCACGTGACCTTACCTTGTGCAGGTTGTGAGCTCGGCCCAACATGGGTATCTTCAACAGTAGCTGTTAACGCCGTTTCAGCATCTGGGGGTGGCCACGCTCCTACATACAGAGCTTGTGAGATAACATTTAAACTTAAAGTGCGTACTCACCAGGTTCGCAGAGAAGATACTGTTTTTCTTTGGCAACTGTAATTATATGCTCCATTGAAGTCACCTCTTCAATGGAGTTTGTCACCGCAACACACAGGACACCCTTGAGTAGTGCGGCTCGAAAGAATAATCCGCCGCAATTGTACTCGACAACGCATTTGCCCTTGGAGTCGGAAGCAGGTGACCCACCCGCTATTGCGTTGAAGACCCAGCTGAGCATTTCCCATGCTGCACCTGGAGCTTTCTTTGGATTCGAAAGTTCCATAGCCGTCTTCAGTTCCTCAAGCACGGGTAAATTGACTTCCCTCAGATCAATTCGATCGGTCTTGTCGAACGAAGCTGGGAAGTCACTCCAGTCCCACTCTGCTGCAGGACCAATAACAAGGGTGAGTGTGAAGATGCGGACATTCGTCGGTATCTTCTTCTTAGCCATTATCCCATGGATCTCCCGCATCTCCTTGCCTTTCAACCAAGCCTTCACCTCGTTCAAGGCCTTCTAGAACTTGTGATAGGATTCGAACTCGTAGATCATATAGTGGACTGAAGATTCCACCTCCGCAAGTCCCACCATTAAGTCAATGATGGAGCTGACTTTGTCTGCATGAGTGATCTCCTCGTTTGTGAAGTCCATCACACAAAAGATGTTCTTGACCTGCTCATCTCCACGGGAAACGATGCTCCTCCACCTTTGATCCTCATCTGAATTCACGTATACCCGGTAAGGTTCTCGATAGGCCTCTGCTGCGGGGTCGAGCTGTTTCTGAAGCTGGCGGTCGACATCCCTCTTAATGAAATTTGGATACTGATCCAACTTCTCAGCTTTACTTTTCGTGGCATCCCGCAGCAGATCGATGAACTTGGGGGCCCCTGTCACGTACTTGTCGATGTCTTCATTTGACAACTCCAGCTCTTCCATCATCTCTTGCGTGGTGTCGATGCTCACCCTCTCCATGGCCACTTGCTTGAAGATCCAATCCTTCAATAGCGCACGAGCTCTCAGAGTCGTGCACAAGTCCTCGTATGTCACAATATGGCCAGGAGTCATTTTGGTCTTGTTGAAAACTACCTCACCACGTAGAAGAGCATTAGCCACTGTCAGAAGGTCGTTGTTATCTAGAGACCGCGAGAAACGCAAGGTGTTGAGCTTCAAATCATTGGGCTTCCGGCCGTCCTCCACACCGATTGAGTTTAGCAACTCCCTGTCATGGTACCTCCTTAGCACATCTACCCATTTGTCAAAAACAACTTTTGTCGCGAGTAGAATGTTATGGATGCTGAGTGTGTCATTGACCCCTAGTGTTTTCGAGAGAAGACTCAAGAATTCCTGCAATGGAAATGGCGTGAGGCCGCATGCTATGCCACATGCAACGAGGCTTACCTGCCAGGCACTAGTTGCTAGTGCACGTCCTTGTCCTAGTTTTTGTGGCTTCTTCAGTTGAACCCAGAGCTTCCGTGTTCGTGCCAATGTCTCGTGCAGACCCGATTTGTAGCACGTTTCTTGCTTGACATTCTGCGCGTGGGAGATGTATATGATAGATCGGAGGGGCGAGTTGCCTTTTATCAGGTGGACAACTCTTGTCTTGAAGACTTTCTTCACCTCCTCACCCACCATAATATCCACAACTATCTCTTGCATCGCCAAGCTAGAATGCTGCCCGGAGACGGCATAGAACCGGATGTTCTGATCGTCCAACACCTTCCTATTGATCAAGTCTGGAAACCTCGTCTCGCCCTTCATTGTTCGGTAGTAGGGGATCACGTCTGCGATGTCGGGTGTTACTGGACTTCCCAGCATCTTCTACTTCAGTTTCTCCACCCACTCATCAGATACTAGCCTGTGGTACGACAGCAAAGTCTAGAAGCTACTCAGTTTGAAATTTGTCAGAGGAATCATAAGATCTGGTTTGTCAGAGGATTTGATGTGACGTTCAAGCGTGTGTTATTTTTGAATTCTCGAACTCATTCCTAGGTCTATCATTTTTGTGCGCCGTGTTCTTGGTTCCGCTAAGCGCAGTGAGCGCTGCTTGTGTAAGCGGCGTTGTGAGCTGTGGTTTATGCATCTATGAGCGGTTGCGGCATTGCGAGCGCCATTGCGAGCGGCAGTTTATGCGAGTGGCAGTTTGTGCGAGCGGCACTACGAGCAGTTGCGGTGGTGCGAGCGGCGCTACGGTACCACTAATGGTATGAGGGCTCATGCCATCTTGGGGCTTGCAAGTTCATCACTAGCATATTGCCAATAGTTTCTTTACTTGCCTATAGCTGTGTGTTTATCAAGATGGCATGAGGCCTCATGCCAATTTTGTGAATGCGAAATTTCACGTGGGTGTCAATAGCATATTTGAATAATGGCATATGGCCTCATGCTATTGAGGTTGTTTGGTATGTTATGATTTAGGCCATTCTCCAATCATTTTTTGTATGGTCTTAACTTCTTTTCTGCACTTTCAGAATGGCCTCCGCAAGTGCGACGCATGTTCCCTCCGTGGATCTTAAGAACCGTGCTACATGGATTCAGGCAAAGGTGTTTCTAAACAACCCCGAGGGGGAGGTGGTAGCTGAGGGCTTAGCCACAGTTGTCGATCCAAGAGATGCGGTTGCTAATCAAGAATTGGGCTACGATGATATTGGAGTTGCGATTTTAGAGGTTGTTGACACAGAAGAAAACAGTCTGACTATTAGAAGCATTGTGCGGTGGAAATTGAGGCACTTAGTGTTTGAGAATGTGAAGGATTCACACTCAAACACCACTACAACTGATGACAGAACATCTCTTCATGGGAAAAGAAAGTACACCTTCCTAAAGCGCAGCCAAAGGGATCTGAGCAACAAACCGAAAAGGCAGAAAATGGCGATGGAGGTTCGAATTGTCTCGACAGTTGCTTGTTGCAAGAGGAGGTGCTGTCAACATGCTGATTGGGATGCTATTGAAGAGGAGAGAGCAAGATACAAGACATTGTCCTAGAAGGCAACTCGCAATTTTGTGTATGAGGCATTACGGTCATCTGTTGATGCTTCAGAACATCAGGTGGGGGGGATGGTCTTCCAGAGGGGTTTGGTCTACATGAAGGCATGGAGAATCATTTATGGAGTCCCTCAAACCACATTCTACAGAATCAAAACTAAGTTCGAGGAACAAAGGGTTCAACAGGCAGTCCATGGGAACAACGGTACTCACAAAACCAGGGGTCATGTTGTATATGGAGAGGCAATCTTCAAGAGGTTTGTCGAGACATGTAGCGAGCAGCAACCACATAAAACCCGCCTCTTGGAAGATGGAACTCGAGACACCCAACAAGTTCTCCCTTCCATGTATACCAAGGGGGCCATATTGGAAGATGTGAATCGGGAACTCCAGAGTAATGGCTACAAGAAGCTGAGCCAATCTAGATTTAGTAGATTGTGGAGCAACAGGTTCAGGGATGTGAGTATAGGAAAGTACTCCAGCTTTTCAAAGTGTGACGAGTGCATTGCTATCAAAATGGCTTTGTCGAAGAATTCTTGCATCGCTCAAGAGTGAGAGACGTTGGTTAGAAGGCGGCTCGACCACAACATCGAGCAGAGAAGCTGCAGGACTGCATATTATCATAACAAGATTCTCTCCATGGAGAGACCTGACTCTTACCTCTGCATCATCCACGACAAAATGGACCAGAAAAAGACGTGCTTACCTCGACTCAATCCTGCCCCCAAGGCAATCTCTTCATCCATGCAGCTGCCTATGTCTCTGTTTGGCATAATCGCTCATGGGCATGGTGCCCAGAACTATGGGAACTTCTTTGTACCTCTATGGGGTGGCGGGGGTGCAAACATGATGATTGCGTCCCTAGCAAAACACTTAAGGTCTCTGCAAAGTGCGCAGACTGAGCTGAATGGCCAACCCTTGCATAAGGCCCTTGTCAATCGAACCCCATACAGGGTTCAGCTGGAGGAGGAGGAAAGGCTTGCAGTATTGCATGGGGCCCCATGCCATCCCAGTGAATATGTTGGCCGTCAGATTGTAGAGTTATTAGGTGAGGCCTCATGCCATTCCGACGAGGCTGGTCACCCGGTGAATGCACAGCCTCATCCAAACAAAGCAGAATCTCAAGGAAGTTCTTGCGGCCGATGTGGCCTTCCACCCCATCTTCTGCTCCAAACAGACAATGCTGGCAGTGAGAACAAAAACATGTACGTCTTCGCGTACTTGGCGATGCTTGTTGCCAAAGGCATATTTGAAACGGTTACACTTGGCTTTCTCATGGTTGGGCACACTCATGAAGACGTCGATGCCATGTTCAGTCACCTGGCAGAGTCCCTCCGGCGATCCAATGTCCTCACCCTCCTACAACTCTACGATGAATTCCAAAATTGCATCAAAGGCACTGTTGAAGCTGCACTTGTGACAGAGGTTCCAGACTTTAAGGGGTTTGTAAGAGGCTACATTAGAAACGGATTTGAAACGCTGTTTGGCCACTCCAAGCCTCTTCAGTTTCATTTCAGCATGCGTGACGATGCCCCAATGATGAGGTACAAGATGAGAGAATGGGACACAGTGTGGCTGCCAGTGGACGGCATTGAACTCTTCAAGAGAGATCCCATAACTGGGGAACCTATGATTCCTTAGGGTTCCCCACGGCCGATGCACCCGGATGGACTCAAAGACCAGGAAAGTATAGTGGCCGGGATTAGACAGCATATTGCCTTCTGGAAGAGGGGGTTGGTGTTTGGTGGAGAATCCTATTTTCAGAGGTGCAAGCCTTTGCTCGAATACTGGGAGAAGATTATATCTGCTATCCAAAATGGGCCGGTTGTATATGAAGAATTGGAAGAGTCCTTTTGGCCAGAACCCAGAGCACCAGATAGTAGCAGAACAATGTCCTCTGGAAATGCAGTGACAAATAACGATGTTGAGGATTACTATTGTGGGCCGAGGAACAAGAAGCTGGATTCAGCATTCAATCCAGTACAGGTTTGCAAAGGAATGGTCGTGCTTGTCAGACCCAGTAATAAAAAACAAATGATATAGGTGGGGCGCTGCATCACTGATGCAGAGGAGGACGCGGAAACTAACTCCTTCAATGTAACTGTGGAGTGGTTCAAGCCAAGTTCCGGATATATGAAGGATTGCCTAGAAAAGAGATGGGTGCTGAATCCAAGGGATCCCAATATGAGCATATCGGTGGATAATGTTGTGCATGGTTGGATGTGGAAGCAGAGTGCCACCATCACCTTGCCAGACCATGCAAGAGATGCAGCAAGAGCATTCATAACCCGGGTTCAAGGTGAGATTCATTAATATTCCTTTACTAAGTTTCTAATGTATTTTATTTCAAGGTGAACAATCCGAATCTGAATCAGAGGAGGCGTGATGGCATGTGGCCTTACGCCATTCCTAGGTGAGATGATACAAATAACAAGTATAAATTCTTAGTTGTTCTAGCAAATCTTACTTAAAGTTCAAGGTGAACAAGCCAAATATGAATTCATCGGATTGTTATAACAAATTGCGAGGTGATGGCATGAGGCAATACGCCATTTGAGAGTGGTAGCCATTCCTATATGAGGTGAGTGAAATATTTATTAGAAATACCTCATTCAATTGTGCACTTCTAAGTCTTGGTCCACTCAGTACTGTTTGCATGTTTCTATTTTAATTCTTTCTCTAAAATGTTATTTAGCATGTGGCTTCATGCCATTGCTCTCCACAATCATGCATTGAATTTTTCTATCCTTGCATAATACTTCTCCATATATATAGCATGTGCGCACATGTGATATGGTTCATTAGGCCTGATATAGTGTGTGAGGTAAAACAAAGATGATGTGACATATGCATTTACCAATCACACGTGCATAAATCTAATAATATGGCGTGTGGCCCATATTAATGGCACATAAACCCATATTGTGGGCTTACGTGCTTTATGTACCATCATTCCCTTGCAGCGTGTGTGTTGGTTTCCTTTTATAACACAACGAACTCCATATTTTAGGGTGAAGAGCGTTCTCATGGCAAGCACAAAATCTGTAAGTGAGGCAGAAAAGGAGATGGAGAAGGAGATAGGTGAAGATGTAGAATATATAAGTCTTCCAAACTCCCCGTACTATACTCCAGGTGATCATTTTTCTGAACAAACGGCAACATTAACAACTATCGAGAACGCCCTAGTAACGTCAAAGACAACAATCCAAAGCAAAACAACTGACCCGGAGAAGGATGATAGTACCGCTGAGAGTACCAAAAAGGAGGTGTCCACTAGCGCTTAGGCTTATAATGGCGTGTGCCCTCATGCCATTTACTTGATCACCAAATACCTTTTTCCCTTTGCACTAGTATATCTTAATACCGGTCTGAGAAATAGAATGGCATGTGCCCTCAGGCCTTTTACTAAATCACCTTTGAAATAAATGCAAGCCTCTATGTCGTAAAAAAAAGGTACTAGAGAAATTCCTTAATAACATGAATGTTATTTAGTTTCATGAAAATACACTAAGGGTCAAATGAGTTAAATGACTTCTCCAGACTAGCAATGCCTCTTGCTACACCTTCACAATTAGATTCGTTAGAAAAAGATAACATTGAATAATATCTAAATGTTCTCACCATTAAGTTATATGTCTGGCTAATAGGAATGACGTTCATCTTGGAAAGCTCACCACACGCTCAATGAACAAATAGTGTGTGTGCGCATGCCATCGCTCTTCTTTAGCTTCAGATTCGGCTTGTTCACCTTGACAATGAGATTTATTATACAACCAAATGGACTCAGTCTGGACACAAAGTCACCGTGCTAGTCACCATGCCCTAGATATGTCTAGCCCCTGGACAAAAAACATATAATTTCACGTCATTTTTAAATACTTGAAAATTTGTACCTAGTCCCATTTTACTGAATAAATCCCACTTTAACGAAATAGAGCTTGGAACGCTTTTGTAACTGGAAGGACACATCAGGACGTCCTTCGGACTTCAACATGATACGACTTTGTCCAACACCAAAAATCCCTTTTATATATTTGTTGAAAAAGTCCATGCCAAACACCATCTGAAAATCTACTATCTTCAACACTACCAAGTCCACTCTTTCTTTCCACTTGGATATTTTTATTGGAACATCACTCACAAATTTTCTGGCTACTTGCCCACCTTCTGCAAACCGGAAGTGCATAGGTGACATTTGCTCAGTATTCAATCCTAACAACTTAACTAAGTCTTCGGATACCATGCTGTGCGTAGCTCCCATGTCAACCATCACTCAGATTTGGTGTCTGCGGACAAAGCCTACCAGATACATCAACGGATCAGTGTTTGCATTGACTGTGAGAAAAGCTTGAGGAAAGCAACGAAAGTAACTCACCTCCTCTTCCTCATAGTCTGCATTGACCAACTCGTTAACCCCTTCAGCTTCGCCACCACCGTCTTCCCTCATGACATTAACCCGAGACATTGTCTTATGCTTGTTGGGACATTCTGAGGACCTATGTCCTAACTCTCCACAATGGAAGTAATGACCCACACTACCTATTCTGCTAGGGGCAGGTTTCCCAGGTTGCTACTGCTTGTACCCACCAAGAGGAGGAACAAAGGTCCTAGGACCAGAAGAAGATGCTGATGATCTCCAACCACCACCACCTTTGTTAACCGTTTCTTGTGAGCCTCTAGGGTGGAACCTGCCTTCCACCCTCTGTTTCCGATCACCTTGTTTATTCCCAGAATTCCTATTCTTATCCGAGTTACCAGCATATGGTTGCTGATATTGTTCCATAAGCGAGTGACTAAAGGCAACTTGCTGCACTACCTCCTTACACTCCAGGTACGCCTTCGACTTAAACTTCAAAATCTCATTGCGAGAAAGTGAACTTAAGCCCTCCAGAAAATAACTTCGTGCATCTTCATCACTCATATTTGCAATCATAATGCACTTCTAAGCAAACACTTTAATGTAATGCATGAGATCCCCTCGTTGCTTTAACCGCCACAGCTCTGTGAGAAGTCTCAGACCAAGATCATCCAGCAAGTATTCCTTACGGATGCGAGACCGCATCTTGGTCCAACTTCTAATCTGCCCTTTTTTAGCACACACCTAGCGCCACCAAGTTTTGGCATGATTGGTGAGAAAGGATTGCGTGCACGCAACTTTCATACGATCATCTACATCTGCCGCTATGAAATAATTTTCCATATTGTAGACCCAGTCCTCCAAAACCTTATAGTCCCGCATGCCTCTGAAATTGGGTGGTTTCAGGGGCTTGAATTTTGAAACTCGTGCAACCATGGGCAGCTGTAGAACTTCATCGTCCTCAAAACTTGAAGAGAAGTCCAGTTGCTTAGGCTTAGCTAATTTAGTTGCCTCATCTTCTTTCTTCCTCTTCTTATTCTCTTTCTTCAATTTGCGAATCTCCCTTCGCAAATTCTTGATCTTGACTTCCTGAGCCGTACGCTACAACGCTGCAGCATCTGGCTCTTCCTCTTCTAACTCAACCTCAGCCTCTCTTCCGCAGCATCTCTAGCAGGAGTTTTCTCCTCTCGATTCGCCCGTCTAGAGGTTTCAACATCATCAGCATGGTTCCTTTTCACCATCTTGCTAGCTGCATGCATGTCTCTATCAATAACTAAACATGCTTACAACGTTCTTACCGAATGGTGCAATCCAACTAATCCTACACAGGTTGCTTTGGATCTACTAAAAAAGTCTCTGCATATGCAACTTGAGTCAGAAAATCCGACAAAAGTTGGATAGGAATCACTAAGACAATTCCTCTGATACCAAATGTAGCACACTTGAATTTGGAGCCAAACTCCAAGCCCGTTGTGCTATGAATGAGGGTCGGGTATAATCCCACAAGCACCAGCTCCCCGTATCCAGCACCTGCACACAAAATAGTGTCAGACAGAGTCTGGAACAATTTTGGCATACCAGTGGCCTAACGCAAGGAGGAGGGTACCCCACCGACTAGAGCAGCATGGAGTTTGGGCTTAGACCCAAGCTGGACGCAGAACAAGGAGCAGCACAACCCAGCAGAAGCCAAACTAATGTCTTAGGTGGTCAGACATGCATTCCAACCACTATCCCTACTATATATTTGGAACCCTCCACAGCTCCCCCCCCCCCCTCCCCCCCCTCAGGAACACACACTTTCAGCTTTCACCCCAATCCCTTAGTACCAGGAGTTAGTCTCTGGGACAAGCTCAAAACTTACTAAATATGGAATGGCGTTAGATTGCGCATTTAGACACGGGATGAACACCATTGTGTTCGGGCTAATCTCTACATTCCGTAGATATGCCAAATGCGCTAATCTAGACACTTTCCATAAATAGCATTTGGGATCGAAATAAGATCAACAAAAAAGGCGTGATAGCGAGGGTGTTTGGCAGACATGGTAAACTATCATCCAGCGATATTAAGGGACTAGTCTCAATACATAAGGGTTCTTGTCACTAGCAAGTGCAACACAAAACAAGACGGAAACTCCTTACTGGGCTAAGTATGCTTAGCTAATAGCACGTAGGAATTCTGTCCTTATGCTTGTCCGGTCTAAGTACACTCAAAATGCTCAGTTGACTCCACTAGCACAAGAGGGGCTACTAAAGGGTTCCAACTGTACCAACCTCCTGGCGTCATGGTAGTAAGGAAAGAGTGTTCGTAAGGATTGGCCGATAAGTATCTTTCAATACCCGAAGTTACATTCGCGACAGTTCCATGGCAAAGATTTTGCTTTGCCAAGTCTAAAGGGTGTTCATACTTAATAAGTCTCTTTAGCATTTTCTATTATGGGTTTTATTACGGCTCAACTTAATGACCCACCTATAAATCCCTTTCTTATACTCGCAATAACACTGCATTGTTGCAGTTCTTTCCCACTTGGTACTTTGATAAAGCCACACTATTACTAATAGCTCAAGTCAACACTTTGAACTAAGAATTTTATTCTTTAACTTCATAAAGACCTTGTCCTTGTTTTAGCCATAAGATCACTTAGTGATCTAACTTTGGCACTTTAACAGGTTTGCAAATAAATACTAAATCTTCCAGACATTTAACTTATTGACCATGACCTCGGGGGCATCCCCCACATTTGGTGGTGCACCCAAGCTAGCCCTTCCAACCAAGGACCCATAGCAACTAAAACTAAGTGTCCCCATCTCATTCACCATGACCTTGGTGTAGGGGGTTCCAAAAGTATAGTAGGAAGAGTGTAGGGGTTGGATCCCAATGGAGCCAGTTTGGCCAAAAAAGGCTAGTTTGGCCCAAGAAGGCTATGCCTAGGTGCTAGGCAATGAGATAACCACTGGGAAGTCCAAAGCTAGAGTGAATATGAACTAACAAGTGGGATAGTTTAGTGAAGTGTTTAAAAGCTAACTCTAATTCCCTCGAGAGATTGAATGGTCGATGCTTCCAGTCCAAGTGTGGGTGGCACTACCTACTTGGATATCTGGTGTGGCTTAACGAAATCTTGCTCTAAGCCCATGGCTAGAGCACCCAAAGGCGAAAGGCGAGGAGAGTACCCATGAGGCTCACATAGGGCCACGATGTTCCAAAATGTTATCCCAAAGTCCCGGATGGTGAAAAGGAAGAGGAGTAGTTATTGGTGTAGTGACCAAGGATGCAGTCACATAACAAGGAAATCCTAGAGAACAAAGGGACTTAGTGGTCAAGCCTGTGAGTCTTGATCTAGTGGCAGTGTTAGCTAATACGGCCATAGACAGAAAGGGACTTGGTAGGGACTGGAAAAGAGATATTAGGGAAGGCTATTCCCCATGTCTGCAGACATCCTAAAGATACCAAGGAGTGGATCTAGTATGGTCATTCATGGATGGATGGCCTAGTCTTTGAGAGACGGGACTATGATGTAGGTGGTGTTGGACCACCAGTGTGATCAAGGTGAATGGGCATGGCCTTAGCGTAACGGGTTGATATGTTGGTGGTACCTTAAGTGCCAGTCATGGGATCGGGCACGTGGAGCACTTAGACTAAGTGCAAAGGTTGTGTGGCATGGATGCTATTCTCGGGGTTAGCAAGCCCTAAGTCCTGAATTGGACTTATAGATGTAAATGAAACTCCTTTAAGTGGTTGGAGATATGGTTAAGTGGCTAAAGTAGAATGGAAAAATTAGTTGTTTACATAGACTCCATCTCGAATTCCATTTTAGGTCCATTTTGGACTCTATCTTAAACTTCTTCTTGGACTCTATCTTGGGTCCCTCTTGTGTCCCTTTTTTAGAGATTCATTTATTGTTTGCTTCGTGCTTATTCTTCGAACACTCCGTTGGGAGTTCCACTTCTGCTCTTGACTTTTCGAATTGGAGATTTTAGTCCAAATGTGTTACACTCATTTGGCTCCTACTTCAACCACTACATAGCACCCTTTTAGCTCCTTTTTGGGGCCTAGGGATTTTATGTCTCACAAAGGGGTGTATTTTTATTCATGGGCCCTTTTCTTTTATATTTGAACCTTTATGGATCATCTTTTAAATCATTCTCTTTTATTGTTTACATCTCACGTAATTGACCAAAAGTACACTTAATCTCATTATTATATAGTTTATTTTCTTGCAATTTTTAAAACACTAACTCGAAGTGTTTCAAATGATCCTCTAACTTTTCACTAAAGACTAGAATGTTATTGATATACAAAACAACAACAAATGTGTCTAAATAATTTTTAAATATTCTATAGCATCTTCAACAGGAGATTCCTCCCCTTGATTTGCTTGGCTTTTCAATGACTTTTTATAATCATATTAATTTAGTCATGTTAAGTATGCTTAACTAATAGTATTTTAGAATTCTGTCCTTATACTCTTATGGTTAAATATATATGTGATTAGTTCCTCAACTAACTTAGGCAGAGATTAATAAAAGGGACTAGTAATACTGACCTCTTGTCATCATAATAGTGTAAGAAACTAAAGATAACAATTTGATAAATGATTCAATGGGTAAAGGGAAAAAATTTATAAATAAGAGTGCACTTTTTTTTCCAATCAGTTCAAGATTTTAAGTAGGGTTAAGCATACTTGGGTTTTGAGCTGGAGTTACTAGGTTGGATGACTTCTAGAAGTCCAAAATTAAGAACTATATATATAATATCTTTTTAATTTATTTTTATTTTAAACTTAAACTCCTATAAGATTAGAAACCAGCAAGTCACTTTCTCTATCCTATATAGCTTTAAAATATTTGTAAACAAGGCCATTTTAAGCATATGATATGAGAAAAAAAAACCTAAGAATATAGGAATCTTTATGCTTTATTTCATCAAATATAAAACATGCCTCTTGCCTATACAGCTACTTAAGCAAAAAGAATCTGCATTGCTCTCATCTAAAAGATTCTTCTAAATTAGTTAAAAATGACAAATGATTTACATAAAATCATCAATTGCTTATGAAAGTCTTCCTCTCTTTTGCAAATCTAAAATTCAAAGAGCATTTACATCCTTGTTCCCCCAATTTCTAATCCTTGTTTATATAACCAGTTGATATATATTTTTATTATCAACAATAACACTAGATGCTTGCTTGGTTTCCTGCCACAAAAGAAAACTAAAACTGAAAAACAAACTTTAATATAAAAAAAACTTTTTCTTTCCTTCCAATTGATCTCCTTGAGATTAGTATATAATAATTATTGTGCTAATTGCCTTCTTTGAAAGAAAAGAAAAAGAAATTAAATCCATCTCCTATAAAAGAAAAAATGGCATACTTCATCCTGTGTTTAGGGCTCCATTCCTCCTTGGTACTTCCAATAAGAATCTCTATAAAAATAGTACCCGAATCTCTACCCAATAGTAGTTTGATTTACAAATGGACTGAACCCTAGAAAACCTAAATTAATTTCTTCTCAGAAATATTTGAAGTTTCTAAATCTTTTTTATCAGGAAAGATTAAGCAAAATTTTCAGATTAACCAAATGTTCTTCTCAGGTAGTATAAAACAAATATTTCCTATTGGAAGACATTTTTTCTGCCATGAGATTTTTGCTGTTGGGAGGCTGTTATGAGATTTACCCATTGGCAAAATGTGTACCTATCAGTGTATTTATATGATGCAATCAGGAAATCACTATAAGGAGTAATATTTCTTCGTCTCTTCTCATTTTTCTGCTTTGTTCTTTACTTTTCTACTTTCTACTCAATAGTGCAAGAGATGGCAAGCAATAATCTAAGGAATGCATCAATAGTGGAGGATAATCTCGTCACAGAATTGAGGACACCCACATTGATGGCATGGAAGAGCAAGAAGTGCAAGAATGACAAGGCCACAAGTATCACTTGCAAGGGGAATGAGTTGATAATCAAAATATCAACTCATAATAGTGTTATTTTTGCAAGTTACTAGTGTTTGCAAGAGGAATCAGTCGATAATCAAAATATCAGCTCATAATAGTGTTATGTTTGCAGTTACTAGTCATTTAAGCATCATCCATTCTCTAGCGCCAAATTTTCCAAATGTTGCTTACTTGCATAGTGTGTTAGTGCATGGTGCTTTAGCAATGCAATATAGGAGTCCTACTAGCCTTATTTTTTGCAACAACTGCTTGCGCCTTCTCTCTATAATAGCCAGTGGTGGGATTTAACTAGGTACATTGTTTTTCGGATGCTTGGTGACATTTTTTTTCCTAATTTGGCCAAGCAATCTTTTGTCCATGCATAATTCCAAAAGCAACTCATTCTCTCTGTGATCACCAATGCATCAGCCCATGTTCATGTAAGTAAGCTATAAAGTTCTTACTTCTTCTAATTTGCAGCTAGAACTGACTTTTTCATCTTCTTCAATGTTAGGGCTCTAGAAAGACTTTTTGAAGAATGAGAGGATTTATAAATCCTAGATGACAAAAGACCATTGAACACAACTAACAATCAACGAACTCAAACTGTGGTGCCTGCAAAACAATCGGGTAGTTTGTGTATTTAAAGTCGATCTCTTTCCCCTCACATTCGGATCTATACTGAAAAAGGCCGTGCTCAATCATAGAGTCAACTGTGTCCTGGAAATTCTCTAGTGTCTACTTTTCGTCAGCATCCCGAGCGAAAGATCGAATTGAGTGTGCTAATGGCACGGACGCTTGCTTCTTTTTTCCAGCTTCCTGCACTCCATTTACACTAGCCTGCTTCACTCATTGGCACAAATCCTGCAGCAACGAAGCCCTGCCGCTTGACTAGTCAAACATCGCATCCCACAAAGCTTCCACCCTAGCATTCCTCTCGGATACAAAAGCCAACGCCTCATCCTTGGGATATTTCTTACGCGCCGGCAGGTGAATCCACCGCAAGCTGACGAGAGCAGCACAACATTCGCCTTGCACTCATCCTTGGAGATATTGACCAGCTTCTTCATCAGCTTGTCAACCTCACTAAGCTCCCAGTATGATCAAGAACGTTGGCCTCGTCAATGAAGACGGTTGGAAAAACACCTATGTAGCCATTCAGAGAAGTTCATAGGTGTTTGCAATGATTACCCAACTTCTATCGTTCCACCGTAGAATGATAAGTCAGTCCCGTCGATCCCGTCCAAATAATAGACATACTCGCTGCAAGGCGCCTTCTCCAGATCGGCATCCACTTGGGTTATCGAGAGTCTTGCCAACTCATGAACCACGGCCGACTTTCCCGAGTCTTTTGACCGACGGTGACCAGCTGAGGGTCGCCCAGCTAACTCAATTGGAAACATTACTAAACCCATGTGATACAGATAATTATCAATTAACTTCCAACAAAGGTTTTAAAGATAACATTTTCAGCAATGTAATTCACACAGGTAAGGAAGGTCCCTCCAACTTTCAATTCAAAGCCCGGTGTGAGTACCGGTGTGGGTGCCGGGGACGTGAGCTCCCGTGCCAGTATGGCCGGTGCCGGTGTGGGTGCCCGTGCCAGTATGGCCGGTGGCGGCCGACAGGGGGTTGTGTGTGCCGGTGTGAGTCCCCGTGCCAGTATGACCGGTGGCGCCCGACAGGGGGTTGTGTGTGCCGGTGTGTGTGCCAGTATGAGTCCCCGTGCCAGTATGACCGGTGCCGGTCGACAGAGGATTGTGTGTGCCGGTGGTGTGGCCGAGCCCCGTATCGTGGTGCCCAATCCCGTGCTTCTTCTCCTCCGCCTTGGCGATGTTCTCCGCCTGCTTCTCGTGGAGGTGTCCCGCCGCCTCCGCCTCCTTCATGTGCTTCCTCTCCTTGGCCTCGTGCTTCTCGGCCTTGTTGTGCGCGGTCACCTTTTCAGCCTGAACGAAGACCACACCAATGAATTGATCAGCACAAAGCTCAATCGATCGATATGAGAGACAACGACACGACAATCGCTCGGACCATCTAATAACAAATATAAAAGATACTACTCAATTCGGTTCATTAGAGACACCAACGTGAAGCATTTTGAGATCGAGCAAACATCCCGGATTGAAAAAAGGGGGAAGATCTCACCTTCTCGGTGCCCGAGGCCTTAGCCGAATCCATCTTCTCCCCGGCCTTGGCCATCGCGTTGCCGGTCTTCTCCTGCACTGCGGCGGTGGCATTCCTAACACCCTGCATCTTCGAACACCTTTCGAATCAAACGATCTCGACTAGAAATCTCTTCGCTGATCTGATCACAACCAAAAGAACTAGAATGCGTCACGTTCTCTATCCATAGCGCTTATATACACATCGCCCAGGCTAGAACCACGCGCCACGTATCGACCATCCTAGTGACGACACGTGCATTTCTTATGTGACGTGTCTCTCATGCACTGGCCTGCGCTGGCGAGCGGCCATTGACGGAAAAGGCATCTTCTTAGAATGTATTACATATTGGCGAGGGAATAATCTTCTCTCACTAGGTAGTACGTGGCTTATTTTGAGTGGGATCTCTTTTCTGAGGTGTCCTTGAGCGAAGGTTGAGCTGATAATTCACTGGAAATTTGCGAGCTATCTGGCGATGGTGATTCTAAAGAGCTAAGATCATCGCTCGAGCTAGCTTGAGCCTGTAGAAGTAGAAAAGCAAAAACACAAAGACACATATATCGCTTAAGATCTCGAGAAACTAAACTTTTCAGAGCGATCGAAACTTACGTGTGAGAGATTGCTGCTCCAAATCATCCCACCGCTGCTGCTGCTGCTGCTGTTGTTCTCGAGAGCTGGCTGACAATACAAGTTCGTCAATCCAGACGATGAAAAGTTCCTGCCAAGATCCACACTCGTTGGAAGAAAGCTCGAGCTATAAACTCCAAGTATATCGGCAAGACCACCTTGAAAAACACCGGTGCTAGGCGACTCGGGCTTCAGCGGACACGGCAAAACCACACCCATGAGAGGTCCGCTGGCCAGAGAAACACCCGAGGCCGGGGAAACCAGAGGAAGCGAGAAACCCAGAGGAGGAAGGAGCGGAGGTGGCGGCCCGACTGACACGAAAGAAGCGGCTGCCGAGGACGAAACCAGCGATGGAAGGTGAGAAGTGAAAGTCGAGTACTGCAAAGCCGAGGCGGCTCCAAGCGGACATGGGCAGTAGTAAGGAGCCACGACTGCCGAGAGAGGAACGCTAGGAACACTTACGGAGCCACTTACTAGGAGCGGGAATGGAACGAAGGTCTGTGGGAGTGATCCAAGGATTCTCTGCGCGAAAGCCTTCTTGTCGAGCTCTCCCGAGCTTCTCAGCAGCCGCTGGCTCTGGTTGAGTGAGAAGAGCGTCGCGGCGATGGAGCTGGAGCCAGGAACAGTGGTGGAAGTCGACGAGGCGAGGCCAAAGGACATGCCTATTGCTGCTGCCGCAAGCGCTTGCGAGCACACTGCGCTTGGAGCATCGTCTCCTTCACTCGAACAAACAAATGGATTGCTCAAACTTGGAAGTGGCAAAGAACCTGGCAGCAGAGCTTCTGGGCCGGAAGGAAACGAGGACGAAGAAGACGGTGGCAAAGTTTGCAAGCCGCTGGCGATCGACTTGAGACGCGACTCGTGGATGCCTGTCTGCTGACACAAGGTTGGCCTTTGTTGCAAGATATCTTTCATCTGTAGCACAACAAAGGCACGAACGTTTTTCTTTAGCTCTTCTCTAGAACAGACAAAAAGGGATGAAGAAAAATGTGACTGACCTTGAGGACTAACTCATCTCCACGAGCTTTGGACTTTTCCGATTGCCAGAAGAACACCGATCTGTTTGAGGCGAGTTTGAGGACGAAGGATCTGCCGGAAGAGTCCGTAGCGATTTCTTGCAGCTCAACTGGAAAAGAGCCTTGGATTGGTGACGAAGAAACTAGAGCCAGTCTTTCGATCGTCCCATCATCGCCCAGGAATGAGAGACGTAAGTCGGAGCTGGGCAGCATCGTCAGATCGAGGTGACCCCTGCGGCAAAAGAAAAGAGAAGAGTAAACCACCCAGCCTTTGGAAATCACAAAGATCTTACGCTATACCTTGAATTTGTTGGACGGAGAAAGTAGCCATGGCTGACAATTCTTCCAACGCGAATCGAGACGAGAGGGGCACATAGACACCGAGCAAGCGTGGCGACTTCCTCCGAAGAGAATTTCTCGCTGTTTGACGACGAAGCAGCAGCATCCAATGACGAGCTAGACAAGGAGATTGCCACAAACCCTGAATCCGCCGCTGGGCGTGGTGAAGCATCGGATCCGGAGCAAGCACTATCCGACGATGGATTGGAGCCGTCTGGTCTCTCAACATCCGCCGCATTCGCCTTACCGCATTCCCAGCCGCTGTTCTTATCAGCGTCCATCGCCACCAGCCCTAACCTAGGGAAATATTCGGCGAATACTTTAAATCGATTCTTTATGCAAGGGTTTGTAAATGAATAAAATCTTCTCTGACTCAATTTATTTTAATTTTAACAAACATGATGTTTTACTATTCAGATTTTTCACTCTGACACCAATATATTTACTAATTTGTAATAATAATCCGAAATATATTTCATAAGCATGCAGTCAGTGTTCCATCCATATTGCCAATAAATTCATTGAGATCAATCTTCTTGATATCACCCCCACACTGTGTTACTAATATGTGCTTGTCCTCTAAGGTTACACCACTGCAGGATCCCAGGAAATTACCAAACTCTTTTCGGTGCAAGTTGTGGTCTGCAGCAAACTGCACCAAATCATTCAGGTCCAAGTCTGTGCCATGGGTAGATTTGTCCTTCTTGATGCAATTTCCATTCAGCCAGGAACCATCCTTGATCACAACATCGTCGCAAGTCTCTGAGTAGTCCTTGACGTCCTCGTTGCACTATCAACAGAGAATTAAGAAATTTTCCCACTGCCAACATGAAATTTACATGGGGCCTTTCAACTAGTATGGCACTTGCAGTGACGATCAAAGCAAATAGTATTAGAGGAGAAGCATAGCCCATGCCTTGGTTGCTAAAACTATATGAGAAGCTCCGCAATAGTTTATTTTGGTTGAATTTAACAATGACATAGGAATACAGAAATATACATAGCCTATGTACAGGAGCGGCAAGAATCGCAATATTATTTCGAACCACGTGGAGTAATATCCATTTATCTATATAGAACTTTACAATAATTAAACCAAGCAGAATCAAATATAATTCTTTTCGCATATCTCTTTTAGCCCCTGCATTTTAGGGTTTCTCTTTTAACTTAGGGGACTTAGAGGAGGAGGAGGAGAGATCTCTGGCGATGGATGGAAGCGGCAACTCGCTCGCCTCGGGGCCGGAGGGGCGGAGCAAGCGCGTCGCCTACTTCTACGACCCCGAGGTAGGGAACTACTACTACGGCCAGGGCCACCCAATGAAGCCGCATAGGATCCGGATGACCCATTCCCTCCTCGTCCACTATGGCATTCACAACAAGCTCGAGGTTCTCAAGCCCCTCCCCGCCAAGGACCGGGACCTCTGCCGCTTCCACGCCGACGACTACGTCGCCTTCCTCCGGGTCATCACTCCCGAGACGCAGCACGAGCACTTGCGCGCGCTCAAACGATTCAATGTGGGCGAGGACTGCCCGGTTTTCGATGGCTTGTACTCGTTTTGCCAGACTTATGCCGGTGGATCCGTCGGTGGCGCTGTCAAGCTCAACCATGGTCACTCGGACATTGCGGTGAATTGGTCTGGTGGATTGCATCACGCGAAGAAGTGCGAGGCCTCGGGGTTTTGCTACGTCAACGACATTGTTCTTGCCATCCTGGAGCTTCTCAAGTACCATGCTGTAAGTTTTTCGTGGTTTTCTCTGTCGAGAGAGAGTTTTATAGCTACAAAATTCTTTCCTATGCTTGTTTGTGTTTTTCTTTGTTCTCTTTCGGCAGTAGTTCTCTCGCTGTTGCAAAATACCTTGTTTTTTCCTTACTCCTAAAGCTGCTACAAGCTTCTCTTGAGTTCTCATCCTTCAATGCTGCTACAAAGTTTCTCTCGTACTTGCGCTTGTTTTCACTTTGTTGCATAGCCACAAAGTTCTCATGGCTCTTTCTTGTTTCTCTTTCCAGCGAGTTTTGTACATTGACATTGATATACACCACGGAGATGGTGTCGAGGAGGCCTTTTACACCACAGACCGTGTCATGACCGTCTCCTTCCACAAGTTCGGGGACTACTTCCCCGGAACCGGGGACGTGAGGGACATGGGACACGCCAAAGGGAAATACTATTCTCTCAACGTCCCGCTCAACGATGGCATCGACGATGAGAGCTACCATTCTTTGTTCAAGCCGATCATCACCAAAGTGATGGAGGTTTTCCAGCCGGGGGCTGTCGTGTTGCAGTGTGGAGCCGACTCGCTGTCCGGGGACCGGCTTGGATGCTTCAACCTGTCGATCAAAGGCCACGCTCAGTGTGTTAAGTTCATGCGGTCTTTTAACGTTCCGTTGCTGTTGCTCGGAGGCGGAGGCTACACAATCCGCAACGTTGCTCGGTGCTGGTGTTACGAGGTTTGTACGACTTGAGAAACAAGCTCTCTTTTACTTTGGTTTCTTGATTAGAACAACACCTTGCCTTGCAGACTGCTGTTGCTGTAGGCGTGGAGCTAGAGGATAAAATGCCATACAACGAGTATTACGAGTACTTTGGCCCGGATTACACGCTCCACGTTACTCCGAGCAACATGGAGAATCAAAACTCGGCTCAGTACCTGGAGTCCATAAGGTCTGATTTCATTTTTTACTTCTCTGTCCTTGAGTACGATGTCTTTGTATTCACTGAGTGCACAGGAATCGACTCCTGGAGAACTTATCGAATTTACAGCATGTACCAAGCGTACCATTCCAGGAGAGACCACCTGATACTGATCTTCCAGAAGAGGTCTCCCTCTCTGTGGCTTCTACATGGTGAAAAGCTGAGAAGTTGTTTATAACTGTAGGAGGAGGAAGACCTCGATACGCGTGAGAAAGGTCGGGCTTACTCAGACTCGGAGTCTGAGGAAGACGAGCCTCGCAGGAGTCGTCACCAAAGTCCTAACGACGCTGCCATATCCAGGTTTGCAAACAAACAAAGCCGAGCATCGTCATACTTTCGTGCTCTCTTTCTTTATCTTTCTTTATCTTGCGTTGAGCTAATATCAAGTGTCCGGCTGCGTCTTTTACAGGCGACAATCACCCTCGGCAAGAGATGACCGCATCAAAAAGGAAAAAGAAGAACTTATGGTACGAGGACAATGAATTTTCTTATTTCCTTGCTTCTGACGGGACTATTATATCTGTGTGAAGGACGAAGGAAGTGATATCGACGGGGATCTACCCAAGGCTCAGCAAGAACCTCAAGATGACCAGGTTTATATACCTCTCTCTAGATTCTATGGCTGAAAAACCACCGAAAACAACAACAAAAACCATTTTTTGGCAGCCGACTGCGATGGAAACCGATGCCAAAGCCGAGGAGAAGTGCTCGTCCTTGCTCCCGGATGCACCCTCGGCCCCCCTGGCCTCGTCCGCGGACACAGCGCACGAACCAAACGAGCAGAGCACGAGCAACACAAATTGGCAACTTGTGACGACCTCCACTGCTGCTACGGCCGCAGCGATGAATGCTCGAAGTCCATTAGCTCCTCCCGCTCTTAATCAAGCTCCCCCGAGCTCGACAGCCATCGCCACTGCTGCTTGGACGCCTCCAACTTCTGCCACAGTCGTAGCTCGGCTGCCTCGATTCTCCGCGAGCTCTGGAGCTCCAGTTGCTGCCACTGTCACTGCCACCGCCACGGTTACCGCTGTTACGAGCTCCACAGTGGCGAATTCTCCAGCTCCAGCGCCAGTTCCAGCGGCTCTAGCTCGTGTGACCGAAGCTCCCACACCAATGACTCCTTAAAGGTAAGCTCTCGAAAAAACTCTTCTTTGCTCTAACACAAGTTTTCTCTTTTTAGAAAGCCATCGAGCTAACAGTACTTATAGGATTTGGATCATCCACAAGAGGAGAATTTACGAGCCAAGCAAGCTCTTGTTCTCTAAAGCTTTGTAAGCTAAATTTTTTCTCTCTATTATGCTCGAATCTTTCTAAGTGGACACTGCGCGAAAGAGAGAAGTGTCTCGTCCACGAGGTAGGTAGCTTGTCAATTCGATCATCCATTTGGGATGATATGAATTTGGGCCATGCGGCGGTACGGCGTTGGCCATGGTCCACACTCAAGAAAAAAATATTATAAGATTCATATATTCTGATGCGCGTACGGCCTTTTTCGATCCCCCACTGTCACGCCGAGATTATGGCCGCCGGGAACTTGCCGGCATATTCAAAACGGCCGGTGGGCTTTCTTTTCCCGCCGCAAAGCGCATATTCCTTTCACTCCACGTTGGCCATTACACCGCGCAGTAAGAACATGCCACGTAGAATTTACAGCTGGCCTCCACTCTCCCTCTAATTTTCTTTGTTGTTAAGAATCTCCCATTGCATTAACGAAGCGCGCGTGTGCGTCGAGTGTTTAAAGTTTTTAACGCTTTGCTACTATAGGCGCCCAAAACATTTTACCGGATCAAGTACTAGAAGGAGCCTTTAGTACTTTAATCCAGGTAAAAGTAGCAAACTGGAAAATGGCGGGAAACCACGAGGTAAGAAAAATTCCTCCCACCCCCCCAACGGGGCTCCCGGACCCCAAATGGCCGATTAAATCCGCCGCAATGCCATCTCAACCACCCGCCTAGTTTTAACCTTCCCACGAATTTTACTCGAACTGGTCCACGCCGAATTTCCCTTGTAAGCCGGCTGCATGGCACGCAACCAGCAAGCCTTAACTGTGCATTTCTCACCGCGGGGTAGCGTCTGCCGAAAAGTAACGTATAGACCGGCTGGTCCGCCCGGCCTTAAGCTTCTTAAAGCGAAACACAATGCGCGGGCGCCTGGCCTAGAAGTTCTTTTCGTTTGGCAAGCAAAAGCACGAGAGCGTATGTATCTCTATAGGCCGGTTGCATGGCCGCGTTTTGCCCGGGCTATACCTTCTAATATTCGGTGAATATTCACGAGGGCTTGGGTGGAAGCTTTAGCGTGGGTGTAGAAACCCACGCCTACGGTGTGTGTGTGTGTGTGTGTGTGTGTTGTGTTTTCTTTCTTTCTTTGTGGTACCTATATGCGCGCTGTGCTTTCTGCGTGTTTGGAGCTATGGCGCCGTGACGAGGAGGTTAAAGCGATCGATCGATCCAGGCTAACGCAGCGATCCATTGATCGGCGCATTGGACCGCGGATTGGAATTCGTCGGTAAGCTGTGGATTCCCGTCTTTCTCGGAATTTGCGCTCTCTCCAGCTCAAGATCTGCGGGGAAAGCCCCAAATCTCCGTAATCTTCCCTGCATTGCGCTCGATCTCTCCTCTCCTCACGATCTTGGCCTCCAATTCCGATCCCCGCCGCCAAGCCGCCAATCCCGCAATGCGCGGATTGAGAAATCTTTGCAAGAAGCTGCGCTAATCGATGGGAATTCACTCCTTGGCTGTGTGCTCGCAGGCGCTAATGCTGGAGGCGGACAGCGGCCCACCGGGCTTGTTTCCTCCCGGCTGCTTTGCTCCTCACAGCGGGGACGAGAGCGGGGAGGAGGAGGAGCTCTCGGTTCTTCCCCGGCACACCAAGGTCATTGTGACTGGAAACAACCGCACGAAATCCGTGCTCGTCGGGCTACACGGCATCGTGAAGAAGGCCGTGGGACTTGGCGGCTGGCATTGGCTGGTAAGCAAAACAAATCAATGCTTTCCTTGCTTTGCATTCCTCTCCGGTTTGATTGATCACGGCGGCTTTTCAAATTCCATCTTGCTTCTTCTTCTTGGAAACAGAGCTCGCGATCGCGCGCGATGGATTCCGAGCTCCAGCAAGCATTTTTTCTTCTTCTTGTTGCTATTGTTTTGTTTTATTGATCTCGATGCCCCATGGCGGAATCTAATCGAATTGCTCTTGGCAGGTCCTCACGAACGGGGCCGAAGTAAAACTCCAGCGCAATGCGCTGAGCGTGATCGAAGCGCCCACTGGACAGGAAGAAGACGACGATATCGACAACCCATTCTCGAATGAAACAACACCCGGTATGGCTTCCCTGAAATCAAACTCGCGCTTTTCTCTCTTGATGGCTGACTTCCCGCGCTGCCCAGATGATTTCCCAAGAACATTCAAGCCCAGAGTCCGGCCCCAAAAGCCCGCGGCGCACGAGATCACGCGCATGGCCGATGAATCCAAGCGCAGCTCGGAGAGACGGTGCGAATTCGGCCTCAAGACGTCCCAGTCGCAATGTGTGCCGGTAAGCAAGCATGGAATTCTTTACATATAGCAGCTCAGTTTCCTCTAGCAGGTTTTTCTTTCTGAAACCAAAACGTTTCTTCCTCCTTTCTTAGGTTGTGGACCTTGGTAAACTCGATACGGCAGCGCTAAGGAGATATCGGCGACACTTCAAGCTCGTAAGCCCATCTATCTACTTTTGACTTCATGGGAGAGAAACGAAAGAAAGAGAGATGCATGTTTATCGAGAGAGAGAGAGAGAGAGAGAGAGAGAGAGAGAGATCCGTGTCTAAAACACCCGTCTTCTCAGTTTGATGTAGGCCCGAATTCCTCGAAAGAACAGCTACTGCAAGCAGTGTCAAGGCACTTCGTGGGACAAGTAAGTCGCTCCTCGTCCCGTGACCCCATTTCATTTCATTCCCCTCGTAAAGACGATAGCTTTGCGTTTAAACAAGCAAACTTATCCCCCTTGTGTGGTGGTGGCGTGGCAGCAACTGGACGAGCTGCAGGTGATCACAGGATTTGTGCAAGCTGCAAAACGGCCGCGAATGTGAGCTGCGCTGTGCTGCCGCTGCTCCCTGCTGCTAGGCTGCTACCTTCGACGAGAGACGAAGATTTGCGCGACCAAACTTTTGCCAGGCATAAAAACTTGTAAGATATCTACAACCCTCCCCCGTCCTCTTTTTTCCTCGTTTTTTTTTTCTCCTCCGTCCTCCTTTCCTTGTTCTGGTCGTCACTGTCCCATTCCTAGTAATTCTCGTATGGGAGAAACGCTGCTGCCGCTGGCTCTTCTGTCCCCTTGCTTCTCGCTCGCTCGCCTGATCGCCTTCCCCCCTATAACTTATGCTCTTGTTCGCCACGGGGGGTGCTTAACTTCTAACCAAATGTGTCTAAACTGTACAGAGGTGCCAGAAAAGAATGAGAAAAAAAGAAATTTCTAAACACCACGTCTTTGATCGATCGATAGCGATGAATGATCTTAGAACCTCGCCGTGAATCATGAAAGAGGAAAATTCTTTGGTGTGGATGGATCGTGGAAGGATGACTTTGACTCACACTAGCACTAACGAAAGTGGGCGAGGAAAGTGGGGGCGGTAGTGGAAAAAACGTATTTGACTTTTTGAAAACGCGACACCCAAAAGGACGCGCGCTCTCTGTTAAGTCTCTTTGATTTTATTCTCGTCCGAGATCTCTGCGCGGCGAGATTTTCTTGCTTGCTCGATTGACAAAACTTTGTAGGGAGCAAAAAGATTTGGTTTGCTCGAGAAAACAAGGCGCACCTAAGATCTTTAGAGCTCGGATGTGAAGTCGGGCTTGGCGGATAGGTGCAACCCGAGCGCTGGATGATGACGTTGGCGGCGTAGTTTCCGGCCTCGCAGCACCGCGGGATACTCTTGCCTTGCACCAGATGTGACAAGAATCCACCAACAAACGCATCACCTGGAAAGAAAAGAAGGATGCTTTGTTAAGAGGGTCCAAAAGGATAGAACTGGCAGCGACAACGATGGACAAGCTAGCGATATTGAAATGCTCGCTCACTCACCGGCCCCATTTGTGTCGACGAGCTTCTCCTTTGGAAGGAGCTTCACTGGAAATCTTGTCACCTGGGGACCGACGGAGTTGAGATATGAAAACACAGAAGCTTTTGGTCTCTTACCTTGCCGTCCTCCGCGACGACCGTCGGGTCGGCCCCCTGCGTGATGACTGTGACTCGCTTGTGAGTCCCCGACGCCTTTGGAAGTGCCGAGATCTTTAGAGCGATGGTCTCGACGTCGTCAGTCTGTCCAAAGAGGAATGAGAGACTTGGTTAGAGTTGGAAGACAAGTTTAAGAGCAAGTCCTTTAAACCTCCCAGTTTTGACTCTTTGAAAAAGCCCTGGCCTCGGTCTCGTTCCCAAAAACAAAGTCGATGTACCTGTGGGCATCGCGAACACATGAAGCAAAAAAAAAAACGAAAAAGTGCATTGGACACGTCTCAAGGATGTGCACTCACGGAAATGCCTCCATCAGCTGGCTGGTAAAGAACTCGCATATGAATGGGGCCGCCAGGTTCATCATGAAATACTGCACGCAGTGAAGATGCGAGAAAAACTCATCAGAGCTGAGGGAAAATGCATGCGCACAATTCACCTTTCCTTTCTCAGCTGCGTGCTTGGCGATAAGCATCACAGATTTCGCAGAGACTGTCAAGAAGAACCCGGCTATATAAAAGAATTTCGCCTTTTCAACTGCATGCAAGCTTTCCATGAGACAAAAGGAATCCAACTACACGAAATGGATTTACCGAATGCCCAGTTTTCAGGCTGCTCCAAATGGTGAACTTTATAGCAGTTTGCAGCAGACAGGTTGGCAACCAAAGACCTGAAGCGACAAGAGAATTATCTACAGAGGAACAAATCTTTTAGAAGTATACCTTTCTCCTCCCACAACGAGAACAGCACAGGTACCGGTGGGTGTGGATTCATCTTCGTAGTATCGAACCTGCAAAAGGATCCAACTCCGATTAATATATCAAGATCCACACTGCGGAGAAACACTTACATTCACCCCGCCAGCAGTCGAGCTCTTCTTCATCTCTTTTCCGAATTCGTCCTTTCCAATGCAGCCGATGAATGTGGTAGCACCGGGGACTTGCAGCATCCACTACACACAGGCTACACATTTCAGCCTCGAGAAGAAACCAAAGATGCGAACTTGAATTACCTGGGCGACCCGAATAGCATTCTGAGTGGCACCTGAGAAAAGTTTGAAAGATTTTTCCTCGGTATGGATCGACAGGCTATATAGCGAAAGAAATACCTCCGGCAATGTAATCAACCTTGTACTTGTTAGCGAGCTCTCGGTACCTGGAAAAACACGAAAAAGAAAGGAACATAAGAACACTAGAGCCGGAATTTCCAGATCTGGAATCACACGCATCGACATCTCGCAATGCTTACATTGGCAAATGCTTCTCCTCGGCCAGGATGGCGTTGTTTAGCTTCACATCATACCTGGAGAACGATATCACGCGTTATCCAGCGGCAAATCTAGAAAAGATGAAGAGAACGCCAGCACAAACTTCTCAAGAAAGCTGGGATCCACGACAGCTGAGATGTCGAGCAGAGGGTTTCCAATCCCGAGAAGAACGCCTTCCAGATCTTCCTGCCGAGCCATTCCCTAGAAAATCTCGAGAGAGAAGCGAAGGGACGAGAAGAAGAGGCGCGGCGCTCTTGGCGGGCGAGCAAAGCGCCAATGCAGCCACAAGAAGAAAGAGAGGAAGGTTTAAGCCGAGAAGAAGAAGAGATATTAACCTAAACGAGCTTTTAAGCGACGAGATTCGAGACCGCGACCTCCTGTGGTAGGTGGCGTGGCGCAGTGAGTCGTTTCAGCCAATGGAAAACCATCTAGTCAAACATTGAGAGCCAAAATTGTCCACCATGGTCTCCACATTTTTGACAATAGCATGAGATTAGCTGCCAACGTTGATGGTACGCTAAAGTCCTTTGTTTCGCTAGTAAATTCTTGCTCCATTAACAGAGATTTGCGGGCTGCAAAGCTAGCGCATCTACAAATCTTGCAATCCCCACACAGAAACGACCGCTTTCTGGCAAATTATCTGATCAAAATGTACGGCAGGTGTGGTAGTGTTGAAAATGCAAGAGATGCTTTTGCCAGCATCAAAGACCCAAACTTGTTTTCTTGGAGTTTGATGTTTACAGCAGTTGCCCAGAACCGGCATTTAGAGTACGCTCTAGAAATCTTCCATCGAATGCCAGAGAGAAACCTAGTGATTTGGAACACACTAATGCTCGCTTACTCCGATATCTCGCAACACGATATAGCGGAGAATATCCTGAGCATAATGCCCGAGTGGGATATCGTGTCCTGGAACTCCATGCTCCAAGCATATGCCAAAAAAGGGTACCTGGAGCGCGCAAAGATTCTCTTCGACGACATGGGCGAGAGGGACGTGGTGTCGTGGACGACGATGATATCCGCATATTCCTCGTGTGGGCTCGTCCACGATTCCTTGATGCTCTTTACGAAGATGCCAGGGAGGAACCAGGTATCTTGGAATTCCATCACGCACGCGTTTGCTCTCAATGGCTGCGTGGGCGATGCCAAGCGCTGCTTCGATCGGATGCCCGAGCGCAATCTCATCAGCTGGACGGCGCTGGCTGGCGTCGATCCGGAGCTCGCGATGGAGCGGATCCCGGCGTGGCCGGGCGCGTCAATTCTGGGCTTGATCTCGGGCTATGGAGAGGCCGGGGAGCTGGACAGAGCCCTGGCGATCTACAGCGCCATTCCGGGCGAGGATCTGGAGCTCTCGACTAGCATGATCCACGCGTATGCGCGCAATGGGGAGCTGGATCCGGCGATGGCTTTGTTCGATCGAATGCGGCAGCGGGATCTCGTGGTGTGGTCGCTCATGGTGTCGGCGCTCGCGCATCACGGGCGATTAGCGGCTGCCGGGGATTTCTTCGCCAGGATGCCCGAGAGGAGCATCGTGGCCTGGAGGGCGATGATCCAGGGGCACGCGCAGAGCGGGCGATCGCAGGATGTCGCGAGGATTTTCGAGGATCTGCCTCAGAGGGACGCTCTCTCCTGGACATCTTTGATCGTCGCGCATGCCAATTGTGGGGATCTCGCGAAAACAAGGCAGTGCTTTGAAAGATCTCCCGAAGTAACGGTGGTAGCGACTTGTGCTATGATCAGTGTGCTTGGAAGGTACGGTCATGTAGAAGAGGTCAACCTATTATTTAAATCCGTACCAAACGAAGATCCAATGGCTTGGACTGTCGCTATAACCACAAATGCCAAGTGTGGGCATTTAACTAACGCAAAGACCTTGTTTGACAAAGCGACAAAGAGAGACGTTAGGGTATGGGATGCCATTATAGGGGCATTTGCACAAGAAGCGTATTTAAGCAGGGCGTTAATTGTGTTTAGCAAGATGCCATGTTGGGACGTAGTAGCCTGGAACACCATTATCACCGCAAATGCCCTCAAGGGGCATCAAGAGGAAGCGTTGGATTTCTTCGCGATTATGCCCCAGAAGAACGTGGTGTCGTGGACGGTCCTGATCGCCGCGAATTCCCACGCGGGAAGGTGCAGGGACTCCATCGCGATTCTCCACTCGATGCAGCAGTGTGGATTCCTCCCCGACGACACCACATTCACGATCGTCTTGCTCGCGTGCGCTCACGCGGGGCTCCTGGACGAGGCGCGCTGGTGCTTCGAGCTCATGGTGCGCGACTACTCGATCCAGCCCACGCGCGAGCACTTTGGATGCCTGATCGATGTGCTCGGCAGGAGTGGATCGCTGGGCGACGCCCAAGCGCTCATCGATGTGATGCCCTACAGTGCCGACAATGTGGCGTGGGGGATGTTCCTCAGCGCTTGCCGGCTGCATCGCGATGTGATTGGAGCCAATTGCGCGGCGGATCGTGCCATCGAATTGGCGCCCACCATCTCTTCCTCGTATGTGATGCTCGCGAGCTCTCTGGTTTGAACGATGAACGAGGGCCGTTGATGTGCCCGGCAGGAGGAGCGATCCCAGCCGTTGGGTTCTGGAACGAGCTCTCTGGTTTGAACGATGAACGAGGGCCGTTGATGTGCCCGGCAGGAGGAGCGATCCCAGCCGTTGGGTTCTGGAACGAGGAGAAGCAATGGATAGCGTCGTGTGCTCCGCTAGGGTTTTGGGGCCCCGGAGCGTCATTCCTTCGTTTCGGCCGCATTGTCAGCCCCAGCGCCAGAGGACGCAGCAGCGATTTCGTCTCAGTGAGTAATCGATTTGCGCAGATTGCGTAGAAATCTGAGAGGAGAAATCTCGCTGTTTTTCCAGGCATTGTCGCGGTTTCCAGCAATGACTTTAAGACTGGAACGGAGATTGAGATTGACAATGCGCCCTGGCGCGTCATCGGTGAGTTTTTCTTGTTTGATAGATATTTTCCAGGGAGAATGACCGCATTGTTTGTAGAGTTTTTGCATGTCAAGCCTGGCAAAGGCTCTGCCTTTGTGCGAACCAAGCTAAAGAATTGCATCACTGGCAACACTGTGGAGCGGACGTTTCGGGCAGGAGAAGTTGTAAGTGTTTTCCTATATTCTCAAGGAACAAGCATTGACGAGCTTCTCATTTTCTCTCTAGCTAGAAGACGCCACAGTCCAGAAGAACGTAAAGCAGTTCACTTACAGAGATGGCGATCAGTACGTTTTCATGGACATGGTAAGAGCTAATCGAGAATTCATCTTGCGCCTTTCGAGAATTTTTTTTCTTGTAGGTTTCTTTTGAGGAATCTCGCTTGAATGCCAAAGAAATTGGAGACAAAGCAAACTGGCTGCGTGAAGGAATGGACTGCACAGTTGTGTCGTGGAAAAATCGGGTATGTCTGTCCCGTTTGTGTTCTCCCTTGTTTCAATATGTTTTAACTCGATCTCACGACGCAGATTCTCGAGGTAGACTTGCCAATCGCTGTGAAATACAAAGTCGTCCAAACGGATCCAGGAGTTAAAGGAAACAGAGAGTCAGGTATAGATGAATTCAAGGGATCCTGTCTAGGTTTCGTGAAAGATTTTGTTCATCTTCAGGTGGAACGAAACCGGCAACACTGGACACTGGAGCTGTGGTTAACGTCCCGCTGTTCGTGGATGAAGGGGAGGAGATTATCATCGATACGCGCACTGGGGAGTACATGAGTCGCGCAAAATCTTAAGAGTAAGTTGTCCTCTGCGATCCAAATTTTGTAGGAGCTGTGTTAGTGGATCGCTTCCATGGCCTCCTCAACAAAGAAGTCCAGTTTTTGGAGAAATGTAGCAAGGAAGATCAGGTATCGATCGCATCTTTTTTGAATTTAAGGATATTCCTGTCTCCCGCGCTTCTACTTTAGGGCTTTTGAGCTGCGATAACGCTCGCGAGCACGGCGTAGGAGCTCGATCTCCTGGGCTCCAGCGCGATAGCTTCCCTCGCAGCTCGCTTCGCCCTCTCAAGATCACTGTGCGTCCGGCACGACCCCAGGAAGCTCATCCAGATGAGAAGATTGGGACGCCCGCCGGGGATCCTGCCCATGAATCGCTCCGCCTCGGCGAGCGCCCCCAATCGCCCCAGCAGGTCGATCACGCAGCCAAAGTGCTCCACCTTGGGCTGGATGCCGTGGTCCAGCCGCATGGACGCGAATTGGCGCAGGCATTCCTCGAGCATCCCGGCGTGGCTGCAGGAATTGAGCACCGAGACGAAGAGCGCCGGGTGGATCTTGACGCCTTCTTGCTGCATCCTCCCCAGGATCTTCATCGCTTGCCCGAGGCGGCCGCGATGCGCATACGCCCCAAACAGCGTGCTCCAGGCGAGCTCGTTCTTGTTCTTGGCGGGCATCCCATCAAATATTCCTTGGGCGATGGCCAGGCAACCGCACCGCCCGTACATGTCCACCAGGGATGTGGCCACCACGGCTTCTTGCTCGAGCCCTAGCGCGGCGGCGAGCGCGTGGATCGATCGCCCCTCGGCGAGCGCCGAGAGATTCGCGCAGCCGTCGAGGACCGCCGCGAATGTGAGCTTGCTGGGGCGGATCCCGGCGATTTGCATGCCGCGGAAGATCGCCAGCGCCTCCTTCCATCGCCCGTGCTGCGCGAAGGCGCCGATGATCGTGTTGGACGACACCAGGGATTCGTCGCCACGGTGCTCGCGGAAGATCGCCGCTGCTCGATCCAGTCGCCCGCATCGGCCGTAGAGATGGAGCACGCAGTTGATCAGCACTGGGTTCTCGATCACCAGCAGCCCAATTTCCAGCGCGATCGCGTGGATCGCCTCGCCGGCCTCGAGCGCTTCCAGATTCGCGCACGCGGTGAGCGCGAGCACGCAGCTCACATTGTCCGGCGCGATCGATCCGGTGGAGATCATCTCCTGGAACAGCGCCAGTGCCTCCTCGTCTCTCTCCTGCTGGATGCAAGCGCTCATCATCGTGTTCCACGAGATCACGCACTGGCTCGCGTAGATCTCCCGGAAGACCCCGCGCGCCTCCGCGAGATTGCCAGACTTCCCATACATGTTGATCACGGCATTTGCCGCGAGAGGATTCTCTCGCAGGAATCCAGCGTCGGAAGCGATCCTATGGATGATCCTCCCGTCCTCCACATCCGAGCAAGCGCCCAGGACGCTGACGATCGTAACAGCATTCGCGCGAAATCCCCCCTGTTGCATCGATCGAAAGCAAAGAATCGCATCGCGGTTTTGCCCGGTCTTGGCAAATGCGTGGATCATACTTGTCCAGGTGATAAGATCTCTCTCGCGCATCCCAGCGAAGATCCCAGCGGCGGATCCGGCGCTGCCACACCTCCCATACATGCTGATAATCGCATTTCCCAGCTTTGTCGCATGGGATCGGCCGAATCCACTCGCCAGGATCTGGAAGTAGATCGCCTCTCCCAGCCGCGCGCTCGAGCAGGCGCCAAGAACAGTGATGAAGGTGATTGGATCGGCGCGCTCGCCATCGAGCAGCATCCTGCGGTAGAATCGCAGCGCCGTGGAGGATTGCCCGGCGTCGGCATAGGCGCCGATCGCCGCGGTCCACAGCACGACGCTCCTCCTGCCCGGGATTCGATCAAACACCTCGATCGCGTCACGGAGGCTGTGGCAGCGGAGATACATGTGGAAGAGATGCGCGGCGAGAAAGGGATTGGAGGATTCCAGGAGGCCCGCGGAATGGGCGATGATCCGGGCGTGGATCGCCCAGCCATCGTCCAGCGATCGCGAGCTCCCGCAAGCGCGCAAGAGAGAGCAGTAGCCCTCGGCGTCGATCGATCGCTTGGCTTCCATTCTCTGCAGCGCGCGCCATATCGACGAAGAGGGCATGCATTGGGAATATTCTCCAGGTCCAGCTCAAAAAGAATCTTTCAATGACCTTTTAATGTGACGTTTCTTGCAGTATGGGAATTAGGGCTTAATGCGCGATGATGCTTGTCCGCGGGATTCGTAGCGGCCGCGCGGCATCGGCGCTTCGCGCGACGCTCATCGGTAAGATTCTAGCTGCTGGCGATTCTCTAGAACTCACGATCGCGCGCGCTATTGCAGGATGCTCGCAAATCGGCCATGGCGCCCGAGGCTTCGCTGGAGGGAGCGAAGCCGCCGATTCCTCTCCCGGCGGCAGCTGGGGGACTCTCTCGGTGGGAATCCTGTTTGGAGCTGCTGCCCTGTACTCACAACCGGCATTTAGCGACAGCAAAGTTGTGAGTGTGATTGTGAGCTTGCATGAAGATGTTCTGATTGGTTTTTCTTCTCTTTTGTCTAGTCCGGAGGATTCTTCTCGAGCAAAGTATCGGGAGGAAACTCGACTTCTTCGGACGATATGGAGAAGACACTGGAGGAAGTTCGCGAAGGATTGCGGGAACGATTGCGACCCTTGAAAATGCACGCTCTTCCTCCTATTACCGTCGTTTCTAGAGGGCAGCAGGTACCACGAATGCATCTTTCCCTTTCTATGGTCTTTTAATTGTTACTTCATTGTAACTAACAGGTTGCGGTCAGGTTTCCCGTGCCTCCAACTTGCGACACTTACCGGCTTGTCGTTGATCTGGTTTCTCATCTTGGTGGTGATGTGGATCTGGCCGTGAGAGCTTCCAGCAGGTAGTGTAGAGACACAGTTGCGGCGATTTGATCTCTTCGTTTGTTCTGAATCAGTGCAGTTGCTCGACAGTTGGTAGTTTCCCATCCTGATCGAAACAGCGACAAAGTTTCTACGGACAGGCTTTGCGTTGTCATCTTCGAACCTCTCATAGGGGAGAAATCGTCGGTACGTTTGTTTGCTTTTAGATGAGAACTTGATGAGTGCGTGCAGTTGCAGGAAATAGAGTTTTTAAGAAAAGGGAAGCTGAGTTCGGCGGAGCTTGACACGGTGATAAGTACTGTACGCACAGCTGCCGGTATCAACGTAGAGCCAGCGCCAAAAGTGAGAATTTTTAAGGGAGAAGTGAATGGAAGAAAAGTTAAGCGAGCTTTAGACGCTTTGGATAAGCTTGGAGTTAAGGTCTATGGCCTTGACATGGAGAGTGGCGAGACTGAGGCGGAAGGTCTCACGTGGCAAAGTATTGCAGGATATCACGAGCAAAAGAGGTACTTTTTCTTTTCTTTGTTGTTATCCAGCTTACGTGTGTGATACAGGGAGATAGAAGATAACGTCCTCCTAGCTCTAAAACGTCCAGAAGTTTATGACAGTATTGCAAGAGGAACTAAGGAAAAGTTTGAGTCTAATAGACCACGCGCAGTCTTGTTTGAAGGACCTCCAGGTAGGTTTTAGAAACTGAAGCGGACCTTCTCATTCTTTCCGTTTACACAGGTTGTGGAAAGACTTCATGTGCGAGAGTTATAGCCAGTCAAGCGGTATGTGTCATGTCTTCAATAAGCTTGTTTTCTTGTTCGCTGACTGGATTGTAATGCCAAAAACAGGGTGTTCCTTTGTTGTATGTGCCTCTGGAAGTTGTGACATCCAAATATTATGGAGAGAGCGAACGCTTGCTTTCTTCCGTGTTTAATGCGGGAAATGATTTCCCGGATGGCGCAATTGTGTTTCTGGATGAGGTATATCGAGCTTTTTTGTTTAATCCATATTTCAGCAATGGACCTTACAGATTGATTCGTTGGCAACGAGCCGAGATAGTGATATGCACGAAGCCACCAGAAGAATGCTGTCAGTCCTCTTGAGACAGGTACAAGATTTTTTTCGTCTAGCTTTCCCGGTATTTAGACTGGTTATCTTACTTGGGAGAAGATGGATGGATTCGAGCAAGATAAACGGATTGTTGTCATCGCGGCAACAAATCGGAAACAAGATCTTGATCCGGCGCTGCTCAGGTCCGCTTCCAAGTTTTGAATCAGTCGGAGTCTTACCGTTTTTTGGCAGCCGGTTCGATGCTTCAATCACTTTCGATTTGCCTGATTTACAAACAAGAGAGGAAATTGTAGCACAGTATGCGAGGCACTTAAGCCGGAAGGAATTGTCCTCTGTTGCAGCCACAAGTGAAGGGTACAATGCACACTTTTATGAGTACTGGTTTTGAACTTTTCTTCATCCAGGATGTCAGGTCGCGATCTTCGTGACGTTTGTCAACAAGCAGAACGAAAGTGGGCTTCTAAGGTGAATTTCATTTTTATTATTAGGAAAGATCTTACGTCTTCGATTCCTGCAGCTAATCAAGGGACTCGTTGGAAATCCACCCACGCACGAACTTCCTCCTGTTCAAGAGTACATGGAGTCGGCTGCTAAGCGGCGAAGGACACTCGTGAAATGGGCCGAAGAGCAGGTTGTACAGCAATCCTCCAAAGCTAAAGTAGCTCTCAGTACAAGCTAAAGAAAAAAGGGAGTTTCTTCTATCGCCCTTTTTCCTGATGACACTGGTTGGATGTTGGCTTCACCTCTTAGATAAGTCTGAGAATCGCTTCAAGGAGCGCGAGTCCAAAAACATGCCTGAAGTGAAGAAGCTGTCATCAAGTCAGATCATCAAGCCTGGTAAGTCGTCGTCCTCCTCGTCAGTATCAAACTTCTCACTGTCAGGTGCGTAGCTTCTGTTTTGGAGAGCTCTCTTTCTCAGCACGTAGACGTTAAAGTAGTAGCTTACCAGCTCCTCCCGGCTCCTCCTTCCCGCGAAGGAAGCTTGGAGGTCCGGCCAAAGCTTCTCCTCCTTGTCCCCGCGGCAGCTTCTCACGATCGCCGCAAACTCAGCTTGCTCTTGCCTGCTCCACTTGGCCGACTTGATCAAGCTCTCCCCCATTGAGTGAAACCCCCACTCGCGGAAGACGTCATCTCCCAGCTCGAGCTTGAGCTTCCTGCGTTGCTCGTTGACGTGTAGCTTCACAGAGTCTTCCGAGCTATCGTCCGCGCTGAAGCACGTACTAGCGGTATGGCTTCGGCTTCCCGCCACCCTTTTGGACCAGACCACTCTTCCTAGAAAGAGCTTTGAGTCATCGTCGTCGGCATGGAGAGCCACAGTGGAAGGAACTTTGGCTTGAAAGCTTGGTCCGATTGGGACGCTCTCAGGCTCCGAGGAACTTGGAGGCTGAGGTTTGGGTCGAGGTGTGAGAGAGCGAAGGCTATACTTGGAAGGTCGTCGTGCTCTAGTGTTATCGTATCTCTGTACGTAAAAATACATACGAAGACGTCAGTTAGTTATTAAATGACATAAACCATTGGATTGATTAATTGTACCTTTTGGTGGTTGTCTTGCCTCTGGAGGCGACCCAAGAATGCCCTGATTGTAGCTTGGAATTTCCCACTGTCCCCTTCACGGAGGGCTGCATTTCCTGGATCCAGAGCCAGCTTCCTCAAATGGGCCAGGGCCTCTTTGACATGAGAGTGAATTGGAGGCTTTAAGGCCTCTTTGACATGAGAGTGGATTGAAGGCTTTTCATTTGGATCAACACTGGCTTTGGTGACATTTGCAGATGTAGCACCAGCACCAAAGACCCTGCCACTCTCAAAAGCCTTGAGGTACTTCAGATAGACTAACTTGACACTAGGCCCACAATGTGGTGGCAACCCTATTGAGGCTGCCACATCCCCCCACTTTCTAGACCCACTAGTTTTAGAGTACCCACCTGACTCTTTCACCTTGTCTAGCAAGAGTGCAAGGTTCACCTTATTACCTGCTATGAATACTGGAAGTGGTCTCTGCCCAAGTGCTCTTCTAGCTTGTAATGCCCACTCAACCTCCTTCTCAAATGCATCATTTCTAATTTCCATTGCTTCCCTTGGCAGCCCTAAAGCCCACTTCTAGGGTTTTACATACTCAAAAGTTGCAAAGTGATTTCATTCTTGGCAGGATTTGAGCCTAAGACTCTTGCACTTATGAAGTATATATTTTGCATATAAGGTAAGAAAGCTACTTTTTGGAGTTTGTATAGCTCTTTGCCTCTTCACATCAAATCAAATTTATAAACTAGTATCAAAAGAATCCAAAATCATTCTAAATTCCACAAACATCACTAAAATTTACCTAAAACCACTTCAAATTGTACACAAATCACTAAATCTATTGATATATTTGTAAGTCTGACCAATCTTGTAACATCATCACAATAGAAAGCCCATGTTTCTTGTCCAACATTGTCAATATAATCACACTTCTTATTTAAGCGACTTGGAGGGCAATGGGTTTTTGAAGGTGAATCTAAAGTGCAACTTTTCAAGTTCTACAAAAATTATACCCAATTTGCATTATTAACCATAAATGCCAAAGGATACATCTTTAGCATTTACTCTAATTAGAGATGCTCTATATGCAATAAACAAGCATCTGTCATCTTTCTTTACAAAGAAGTGTAATTACTGAGATTGCTTGTGATGAGCATATTCGTAAATTTTTTGAGTAGCTTTTTCCTTCCCACTCCATGCTTTTATATAGGATATATTCATACCCCTAATCTAAATGGAAAAAGCTCTTTTATTCAAATGTATGGAAATGAGACCAAGAAACCAAGGGAGCTCTGTATAAGAGTTTTTTTTCCTTCCTATATGATGGGATATTTTCTTCCTGGCTCTGGTCATGTTTTTCAGGACTCTTACTACCATATCCGGGCCTTCCACAATGACTGCCTTTGACGAGGCCATGCGATTGAGCTTTGCATTAGTGCAGCTTGATTGATTTGCTGTACACTATATTCATGATTTCTTGTGAATATGTTGATGAGACAAGCTAGCCAATCTCTCCAACACTAAATTATGAAGCCTCTAAAAACAACTATTGCTTTTACAGTATATCATGTATTTTTTCTTTTCCAATGCAATCACCAAAAGCTTAAAGTATAATTTTCTTTTTAGACTGTTTACATCATTCTTTTCCAGAAATTCTTGCACTGCTATTTCTTGTGCTACCACTAATTAAGCAGCTTACAAGAATCCACAACGCAATGAAGCTGCCAAAGATAAAAGTAGTGCAACTCAATCTTCTTTCAATAAAAAATTGTAAATGCACCAAAGCTTAATGTCTTATTCAAGGATTTTCAAAGGCTTGCTACTACCTTTAGTGTAAAGACTTGTCATATCGGTGACAAACAAAGCACTAGAGCTCTGTTTTGGATCTTTGAGCTATGATTCCATCATAGTAATGCTTGCTCTCAGATCAGGAAAGAAATTTTAGTAAAGAACTTTCTAGCACTTTAATAGTTTGGATGTTCTAATTTGGCTATCCAAATGTTGTGGTTATAGAAGGAAAAAAAAAAGAAAAGAAAAAGAAGTGAAGATTTCATTGCACATAGCTTGCTTGATTTTTTCTTTTACTTCAATGCTTTATTTCGTTAAAGTGGAACTTTTCATTATCCCACTTATGGTGTGTGGCCACATGCTATTTTTATAACAACAATAAAAAATTGAAGTTTTAACTTTATAATTTATAAATTAAAAACTTTTCATATGATTTTGTGTTATAATATTGTGAAATATAAAAATAAATTAAAAAACTGATAGAAATATTAATAAATATTAATTAAGTACTAAGAAATGGCATGTGGACACATGCTAATTAATGTCCCACTTTACTGAATAAGTTCCACTTTAACGAAATAAAGCATATTCAAGTTGCTTACATTGGTAGTGGGGAGTGACAATACATCTGTTCAGAAGAATGTTCCCATCTTGAAATGTCATTTTTGATTTATATTCCAAATAAAGACTCAAGGAATGGGAAGAGATAAAAAACACTTTCATTTTTCTAGCTATAAATGTTTCATTCTTGTCACCAGTGGTACCTTTAAGTTCTAGAGTGTTACTTTAAATAAAATTTCTCTAATACTGGGAAAACTAAACAGAATGACAACATGACTAAAGTTATGATTCCCAATTTATGAGATGGATGCTTATGGCCATGATGGACATAGCTTCCCCCCAAGGTGCTAGAAGTAGTGCAAATTTTGGAGTCATTAGGACTTGCCTAATATAATTTTAAAGCATATTTCACAGAGAGTGTAAGATTTCTTGCTGCTTACTTGAAACTAGAAATGGCCTCTACCCAAGTGCTCTTTTTTTGTAATACCTTCCCAATTTTCTTCTCAAATGCATCATTTGTAATCAATTTTAGTCCCCTTAGTGGTTGTATTAGGGCTCTAGCCTCAACCCTCTCTCACACTTTCTTCTGCTCATGCAATCTTTATTCTCTTATGCTCAAGCATGGCTTTGATGAAAGATGGTGGAATATTTTGGGATAAAAAAAATCTTAGGATCAGGCAACCACAAAGAAAGTAAAGAGAGGCAAAAAGTAAAGATGCAACCAAGGATATCAAGGACTAACTTGAGCTGTTGCCTCAAAAGAAATATTCCAAACTCTCCCAAGTAAGCCTCAAAGTCCCAAACAAAGAAAGTGGAAGTGATGCTTGTAAGTAATAATTGTGATAGCATGAAGAGATGAATGACAGTGGTGGCCAAATGGTGAGAGGATAGTGGCGGGGGTCTTTTAGCATGTGATGGTTATTAAGTGTCTTTGCAATTCATATAATTGTCATAGAAGAGAAAATTATGTGCAGCTAGTACGTGGCATTTGCTACTTTTGGTGTTGTGGAGAGTGTGTTTCACCAACAACATCTGTCCATCAAAAGTGCTTGGCATTCTGTCAGGATCAGGTGCAACCAACACCAACTGCTGTAGAAATCAGCTGCTATAGTGTCTAGAAATTTGCCAAAAGATCACTACATTGAGATAGTTTACACCATATCTTTGTATTTCCACTGTGTAATGCTGTGCTGGACATGATGTAGTCGAATCCCCAATATTGTATGAGAGATATGGAATAGAATATAAGCAGACAATTGAAAGACAATGATGCAGCTGGTAAACAGGTGAGTGAATGGTGACTATGAATAGATGACATTTAAGAGTATGATGTGTAGAATGAAGTGATGTGGAGAAAACTGGGACAAAGAAGTAAACATAGAAGAAACTTGACCTTCTGGATGAATACCTTGAGAACAGAACTCAAGGAAGATCTTAGTTCTCCAGAGGAAAACATAATTTATAACAAAATAGAAAGCTGGAAGAAAGAAAAGAAAGAGAAAAGAAACACTAGAGATACTTCTTTAAGTTTTTTATTTAGTTTTACTATTTTACTATATAAATATACTCATATGAGTTTTGGATGTAGTCCAACTTCATAGCTTTTTACATGAGGTTATTTGTTAGTGAGATACTTAGAGAGAGCTTTGGATGACCTATAAACATAGAAGAAACAAACCTCTTTCATATGCTTGCCAGGAAAAGGTGGTGCTGGATCCAACATTGTGACTGAAGTTTTACCTCATGCTTGGATCTCTCACCTAGTCATGGCATCTTGGTAAGAAATAAGATGAAAGAAAATATAATAAAATGGCAAGAGAAGAAAAAAAAACTTACAAGCATGCCAACATTGGGGTTGTGCTACAACACTTAAACAGTGCCATGGCTTGGCTATAGCCAGGCACAGCCAGCTATGGCATCTCAATTGTTAGCTTGGAAAGAGGGCAGCCATGGCAGCAATACTGAGAAAAAAAGGTGCCATGGCAGCCAACATTTACCCTAACATAATAATAAACTGTTAGCCATCTATATGGTAGAGCCATAAACAACACTTATGACATCCAACACAACCAAGTGATGAATCCAAGCTTATAAATGTTTTTTAAGTTTTTTGAGGTTGTAGGTCTGGCCTTGTTTCTTCTTGACTGCCATGAGGCAAGGTAAACTATCAGGTCTAAACCTCCCCCAGTGAACGATTTCCAGGAAATGAATGGACTCCATGGAATCTTGTGTTCATAGTCTCGATTTCCATACCAATCCACCATTGCATTTGTCAAGTGATATAGATGTATCCTTATCTCCAGCTTGAAGCCACAAGTGTTTGATGTGGGACGATACAAGGTCATCCCATTTCTCCAATTGCGATGGTTTTCTTGATCCTAAGAATCCTTACTTGCTCTCTCTTGTCCAAAGTCCTACTAGTCCATCTTCCTCATGGGCATACAGAATTCTTCTTCCGAATGAGGATGAGCTAATGATCGTGGTGCATCTGACAAGGCTAGAACTGGTAAGTGTGTATAGCAGCACCATTGAGAAAAACTTAATCATTTCCGAGACACTGAAAATGAGCAGCAATCCTCACTCAACCTAAAAACTACTTTACAGCGATAAAATTTAAGAAAAAACTTATATATACTCAATAAATTAAAAATTTGTTATGCATTGCATGCAGCAATGCTTGCTTAATAGTAGTGTCATACTTATTTAGTATTTTGAATAATCCAATTAATCAATCTGTCCATCTCACCATGATCACCTTGTCCCGTGGCTGCCAGATGCGCTGGATCTCTATCCATATTGCCTTGAAATTATAAACATGTTTATAATTTATAAATCAAGATTAATCTTATTGCATATAAACCATTAGATGGTAGAATAAAAAGAATACTAGGAAGTGTTTAGGAAAGTTTATAAATTATAAATATGTTTATAAAGTATAAATACAAGATTAATCTAAATGAATAACAACCGTTAGATGGTAGAATATTCTCAAATATCCAAGTATATTCTAGGTATATCCACTACCATCCCTACAAATTTTGCTTAAGCAAACCAAAAACTCATAAGATATATATACAACACTTAAGAAACTCAAAAAAACTCATGTTTTTCTTTTAAAATACTAAGTAATTAGATTAAGTAGATACTAAGTAAATAGATTAAGCCCTTGGAGTATGGAAGGAAATGCCTCCAAAGCAAAAAATCTCAGTCTAAAGCACTCACAAGAATCAAGTGAAGTATCAATGCTTGCGGAAGATGCCACAATCGCCTGTGGGTGGTGCCATGGCTAGCATCCTATGGTTGGAGAGGTTTGGAGTGATGTACCATGATCCACAACACTCTGACATAGTAGCTAAACCAAGTGCATGAGTGCAACAAGCTTGTAGATTCTCTAGACAGTGACAATTTTTCTCAAGTGCCAGCCCAACTCTCTTCAGGAGTTTCTCCGGGAGAGGCTTGGAGAAGGTCAAAAGAAAAGTTGTGGCTAGAAATGGTCTCTAAATTATTGCAAATGTGTGCTTGTGGGCACTGGAAGTGACATACATATGCCTTTAAGATTGTTGTGTAAAGGCAAGGTTTGCTGGTGGATATGGGCTCCAAGAGAGGAAGAAATATCTAGTTCACAACTGCAAACTCCCTTAGCAACACAAATACGAGTGGTTCAAGTGAAAGTGAAAGTGGCCTTAATGGTGACCACAACTGCATCTCTGCCTAGTCTTACTGAGCCTGGTCATCCATAAGCTAAGGATCCACTGCTTCTACTGGAAAATTTATGTGCAAGTCACCCCCTCCAGTAGAGAACTGTCTGACGTTGAAGCTGGGAAGAACCACCTCTAGTGCCTAAGGTTGTGTGAGGAGGTCCTTAAGAGAATCCTCTTTTGGCCCCTCATCATGATATGTGGCAAAAAATTGCTCTCCAAAGGCACCACTAAACTATATTGTCCTCTAAATTGGGCATTTTAGGAATCTCAAGAATCGTTCCTTGATCCTTTGCCTTCCTTGAGCCTGAGTGAGACTTAGAGTGGATAAAGAGGAAGTTGAGGAACAAGATTGTCAAATCCATATGGAAAAAGTTGACCATGTTACATCCCAAAGGTTGAGACTCTATCCCCATATCAGTGTATGACAAGCAAGCACTAAATTGTTGTGGAGAGGAGCCTGGTCGTGCTCTTGCAATCTAAGCCATGTCCTAAGAGGCTAGTTCTTGTCCTTTAACATTGAGGACTGTTACCTGGCTGGCTCCTTGCCCAATATACAGCTAGCAGTTCTCAAAATTGAACAAGCAAGGTGCCACTTCTAACCATGGCAGGCCAAGTATAACAAACTTCTCTTGTCTAGAGGCTCCCAAAGCAACATAGTCAATGATGGGGAAGTTGGCCGTATATGAACTTGCATGTCCATAAAGAACTTAGTGACCAATACTAAGTCTGGTGTACAAGAGCTTCTAATAGAGACTTTACCAAGCTCCCAAGTGGAATGGATGAAAAAAACTAAAGAAATGAGAGAAAGAAGGCACATGGCAGAAAAGAGAGAAGGAGAAGAAGAAGAAATATTGGTATTGTGCCTTTTGGGAGTGGACAATGGTGGAGCTTGAAGTCCCCAACATGGAAGACATTGTGCATACAGACTCCTGGTGGCAATGTGAAGAGGTGAGAAAACCCCTCTTCGCTGGAAATCTATTGTTAGTAAGAAAACAAAAGAGACAATGGCCCGATCTCCAAGGGCAGAGAAGAAGCACGAGTAAAAGAATGCTGTGTATTGATAAGACAAACGATGGAATGGAGATAGGGATCCACAATTTGGATTCCCCCTTTTGAAATGCTAGCGGTTCTAACTGCTAGCATATACCATATGCTGTGCATGATTTAATCTATGGCTCCGATGCAGCCCTGGGTTCAAAGTCAGAGTCCCCTGAACCTTGTTTTTGGTTGAGACACTCTGCTTCCCTGACAGAACTAGACACCGTCCTCGGTGCGAACATAGTCAGTTTCCATCGCTTGTTGCTGCTGCTGCTCCAGTCGATAGAGGCGACGTTTTTGCTGTGGGAGTGTAAGCTCGTGGTTAGGGACGCTGTCTGGTGGATCTGTCCCATCTTCCTGGAGGTCGGCTACCTCAGCCAGCAGGGCGGTATGATCATCCTTGAGTTTTCGGTAGCGGGTGTTGAGCTCTTCGTATTTGAATTTGTAGGTGAATTCGTGAGCTGCTGATGGGGTTGATGGCTGCTTGGAGATGATCTTCCTGATGTCCCGGAGGTCAGTGCGGATCTGCTTCATCTCTTCAATCTGAGTATCCAGCCGGTGGTTTAAAGGCTCATAAAATTCCTTCTTGATCGCTCCCCGGGTGTATATGAAGGAGTCTTGCTTGAGAAGATGCTGTGCAATGTCTGCTGGTGTTGGGAAGTAGTTTGCTTGCTCGCGGTACATGCGTTGATCCAGGGCTTCAAACAACTTGCGGGTGCAGTAGCTTGGGTCGCGAAGTTTATCTTCGTACTCCTTCCTGATCTCATCATAATCACGGCGTACCTGACTCTGTGGCTGAGGCATGGTTGCTGCTCCTGCTCCTGCTCGGTGATCCTGGTGTTTCTCGCTAGGGTTCGCTCTGTTCTTGGTCCCGGGAGTTGAAGTTACTGGAGGCTGAATCTGCTTCGTTGGATGTGGGTGACGTGGTTGGGCCAGATTCTGTGAGGTGGTTGGAGATGAGCTTTTCAGTTTGATGGTGGATGAACGGCCCAGATGTGGCGTTGAAATTAATTTATCCGTTGAGAAATTTTTCGCTTGGAATTTTGTTGAAGGGCGGAATTTTTGTGAATGCTGGTCGTGGTATTTGCTGGAAGAGACATGGTTGCGTGTTCTTCAAGTGATTGGCGAAGGTAGTCAATGTTTTCTTTTGTAGAACGTGTCAAGGAGGTCGGGGCGTTGAGAATGTTGTTCTCAGCTGGTGTAGAAATTGAGTTCTGGGCGATCAACTGACGTTTTTCTTTGGCGATGTTGATGTGTTTGTGAGAAGTTGTCAGTTTTGGGGCTGATTCGAGTGGATGCGGGCTCTGGGGTGATTGTTGATGGTGGTGTGAGTTGTGTTCCTTGTCGCTGATGATGAGGTGCTCTCGGATCAGCGGTTTGGGAGCTGGATTCGCTGGTGTTTTGCGTGTGAAGCAACGGCGAAGTGGAGTTGAATTGTTGGAGTGTTTGTTGCTGGAGCTGGTGTTGTTGGAGTGAGTTGAGCCTGATTGTTAAGATGCTGGCTTCGGTTTCTTGCTGGGAGTTGCTCGTTCTGATTCTGAGTGTTCTTCGGAGCTGTCGCTTTGTTCTGTGGAGTTCGTTTGGGTTGTCCATGGTTGCTTGTTGGGAAGAGCTTGGTGTAGAGCGATCAGCAGTGGGAAGATTACTGTGCGCATGGTCCTCTTGTTGAGTGTGGCGAGGATGGTGCGGTCGAGAAGCTTGAGAAGGAGCTCGTGGAGATGATGAGCCACGTTCACACGTTTGCCGTCGAGTAGAGCTCCGTAGACTTCTGCTGTGCGCTTGCCGATGGTGCGATCTGTTGGGCGAAGTTCGTAGTAGAGGAGGAGGGCTTTGAGTCGATCCATATGCTGCTCCTCGATGTCCTCCCATGTGAGCTCACCGGTAATTTCTCGATTGGCCTTGATGATTTGCTGTGGAACTTCTCCTGAAAATTTGAGCAGTCCCTTGTTGGAGATTTTGAAAACAGAGGCGATTCTTGCTGGGCTGAGGGTGATCTCGTTGGTGCCGTCGGTTATGGTGCTGTTCTTGGGGTTGAAGGAGGCGGCCAGTTTCCTCGCTAGTTTCTGATCAGGGTGTGTTGAAAAGGCCTTGTGGAGGAGCTCGAATCCGTGGTCCTTGAGCCAGGTGGTTGTGTCGTTGCTGGGAAGCCTAGGAATATGGTGTATGACATATCTGAGGCGTCGGGGTGGATGAGCTGGCATCTTTCTCTTCATTTTCTGCGATTGAAGTGCTCGCCCCGTTAGGGTTCTTGAAACCTGTAACTGTTGGTTGGCTGATCGTGCGGCGCTCGATTGCTGGTGATGAACGGTCGAGATTTGTTGACGGAATTGATGTGGTTTGATTTGGCTTGATTGCAAATCAATGGTGGATATTGGTGATGAAGTTAACTCAAGTTCAACTGTTGATATTTGCTCAGGTGGCGTTGATCCAATGGTAGCTTGGGACTTACAGATTTTTGCTGCTGTTTGTTGCTGAAGTTGGTGGATGAGTTCGTGTTGAGTTGAGTTGAGTTGTATTGAATTGATTTGAGTTAAAGTTTGTCTATTGGGGTGAGTGTTGATTGTTGGTTTTGGGGTGTTTGTCGGTTTGGGTCTGAAATTTGTTGAGGTGCTGATGTTGAATATGTTGACGTGATATGGTCGAAGCTTGTTGAGGTTGACGATCTCAGTGAAGTCTTCGGTGAGTGTGCCGACTTTGGCGGTGCCGTTGGGGTATAGTTCAATGATTTTGAAAGGTCCTTGCCAGTTGGTGTGAAGTTTTCGGCCAAGTTTGTCGATGGGTCCTCGGTACCAGAGAACATGGTCGTCGACGCTGTATTTGGGAATCTTATGCCGGGATGCTTGTCGGTCATGTCGAGCCTTTCTCTGTTTTTGGATGGCATGAAGTGTCCAGAGGGCGTTGAGTCAGAGTTCGTCGAGATGTTCGAGTTGCTGAAGCCTTTCTCAAACTGCATGTCGGGTGTCGAGATTATACTTGACGGTGACTCGCATGCTTGGGACGATGAATTCAATTGGTGTGATGGCTTCTGTTCCAAAGGCGAGTTTGAATGGCGTCATGTCAGTGGTGACTTTATACGCAGTGCGATAGGCCCAAAGTACGTCGAGAAGTTTGTCGTCCCAGTCTTTGCCGGAATCGTTGATGACTTTTTTGAGGATGGTCTTCAGTGTTTTGTTCGTTGCTTCTGCTTGACCGTTGCCTTGAGGATAGTATGGTGTCGACGTTTTGTGTCGGATTTTGAACTCGG